>NW_027459452.1:324296-638592 GCF_050624435.1 Tenrec ecaudatus
CCCGGGCTGCATTTGTGAGGGGGCTGGGAGGCTGCTGCCTGGAGGCTGGGAGGATTTTGACTCCCAAAGCCTTCTTGAGGCTCAGTGTATAAGGTTTATTTGGACGTGAAAACGGAATCAAAGATGCAATTAACGAAGTTTTAGAAGCAGGCTTTATTGAGAAGCTTGCGGGCGGGTTCAGCAACTCAGGGTATTGAGCTATTGAAGCCGCGCAGGGGGAAAAAATCCTGGCAGCGTTTTTATGCCCACTGCTGGCAGGCACAGCTGGGGAGGATCAAAGCTGGCGAGGATCTGCGCACACAGGTGCTTCAGAAGGGAGAAGGTTGTTAATCTTACCTATATGTCAGGGACGCGTGGAGTGACCATATCTTCAGAAAACATTCTGGCTTTGGGACGAGCTGGTTCCAGGAATTTGGGGTTGAGCAGGGGAGGGGAGGTCGGTTAGGGGTCAGCCTTGAGAGCTAAGATGGAGGTGCAGGACTCAAAATGGAGTCTGTTGTGCCAAGACCGGACATTTTAGACTGTGCCCTATAGGGAAAAGGGATGTAACCATTTCTGTAACTGCTTCCTGTGGGTAGTGGGTAAAAAGCAAGGGGAGGGGCTTTTCAGGCAGAGTACTGACAGTTGCGGCCTAGCACAGGGTGGAGAGGTTGGTATTGCTGGTGAACTGCTATACGGGTAATTTCGCGGAGTCGACTTTGCCGGAGCTGGATGAGACAAGGAGCAATTAAGAGCAAAATTATAACTAAAATTATGGGTCCTAGTATGGGGGCTAGGAAGGAGTACAGAGAAGAGTTCCACCAGGAGGAAGATCCATCTGTTCTGAATCTGTTGTTTTGCAGCTCTCGGTTTAGCTTGTTGAGGATCTGGACTCTAGTTTCCACAATCCCCAGTTTATTGATATAATAACAGCCTTCCTCCTGGAGGAAGAGGCAGGTAAAGCGCGGTGGTTCTGCAAGGCAACTTGGGCAACAGAGGTTATTTGTCTTTGCAGGGAGGCTAGAGACTTGGCAGAGGCATCGACTGCCAGCTGGAAGCATGCGGTAAACTTGTCTGCTGTGATGATAGTGTCCAAGGGCTCCGCCGCTGAGTCCTACTGCAATTGCTGCTGAGGCGAAGGAGATTCTCACTGCTATCGGGAGAAAAACTGCTCTTTTAGTTTGACGACTGTATACTTGGATGTATTTGTCCTGGAACTCAGCCGGAGTGTATATAGGGAGCTGCGGAACCAGAGTGATGGGTAGAGGTAGAATTGATGTTTATATGCATAGTGAGTGTATGGTTGCACCAAAAGAAAATTTTTTCTGGCCCTGTTAGTGGTTTGGAGGGGATTTGAGTGACATTACATGTCTGTGTCGATGGATTGGAGTAGCAAAAGGGCACTTGAGTGTTTTCCGGTTGGATGTACAGAGTGACGTTGGGGATGGTTATGGCTTTTGTGGTCTTTACGTTGGATGAAAATGACAGGGCAGGACCTGGTACTGCTACCAGAGGAGGGCGTTCTAGGGCCGCACACATGAAGCAGGTGGAGAGGTTGCCTAGTCCAGCAAAGTGGCGATGGCCAGTCCCTGCTGTAGCAGGGTGAGCCAGGAGAAGGGAGACTCAGAAGGTTTAGAAATTTAGTTAGTGAGTTGAAGGTCTTGGATCTGAATATTACGGTGGATGGTGGATTGGACCTGGAGTAGCGACCTCCATACATACAGTTTGGCGTCCAGAAATTTCTCTTGGCGAGTGGTGCACTAGGCTCCTGGAACCGGAGACGTCCACAGGCTATCCCAGGGGTCTGGGATTGTGAGAGTGTATTTAGATTGATGGTAGTAGAATCATCCCTGGGGACGAAGGGAAAGGTAATGTATCTGGCAGGAAGACCAAGGACACCCTACATTTTTCTGCATTCACTTTTTTGCACATTGGGTAGTTGCCTTCTGGTCATACAGGAAGCGTTTTAAAATCAGTGAAATTTAAGTATATGGGTGCTCTGCCCCCTGTGGGTGGGCAGTTAGCGGTGGCCAGCAAATAATCATAACACTTAGTGCAGGCGTAATTGGTATAGTTTTCAGTCAAGTAAAATCGCCAGGCAAAAGGGGAAATTATACTACGTTTAGCTGGCTGGCTTGGTGAGGTGAGTGAGGCAGAGAGACATAGGACCAGTAGACTGAGCAGACCACTGGGAGCCATGGTCAGAGTTTACTGCCATCTGGACTCGGGACAAATGTACCCAGGAATCTAGTCTAAGAACCTTGATTGCTGAGGGAGTGGTAAGGGACAGTGTAAGGGCCTTTCCACCGGGGTGCTAAGGGTTTGGGTGCAAGGGATTTAATTAACACAGCATCTCCAGGATGCACTGGTTTTTGGTGATCAGCAGAGGTCAGAGAGGGTTCAGGGATGGCAGAGTTGGAGTGTTGTCTAAGAAGGTTGTGGAGCAAGCACAAGTATGGAAGGTAAAAAGCTAGCAGAGGGCAATCGGTTGCAGGAAGAGGCGAGAAAAGGAAAGGTTGTCTGTAGAGTATTTTGAAAGGACTGAGGCCGGACGGCTCCTGAGGGGCTGCGCCAAGGCGAGTATAAGAGCAAAGGGTAATAGTTGAGGCCAAGAAAGTTGCAGTTCTAGGGAGAGTTTGGTGAGCTGTTGTTTTATGAGACTGTTAGCTCGTTCAACCTTACCAGAAGACTGGGGGTGTAGGCTGCGTGGAGTTTCCAGCAGATGCCCAGTGAGGCGCAAACTGCCTGCTGCACCATAGATATGAAGTCTGGACCATTGTCCGACTGAATTGAAGCAGGCTGGCCAAAACGAGTAATGAAGTCTTGAAGAAGGTGAGTGGCGACTATGCTTGCACTCTCAGAGGAGGTGGGAAAGACTTTGATCCATCCTGAAAATGTGTTCACCATAGTGAGGAGATATTTAAACCGCTTATGCTTTGGCATGTGGGTAACGTTTATCTGCCAGTCCTGTCCCAGTAGGTGCCCTTACATCTGGTGGAGCTGTTTATGAGGGTGTTGAGCTTTCTGGCTATTGGAGAGGGCACCGATGTTGCATTTTGCATGTACTGTGTTGATAGTACTCCATAGTCCAGTGGGGTGAAATATGGGGTTAGAAACGTGTAGAGAGCTTTTGGCCCGATGTGTGGAGAATTGTGAATATTGGTGATGATTGTTTCCTGTTGTAACTTTGGGAGAATGAGTAAGTTCTATTTGTGTACCCACCATTTTTGTTGAGGAAGAGAGCAATACTGGGTGTTTTCCTGTTCAGTGTAAGTTGGAGTGTAAGTGGGAGGTAAAAAGCATACTGAGCTAGGAGCGGGAAAGTTGTTGGGCTAAGTCAGTAACAGGATCTGCAGAGTGGGAGGGAAGGGGAAGTAGGGCCTGAGTGAGAGGGCGAAATGGAGAAGGTAGTCCGCTACCTGGAGCACAACCCTGGGCTCGGCGAGGGTTACCGGAGTCGAGGAGCCAGGGCCTCTTCAGTCCATGAACCCCAGCAGCTCCATACCTTGCAGCTATGTGTCTGGAGTTTCCAGGATCTCGGCACCTCGGCTTTGCAGAGCCGGTGGCAGAGCCAGGGTCGGGCAGTTCGACTTCCAGTGGCCTGGCTGTTTGCACTGCGGGCAAGGCTTGGTAGGAGGCTTGGGATTGGGGCAAACTTTTGCCCAGTGGCCGACCCGGCCACATTTGAAGCAGGCTCCTGGCGGTAGGTGCCGGCTCCCCTGGGGAGCGTGGCGATGGATGGGATTGCCTGCCGGCCTTAGGGCTGCTACCAGGGCTTGGGAATGGAGGCTAACCATCTGTTGGACCCTCACCTGGCAAGTGGCCTCAGCTGGCTCCTCCCAAGCGTTGAAAACTTTAAATGCCATTTTTACCAGATCCTGCATAGGGGTTTCAGGGCCCTCCTCAGCCTTCTTTAGCTTTTCTTTCTGATGTCAGGGGCTGACTGGAAGGTGAAGTGAGAGGCCAAAATAGAGGCCCCACTTTTTAGACCCTGGGTCTAAACGAGTGTACTTTGTGAGTGCCTCCTGGAGGCGGTTAAGAAAAAGAGCAGTAACTTCTCTCAGTTTTTCATAGTTGACAACCTTGTTGGAGACTGTTTCCAGACCTCTAATGAGGTACCTGAGCATGAGGTTTCTATAAGGAAGATCAGACGCCCGGCCGGGCTGGTAACTCCAACTGGGGTCCTCTATTGGGATGGCATGCGCCCCCAAGGGGACATTAGGGTCGATAGCGTGGTTTTTTTCTGTGTACGTTCCTCGGCAGTAAGGGTAGAAGCAAGGATCATTTGGATGCCATGCCAGGTTAAATCATACGTTTGGGAAATGTAGGTAAATTCTTTAATAAACTTAGAGGGCTCTGCTGAGAAAGAGCCCAGGCGGGTCTCTATCTGCGACAGGTCCTTTAAGGAAAAAGGGACGTGGACTTGAATGAGTCCCTATACACCTGCAACCTCTCTTAATGGACAAAGGGCAGCTGGAGGATTGTGGAAGCGGGTATGAAAGGCAAGCGGTGAGGACAGGAGAGAGCGATGGGATGGCGCAGCGGGCGGGGTAGACTGATAGAGCAGCGGAAGAGGCGCACTGAGGAGCTTGGCTGGATCTTCTGGGGTTTGAATGGCAGGTTCTTTCTGCTGAGGAGATAGAGCTAACCGTATTTGGCGGGCGGAACAATGGCTACAGAGGTCAGGGCGGGAACGCAAGTCCCAAAAAGCCTGCACATAGGGGACTTCAGAATCCTTACCAGTCCTCCTGCAGAAATTGTCCAGGTCCTGTAGAACGTTGAAATCAAAAATGCCCGTTGGAAGCCAATGTGCGTGGTTGTTAAGCTGGGACTGGGGCCAGGCAACTTGGGAGAGAAAAACAAGTATTTTCTTTCACAAGGTCTGAGTGAGAGGGAGAGACTCATCAGGGCAGCCATAGACTGATTTTGAACGTAGGCAAGCGCCGTGCCTAAAGGTCCTGGAGATTTGGGTGGCTCTTAGGGGACCCCAAAAGAAGTGGGGAGCCGCACACCTATCCCGGGTTTTTGGCACCAAAACACAAGGTCTATTTGGATGTGAAAACAGAATGAAAGACCCAATTAACGAAGTTTTAGAAGCAGGCTTTATTGAGAAGTTTGCGGGCGGGTTCAGCAACTCAGGATATTGAGCTATTGAAGCTGCGCCGGGGGAAAGAATCCTGGCGGCGTTTTTATGCCCACTGTTGGCAGGCACAGCTGGGGAGGATCATAGCTGGTGAGGTTCTGCACACACAGGTGCTTCAGAAGGGAGAAGGTCGTTAATCTTATCTATATGTCAAGGAAGGATGGAGTGACCATTATCTTCAGAAAACATTCTGGCTTTGGGACGAGCTGGTTCCAGGAATTTGGGGTTGAGCAAGGGAGGGGAGGTCGGTTAGGGTTCAGCCTTGAGAGCTAAGATGGAGGTGCAGGACTCAAAATGGAGTCTGTTGTGCCAAGACTGGGACACAGTGTTGTGCCGCGGCTCCGGCAAGCAGCAGGCCTGGGGGCGCCTGCGTCCACCCCTGTTGGTTTGGGCAGGACTCTGGCTGGGTGGCCGGCTCCAGGCTGGCTTTCGGCTAGGCCGCAACCTGCGGCCTCCATTTTCCCAGCCACGTGACTCCACTCTCAGGCAGAATGGCACCACCTGTGTCTGTTGTAGCTACACTCCATTCCCAGACAGCAAACCGCCCAGACTGCCGGAAAGTTCAGCAGAACAAGTTTCATTTCCTGCGCAGGGACCAGACCATCAGCTCTCTTGAGGGGAGACTGAGCGGCCCCCCAGTCTAATTTTCCAAAGGTTTTTATACTTTTGCAATGTGCAGGTGTGCAAGCAGGCAGAGCTCAGGAGCGGGGTATTGTGGTTAGCCATTCTTAGTTGAACCAAAACTGCTCTGGTCCTTCTCGCAAGCCTTCTGAACATCCATTTCCTTCTGTACGTTCCCTTGGGCTACGTCTGCACAGCCTAACTCCCCAGTATCAGCTAGTTCATTGGCAGTTCATAGCTAGTTTATTTACCATTCATAATGGCTTCTGAAAGCTCAAAATGACTTCTCTTGTCAAGGCTATTTAAGCTTTGCCCAGAGCTGCTATATTCTCTCCTGTTCTTAGCCAAGTTCAAATCATTGAATCTTCGGTAGCCAGCCCAGTGTATGGTGGGCTCAGCACTAAGAGTTTTGTGGCTTGTACTTTCTGTGTAAGGAATGCCACTAGCTTATTGGTTATTACTGGGCCAAATGTGAGGCTTAGCAGGAGGAGGATTAGGGGCCGGCTAGGGCCGTTCATAGGGTAGTTAGCCAGGCTGACCAATTAAGTAGCTTTTCAAACCAATTGGTTCCTCCATTTCTTTTCTTGACTCTTTGTTCTAATCCTTTCCTAACCAGGGCTCATCTATCTTTATTGATTCCCGAATGCTTTGCATAGAATTAGTTTCTCCCAATGCTGTGCACAGCATTCCTTGTTTCCAAAAGAGCAAGTCAAGCCCTCGGCGGGTTTGCAACACAACTGCCACAAGGGAGTCTAGGGATCTTTCTAAATGGGAGACAGGTTTTTTTTAATCCCTGTAGATCTAAAGCAATTTGCTGACTAAGAATCTGATAGTTTAAGTTTCCTTGTATTAAAGCAACTGACCTGACTGCAGCTAATCCCATAATCCCAAGCCCTGTTACCAGTGGGACCAATACTGGGGCTCTTTGAACTCATCCGGAAATTCCAAAGTTATCCCTACACCTCCTTCACCAGAACACAGGTACACTTGAGGACTAACATGCACTAGCACACAAATACCCGGGTCTGCTACTAATACTGGGGAAAAGAGACAGGGTGTTCGTCCTGTGGAACAAGTAAAGCAAGTACTCATTGGAGCAGATAACAAATTAGGATCAACATTTGGTTCAATGGGAACAGCTTGAAGGCAAAAATCTCGATATCTTGATATATTAAAGGGATACTTAGATGAATAAAAACACAGTCCTTGCCCTTGCAAATCTTTTAAAGGGAGCTTAGACTTGAGTCCATACTAACATCACCTATAGACTGCTGCTTTGTGTAATCCTTTTTACTAACATTTCTAATTGGATTACACTCTGTACCAATAGTGCTATTTGTACCTGTGCCTACATAGTAAGGGGAAGCAGGGTTCAGACAAAGCCAACAATCAGCTGTGAGGTGAGGATCTGAGTTCATAAATTGGAATACAGCATCCCGAGAATCAAACACAGAACCTTGAGGTGGCTCCTGAATGAGAAGGGCCCTGTGAGTTGGGCTGGCAGTGAACGGGAAAGTTACTGGAGAGTCTGGAGGGTGCGGCAAAGGAATCTTAATGACACCAGCTGTGGCTCTTCAGGATTTATCCCGAGGTTTGGGCCTTTGTACGGATGGCAGGTTGCCATATTTTACTTTGCTGGATAGAAAAGGTTTTCCCGGGATCTCTATCATTTACATAATGTTGAATTCCCCATGTTTTCCCAGGGAACCCAATAACGCTTGAATCCAATTCTTATTGGGTTACATTTGGAAACCATACACGTAGTGGGATCAAACCCTTCCAACGTGAGTCTCATTCTTGTAAAAATAATAGGGTCATCTTTAACAAGTTTCCACCCTGAAAATGATAGTTTCACAACCCCAAGCTGCACAATGATAATGTCCCTCCCCTTGGCAGTTAGGGAGTCCATGAGCCGGGCATATATAGACATGGTTTGTTTGGAGCCTTCTTTCTATAGAGGGTATTCCGCACCCATAGGACGGGATTCCAGTATAGGTCCCATTGTGCCCTTTACCTTTAAAGGATCCAGAATGCCAATTCTTTCCTAGCAAATCAAACAAATCAAAATGAAAACAGGGGGTCATACCCAGTATAAGAGGTTACATATTCACTGCTGGAGGTTAGAATAGCAGTCCACAGATGTGTTTCTGCTTGGGGGAAACACTGGGTGCTGTCAGCAATACTCGGAGAAAAACAATTAAGTTCTGTAAAGCCTTAATTTTGAGGGATTTTCCGTCTTTCTGGGTGTCCATCTTTTCAGGATATGCTCAGGGTTGGTTTTTTTTTTGTTTTTTTTTACTTATGACTGATGAATCCACGGCCCCCTCCCCACTATTTTAACAGCAGTTGGTGTGTTGTAAGAATCACTTGGTATGGGCCAGTCCACCTAGGTTCTAAGGTGTCAGGTTGGTGCTTCTTTACCCATGTCCAGTTTCCTGGTTGCACGTTGTTGGCTGCCTGTTCCCTTTCCCTTGGTTAGGCCCAAAATGAAGGTGTCAGAGCAGATGATTTGTCTCTCACCTGTTGCACAGCCTGCAGGCACTCGATGAGGGAACGATTAGTGACTTCCATTATTTCTACTTCCTTCAATCTTGGGAGGATTTGGGGAAGGTCTGCCAAACATAAATTCAAATGGGGTCATGCTTTTCACATAGGGAGTGCATCGGACTTGAAGTAGGGCAAAAGGTAAAGTAAGGATCAACCCAGCTCTCGCAAGGTCCTAAATGCAACTTAACGAACAATTCCTTTAGGGTTCTGTTTATTTTTTCTACTTGCCCTGAAGAGCTTCCAGTTAATATTTAGAAGCATTGCTAAGACTTTAGTAATTTGAGCAATAAATGTTGGGCCATTGTTGGACCCCAAGGTGGTGGGAAGGCCAAATCTAGGGACAATTTTAGTTACTAATAATTTACACACAGTGGCAGCAGTTTCCTTCTTTGTTGGGAAGGCTTCCACCCATCCAGAACAGGTGTCTACGAACACCAGCAAATATCGGTAGCCATACTTTCTAAGTTTGATATCCATAAAGTCCACCTCCCAGAATTCTCCAGGACTACTACCTCGAGCTCGTGGTTGGGGTTGCTCCTTTTCTTTTTGGGGTTGTTTACCCGAGCACAGTGCAATCAACGGTGGGTGACATCTGCCACCCAGTGTCCAAGCCTGGGTATGTAAAAGTGCCTGAGAAGCAACTGAGACAGTTTAGAGAGGATCCCAAATGCATACCTTCATGTAGTCCTTGAATCAGATCTCTCCCAGAGCTTCTGGCATGAATCTTCTTCCATCAGGATGGAGCAGCCACCCTGGATGCTCCCAGTCTTTTTGGCAGGCCAGCTCTTGGCTTATCTTTAGATCATTTTCTGAGTATGTAGGTTGTGGCTGTAACACTGGGGATGGCATGGTCACAGCCACTACCTTGGGGATTTGTGGCATAGTCCTGGCATTCGAGATCCACCGGTCCGGGGCACTGGTTAGGAGTGGTTCAACCATAGGTCCCCCTGCCACAGCAATATCCTGTCCCAGTCAGTGTAAGCTTCCTACCTTCTATGACTAGGATGGCCGTGGCAGCCTCAGCTCGCATGCAGCTCAGCCATCCTGCAGCTACAGAGTCCAGTTTCTTTGAAAGATAGGCCACAGGTCTCTTCCATGGCCGCAAGTTCTCAGTTAGAACTTCTTTTGCTGTGCCTCTGGCCTCACATAGACAATTGGAAGGGCTTTACTCTGTCTAGTAGGGCAAGAGAGGTTGCCCATATGAGCGACTTTTTAAAGGATTCAAACGCTTGTTGTTCTACTTCAGTCCATTTAAGTTCTTTTTCCTTTCCCCAGTACTTGCATATAGGGGTTTCGTTGTTTTTGCAAATCCCAAATTCCACAATGGACAGTACCCCACAGCTCCTAGAAACTCTTGCAACTGCCTCTTAGTCTCAGGGACTGGGATTTTGAGGATCGCCTCAGTGCGGCTGGGGGACAAGGTCCGTTTTCCCTCCTCCAGTTGGTAGCCTAGGTATACAGCTTTATGGACACACAGTTGAGCCTTTCTTGCAGATACCCTGTACCCCAATGGGCCAAGGACTATTATCAGGTCCTTGGTAGCCCGTTGGCATTCCTCCAGGGTTTCGGAGGCCAGGAGGAGGTCATCTGCATACTGGAGCAAGGTGGTTTGGGGGTGTTCCTCCTTGTGTCCCTGTAAGTCTTCACTGGGTTGATGTGCAGGGGACACGGGTATGGAGAACAAAGCATCCTTTAAGTCCAAAACAGTATAACAAATTCAGTTTGACGGGATAGTACTCAGGAGGGTCTCGGGGTTTGGCACGTGGGGTGGCCCGTTTCTATCCTCTCATTTGCCTCTCTGAGATCCTGCACCGGTTGGAAGTCCTCAGTTCCCGGCTTCTGCATGGGCAGCAGGGGAGCATTCCATGTGGACTTGCAGAGGACCCAAATGCCTGTCCTCTTTAGTCTGCAAATGGGAACAGAAATACCCACTTTTGCTATCCAGGGAGTAGGGTTAGCTTGACACACCGGTGTAGCTGAGCTCAGAAGTTGTACGACCCCAGGCACCTGAAGTTCAGAAAGGTCTGGCAGGTTGTTCTCTGCCCAAACAAAAGGAATATCTTTTAGCGATTTATCAAGAAGTTCCTTTGAGCAGGTCTCTTCTGCTCCTTGATAAAACACATATCACTCTGACATTGGAGCGGTGAGCAAAACTTTTGGCTTTTCAAGTTCAAGGGTTAAGGTGGTTGTAGCAGATGAGAAAGGAATTATGGCTGCCATTTTTCATAATAAGTCACGATCAATTAGGGGAAAGGGGCATTGAGGCATTACCAGGAAGGAGAGTGTGTGTAACTAACTGTCTCTTGTGCTAAATCTGTTATTCTGGCCGTTGTCCATGGGTGTGCTTGGGTCTGCCCTGGGGCCCCTGTAATGAAAGCCTTTCCTTTTGACAAGGCACCTGTAGTCTTTTCTGAAACCAAGAAGGTGACCCCTTTGTCCACCTAGAAATTTACTGGCTGGCTCCCTACATGGAGAGTGAGCATGGGCTCTTTGGGGTCAAGTGAAACAGAGCCTGGACACCTTTATTCAGCTTCGAGCATTATTGTCTGTAGCTTCGATTTTTCTAGACGAGGACTAGGCCCGTTCCCTCTAGTGGTGGCTCGTCTGCCTCTCCTGGGCTTTTCAAGGCACTGATTTTTCCAATGTCACTGTTTTGTATAGTAGGTACATGGATACTTCCTCAGGACTAGGCGAGTGAGAAGCGGGGTATTAGGGTTAGCCATTCTTAGTTGAACCAAAACTGCTCTGGTCGTTCTCGCAAGCCTTCTGAACACCCATTTCCTTCATGACATTCCCTTGGGCGACGTCTGCACAGCCTACCTCCCCAATATCAGCTAGTTCATTTACACTTCCTAGCTACTTTATTTTCTTTTCATGGTGGCTTCTGTCAGCCCCAAATGGCTTCACTCTTGTCAAAGCTGTTTCAGCTTTTCCCAGAGATCCTACACAGTCGCCATTGTAGCCGAGAGGTAACACGGTCTGTGACCATGGCCAAGATGGCACCCACCAGTCCAAACATGTGGAAGGGCGCTGCCTAGGGAGCTGGGTGAAGAGGCCTGGGAGTTAGCCCTGCCTGGTCCCGGGAGCCAAAAGTTTCCCTTATCCCCTCCATTCCCTTTGCCTTTCTCCTGGTTTTTCAAACAAGCTGCTCTAGCCCTATAACGCCAAGCACAAAATTGTCATAATTCTTAATGAAAACGTATCTGGTACCCAAATTATAGATGTGACAATTTGGTCACATTTCAAAAACACTGAAAATTTTATGCTTTTAAAATATATTTTGAATGCCATATATATTGATAACTATGAAAGTAAAGAATAGAAACCAAAAAAAAATTTCCTAAATTTAAAACTTGAGGCGTTATAGGGCTAGTGTTCTTCCAGATTTGGTTTGTTCCTTCTTACAGGCTGGTTTTCCGTGGCCCAGGCTTAGGCCAATGGCGTTCGGAAGCCTAGGCGGAGTCACTGTTACCTTTAGGCTTTGAGTGATGCTGCTTCAGGCACTTTTGGGGACAGCTCTTACTTAATACACAGCTCCTCTGCCATGATGTTCCAGCCAGAAATTCCAATTTCCCTTAAGGTTCCCTGAGCTGCCACGTGTCCCTTCCCTTCAGAGATTTGAGCATCAGCCCCGCCAGCAGGCGTCTTGGAGGGCCTTGGAGCCATCCCAAGCAATGGTCCTCCTAGCCTGTTGTCCAGAAAAATGGTTGGACCTAAAGGTCGCCCTCGGCGACTAGTCCTTGACCCCTTCCCTCGGGCTGAGGCATGAGATTCAGGGCAACCCAGGGGTGCGCTCTCAAAGTGGGGGTTATTGACCTGGAGGCAGCAAGCTGTCAATCGCCTCCTTGTTTTGTGCTTTCTAGATGGGACTTAGCAGCTTGATGCTCAAGAATTGCCCCCTTGCATGAATCGTGTCCAATTGGGATAGAGTTGATACAGAGAGGCTGGGCAAACAAAAGCTGATAGATTCACTTTGCAACTCTATTTGGCCACAGTATCGTTTTGAGAAAGGAGAATGGTGGGCAGAGAATGGTACGCTTTCCCTTCCAACCGTGATTCACCGGGAACAGTTCAGTAGAGTGCCGGGAAAGTGGGCGGAGATGCCAGGACTTAGAGCATTTCTCCTCTTGAGGAGCAGTAGGAGACCTTCATCCCCAGTGCACCCAGGAACCCCTAAGGCAGGCGTCCTCAAACTGTGGTCCATGGGGCACATGTGGCGCCATGCCATTTATCCCACACTCGGGGTGTTTTTGCTGCCACTGCCTGTCCTGCTTAGCAGCCGACTCGTGCAGTGTGCATAGGAATTTGTCCATAGGTTTTTTGAAAACCATAGTCTGGCCCTCCAACGGTCGGAGAGACAATGAACTGGCCCCCTGTGTAAACAATTTGAGGACCCCTGCCCTAAGGGATCCTGGACTTCAGGTCACTATTGTCCCAGCCCTGAACCCTCCCTGAACATTCTACCCCTAGTAGAGGCACCAGGGGCATTTGGTCCCAGGGTAACTTACAAGCCTTTTACTCAAATGGAACCCGAGAAAATTAAAAATGACACAGGCAGTTACTCTACTTTTGATCCCTGTTGAATCCGCCTGTAGCATCCCAATATTACAATTTAACCCTATAACGCCGAGCATGACCTTTCCCTAACATTTAATGAAATGAATATAAATGTATATATATTGATAACTATGAAAGTAATGAATCAAAACGAAATTTTTTTGCCCAAAAATTTAAAAGTGAGGCGTTATAGGGTGAAAAAGAAGGATGGTTCTTATCAGAGGGGCCAATGCCTTAGGATCATAAGTGAAGCGGTGATCCCACTGCACCCAGTAGTGCCCAAACCCTGGACCCCCCTAGGGGAAATTGTGAATGCTTTTACCCCCGTGCCGGTACTTAGAATGAGCAAACACACATGCCTGATAATCCTAAGATTTTTACTTACTTCCTGTGATACTCACCTACTTTCAAGGGCACTCCCACCTCACAATCCTAGCCTTGTCTCAGTTAAACTGTTCACCCTTTTGTGCGTTTGTTGTTTTTTCCAGAAGTTCTCAAGTTACCAAAGCCCCTAATCCAAGTGTGCCAGCTCCAGGACCACCATCTCCTGGACCACTTCAACCTTATCCATCCTAGCGCTGAATGGACAACCCCTCCCAGCAGAGCAGGAAGGGTGTGGACCCAAAGCCCCACTTCGCCCCTTTGCCAGCAGGAAGTAGCTAGAGATGTCGTCGCCCAGTACCCCAAAGATTTGGGTCCACATCTCTTCAGGGTGGAAATGTTAGGTAGCTAGCATAGGGACTGGGGTGTCCATTACACATGCTCAGAGGGCCCAGTTAGTGGCCCAGGAAGGAGTGGCACACTGTGTGTGCTCAGAGGTCCAGGTTTCCGGCCAGGAAGGGCAGGTCCACCTGGGTGGGCGCTGCACCTGCATCGACCCACCTAGGCCAAGTATATTCAATTCAGCCACTAGGATCGACCAGGGTTGCCCACCACACCTCCCTAACTCTCCTAAACCTCACTTGGATCACAAACCAGGCTTTGGCGTGAATTCTTTCTCACGCAGAACCAAGGCCCGAGGGATATCTGTCCCCAGAGAGATCTGACCAACCCAGGAAAGCTCTTTGGAGGCAGCAGGAGTGGACGTGACTGGCTGGTGGATACTGTTCAGATGCATGGCTTTCTGCTTGGAAGGGTTTTTAGTCTCGGCTGACAGGATCAGAGGAGGTAGTATGTCTGGATCACATAGTATCCATGTCCACAAATGAGCTGCCCATTCCAAAGTCCTGACAGTGCTTTTGGAAAACACTGTGCTTTGGAATGTCACCCCTTGCAGAGGGCATTGGGAGGGGCTGGGACCCAGGTATGCTGCCCCTTGCTCCCAGTTGCCGGTTTCTGGATCCTGATTATATCTCTCACAGGATCAGTTAGTGGGCTTGTTGTCTGCCTCAGGCTTTGTTCACCGAGGTCCTCCAGCTAGGTGGTGGTGTGTGTGCATGAGCAGAGGCTTCCTGCCAATCCCCCATGAGTTGAAGAGCTCCCCTGGTGTGGGCTCCGTGAAAGAGGTGCCCCAGACAGCAGGACTACCCAGGAGGGTGGGCCCTACAGGAACCGGAGGGCCATTCCCCCTGTGGAATGACCTCAGAGCCCCGCCTCTCTCACTGTCCAGCTGCCGGGGCTGTGGACCCTAAGCTTCATGCCTCACATAGGAATAGACACAGGGTGAGGCGACTGCAGCACCTGCTTTTGCTGGTCTAATCCAGCCTGAGATCATCCTAGCATCAGCCCTCTGCCAGGGTCTTTTTTTTCTCTCCTTTTATAGGGGCTCATACAACAATAACCACAATACGTGCAAACATCACTGATATAAGGCACATTTGTACATTCATTGCCCTCATTATTCTCAAAATATCTTCTCTCCACCCAAGCCCCTGGCCTCAGCTCCTCATTCCCCCCGCCCCCATTCTCACTACCCCTCCTCATAAATCCTTCATCATTTACTAATTATTATTTTGTCATATCTTGCACTGTCTGATGTCCCCCTTCACCCCCTTTTCTTTTGAGGTTTTATGTAGATCCTTGTCATCGGTTCCCTGCTGCCAGCCTACCCTCCCTCCACCCTCCCAGCATCCCCATTCATAACACTGGTCCTAAAGGGCTCATCCACCTTGAATTCCCTGTGTTTCTAGGTCCTATCTGTCCCAGTGTACATTCTCTGGTCTAGTCAGATTTGAAAGTTATAATTGGGATCTTGATAGTGAGGGGAGAGGAAGCATTGAGGAGCTAGAGGAAAGTTGTGTTTCACCGTTGCTGTCTAGTACCCTGTGTAGGCTTGTCTCTTCCCCAAGACCTTACTTAAGGGAATGTCCAGTGTACTGCAAATGGGCTTTGGCTCTCTACCCAGCATTCCCTGCTCATTCGCAATGAGATTTTTTTGTGCTGATGATGCCTGATCCCTTTGATACCTCGTGATCGCACAGGCTGGTATGCTTATTCCATGTGGGCTCTGTTGTTTCTGAGCTACATGGCCGCTTGCTTACCCTTCAGGCCTTTAAGACCTCAGACGCCATATCTTTTGATAACAGGGCACCATCAGCTTTCTTGACCACATTTGCTTATGCAACCGCTTAGACTTCAAGGAACGTGTCGGGAAGGTGAGCATCATAGAATGCCAATGTAATAGAACAAGGTATTCTTGCAATGAGAGAGTCCTTGAGTGGAGGCCCAAAGGCCATCTGCTACCTTAATAGGACACCTATAAAGATATGGACATAGGTGTATTTCCCCATGCTCACAGATAAATATATTTACATCTGTGCGTGCCTTTCTTTAGACCTCTATAACTGGCCCGTGCTTCCTAGGTCGCTCTGCTATTCCCTTTCACTTCCCTCTTGTGCCCACTGCCATGCTCAGTTTTCATTTGGGTTTCAGTAAATCCTCTTGGTTCCTTCACCCTTGATCACGCCCTACCAGGATTCCTACATCGCCCTCACCACGGATTTGCATCCACTTGTTGTTCCCTTGTCTCTGGGTTTCTTGACATCACTCCCTTTCCCCCCAACTCCCTCTTTCCTGTGGCCCTCCCACGAAGTGTTGGTCCCCTTTTTCTCTCCTGAAGATTGTGCATCCAGCATCTCTTTTTAGACATACAGTAGAGGTAATAACATGCACAAACAAAAGACAGAGCGAAAGCAAGCACCAAAAGAAAGAAAACAGCCAAAATCCAATGACCATCAAAGAAAACACAACTCCTCAAGAAAGGAAAGCTTGTAGTTAGTTTACGGACTGTTTGTTGGCCCTTAGCAGTGTTTTCCAGTCCAGTCTGTGCGGGCACCAAGTCCTGCCCCCAAAGTCCTCCTTTGGCATTCCCTGGGGACCTTGTTGCTCCACTTCCTTGCTCTTCTGCTGCACGCCCTTAGTGCTATGCCTCGGTGTGGCGGAATCCGTTCCCGCACTGTCTCTCCAGTGTTGTCTATTCTAGGGCTGATGGTCTTTGAGGGTCGTCGTGTCTCATCTTGGGCTGGCCATGTGGTCTTCTGTGTGGACTGTCTTCTCTGATTGGGAACATCATCCTCAAGCCTGGTGGGCCAGGATGTGCTCCACTCTCCCCTCCTCCCCCTTCGTCTTCTCCGTATTCTCTATCAGATATGTCCCGCTCCCAGAGCTGCAGATTCAGTGCCATCCTATGAAAAAACATATTTGGGCGTGGGAGGGGGGAATGGGGGGGGAAGATCTGCTCAGATCTTTCGAGGGTCCAGGAGAGGGTGACTGCTCAGCTGGGCACAGGCATATGGGGCTCTGAGCTCTGGCTCCAGACACTGGTTGGGAATGTGGCTTGGTTTTTAACCAGTTGTGTTCCTGTGGGTCAGTACCTATGTCTTTTTGAGTGAGTTTTCTCATCTGGAAAGTAAAGGTATTCCAGGGTCTAGTGTCCCATGTCACTAAGTGATCGAGAGGGGTTAACCTGAACCTGATTCAAACCATGTGGACATGTCAGGCGCATTCTAGATCCTGGGTGGCGATTCAGAGTCCAGGACAATGTTAATATCCAAGAGGTGATATAGGTGGCTTCGTATTGAAACGGGAAGCCCACGGTGGAGGTTTTGTCCTTCCGCTGATGGCCACTTCAACTCCTGCTAAAAGAGTTTCACTGGCTCAACAGCCGAGCCGGGAGCCAGTGCCATGAAAACCATGTGGCTAACTGGGACATAGGGCAGAGAGACATTTTTTACCTTGATGGCTTGGGAAGCCCCCCAATCTCCATGCAAACCTTCTGGTGTGAGTACTTTGGAAGCAATCATAGGCTGACAGTAATTCCAATCTTTCCTTTGACAATGTGTCCGTTCTCTTTTTTGAACCTGAGAAGATGGCCCCTGTGTCCTCCAAGACATTTCCTGGCTGGCCCCCAACTTGGACAGTTAGCACGGGATCCTGGGGGCCAGTGAAACAGAGTCCTGAGACATTCCTTCAGCTTCCTCAAGCGTTATTGTCTCTCACTTGGGTTTTTCTAGGCGAGGACGAGGCCTGTCCTCTCTAGTGGAGGTTTGTCCGTCTCTCCTGGAGTTTTCAATGCAATGTTTTTTCCAATGTCTGTCTCTTCTGTAGTAGGCACCTGGATCCTTCCTTCCTCAGGGCTTGGTGGTGCCACAGGTCAGTCTCTCCGTGAGTGGGCCATGATCTCTTTTTCTGAGTCTCTGTTGTGTCTCATGGCAATTCCTAGTATTTTAGCTATTTCTTTGTCTCTGTCGTGGTAGGGTCATCTGTGTTGTGATACACCCAATAAGACACTTCTACCAAATCACGAAGATTGTTCCCTTCAAATGCTTCCCATTTCTTTTTCATGTCTGAGGCGGGCTGAGTAATAAAGGCAATACTTATTTCCCTCTTGTTCTCGGGGGCCTCTGGGTCCTTGGGGGTACAAAGAACGCAGGATTCCATCAGCCACTCTAAAAAGGCAGGCAGGCAGGCAGGCAGACAGACATTCGTTTGTAGGCGCCTGAAAATTCTCACTGACCTTAGATAAATGCATAGGTTTCCTAGTTGTCCCGCGGAGGCCCTGCAAGAGAGACTGGTGATACCTAGCTAAGCCCTCGGGGCATTACTGGGAGTTTGGGTCCCACATTATTCGTGGAGTGGTAAAAAGAGTTTCTCTCCACTGGGGAGTGCCCGCTGGCTGACCATCAGTTCTATTGACTGCTTTCTGGGCCTCTCTCTGGAAGGGCTCCCATTCCTCTGCTGTGAACAGCACCTGCAGAAGTGGCTGGCACTTGTCTGAGGTGGGCTGATGCATGTGGAAAAGCTAGTCTAGCAAAGAAATCAGACCTTGTGGTTTCTCAGACAGGGGGTTTTGTTTATTCCAATTATGCAATCCTGGGGAAAAAAAATGGGACATAGACCCAAAGAGGGACTCTTGGGGTTTCCCCAGGTGTTTGGGCTGCTTGCTTTAAGCAGAGAATGCCACTGATCAGTGATCCTTCTGGGGGGAGGAGAGGACATGCCAGCCCTAGTGCACGTGTTGGGGGGTGACTTTAAAATAGGTGGTATTTCTCTTCCTTTTGCCCCCATGAACTGATAGGCAGGCAGCGGTCACAATGGGTCTTAAGCCAGCTCTCCCGATCCTGAGTCGTCCTGCAAAGTGGGATAAAAAGGACGGGGATGGGGAGCGGAGGAGAGGGACGGCCTCCACTTTGGTGGCTTTAGGAATTTGGACCTGTTGTCTTTCCTGGTCATGCCATGTTTCGTGAAATCTTGGAGAAAAGAACCCATTCTGTTGGGGGAGGGAGTAAGTCTTTTATATATGCTGGCTTACTAGTGGCCCTATCAAGTCACACATCAATTTTATCGAACCCTAACCCTAACCCTAACCCTAACCCTAACCCTAACCCTAGCCCTAGCCCTAGCCCTAGCCCTAGCCCTAGCCCTAGCCCTAGCCCTAGCCCTAGCCCTAGCCCTAGCCCTAGCCCTAGCCCTAGCCCTAGCCCTAGCCCTAGCCCTAGCCCTAGCCCTTGCCCTTGCCCTTGCCCTTGCCCTTGCCCTTGCCCTTGCCCTTGCCCTTGCCCTTGCCCTTTCCCTTGCCCTAGCCCTAGCCCTAGCCCTAGCCCTAGCCCTAGCCCTAGCCCTAGCCCTAGCCCTAGCCCTAGCCCTAGCCCTAGCCCTTGCCCTTGCCCTTGCCCTTGCCCTTGCCCTAGCCCTTGCCCTTGCCCTTGCCCTTGCCCTTGCCCTTGCCCTTGCCCTTGCCCTTGCCCTTGCCCCCCACACCAGAAAGCCAGCCTTTGGTGGTGGTGGTGAGCCATTTTCAGTATATAATGTCTGGCTCTACATTTTGCCAGACCTGTTAGATTGACTAAGTGCCCTTGTGGCATAGTGGTTACAAGTTGAGCTGACATCCCAAAGGCCAGTAATTTGATACCACCATCAGCCCTGTGGCAGAAACCTGGTGCTTTCTGCTTCCATGGAGTTAGTCTTGGAGAGTCACAGGGACAGAGCTACACTGTACCATAGGATCCTGTTCAACAGGGTCCCTCACTAAGAGCTAGTATTGACTTGATGGCCATGAGTTTAAGGGCCATTTTGGCTTCCTTTTCAAAGGAACCTCATTCAGTGAACTGACTCTTTCTGGTCAATCCTTTCCTCTGACTCTGGTCTGAATGTAGCACCTCACCGGGGGAGTGAAGAGGTCTGAAGCTTGGAGCTGCCTCCCAATGAAAGAAAGTAAACCATGATAGTTCATAAAGGCACTTGTGCAAATTGTAAACCACCAACCTTGGCTTAATTCATTTTTTAATTGGATAGAAATACTCTAATTATGTTGATGACAAATAAACCAAACATATATATGTGGATATACACATACACACACACACAAATACACACACACACACACAAGACGGATGTTTAGGGGCATCTACCCAGCTCTGTCAGAGAGATTTGTCCCAGGTCTGGGCATAGGAGTCAGTCTTCTTGCATTTCAGTGTCTGGCTCTGTACCTGACCTTAAGCCCCATGACCTTCATCAGATTGCTTAACATCTCTGAGCCCTTTTGGCAACACCGTGTATCAGGGCTGAGAAGGGGCACTGGGTAAGCCCTGACACATGATGGTGGAGGGACTCAGCCAAAATAAAGCATACAAGGGTAATGACCATGGCATTCTCTCCAGTGTGGGCCTCAGAGCAGCCCTGGTTCTAGATAATCCCACAGAAATAATTTTACCAACCTGGGCCTTCAGCCCTCATGCCAAACTTAACACGTTTTTAATCCACACAATGTTTACAGCTTTGGGTTCTCATCCCTCTCCTTCTTCCAAGAGACCAAGGAGAATGGAGTGTTTGAGCAATATCCAGGCCACATGACCATCTTTCTCAGTTCTTAACTCACCTTTTCCTCTCTCAAGCACAACTTTAATGTTTCCATGAGTGTCCGTGGCTATGATAAAGAATACGTGTTATGGGAGGTAATCAGGGCCTGTGTCTTCCATAAACCAGTTGCCAAAGACTCTTTACAGATAGGTAATGGTAGGCCCATATGTTTTACTTACCTATTGCTGCTTAGTGACTTTCAATCCCACTCGGTGTATTATTTGCTCATAATTTTGTAATTTGAGGAAGGTTTGGCTGGGGCAGCACATCTCCACTCCACGTGGCATTGGCCAAACCAGCTCAAGCAGCGAGACCCGGCAAGATGGGTTTGCTTTGGTTCATAGGTCTAGGGCCTGGGTTCTTGCTGTTGCATTGGCTCCCCAATTTCCCTCCATGTGATCATATCATGTGCTTGCCTTTAGCTTCCTCACAGCAGGGTGATTTTCAAGATAGATTTTTTTGTCAGGATAGTTGGGCTGTAGGCCCAGTGACAAAATCCCTTAAAGGGATTAAATTGAATGCACAATTTAATACGTGACTGCCAAATATCCCCCAGAGCACACAAGTTGAAACCACAAGACTTCTCCCTAAGAGAGGTTCCTTGTAGCTTTTGGTTGTCTTCTAAGTCCCTTTTCCTTTTCCACAATAATGTCTGGGTTGCTTTATCAATCATCTTCTTTCTTTTTATGTAGCACTATCTCTGGCTGTTTAGTCCAAGCCAATGCAGTTCCTTCCCAAAGTTACTGGGTTTCCCTTGCACTGGATTACATGATGCATTCAATTTTATGAAAGCCATGTCCCCACATCTCTTTGAAATGGGTCCCTCTCTGTTTTAGGCTGCAATTCAGCCTATTTAGGCTGTAGCACAGCCTTCTGGAGACTCTTAGAAAACCTTTTGTGTACACGAGACTGTCTACAAGGCACTGGATTACATTCTTTTGTGATCTTAGTACAGGGCATGAAAGCTATCTTCTTGATCTGATCCAACACAGAAGCCCTGCTCATGCCATTCCTATTATGGGACATTATTTTTTGGCAAGAAAGACTTGGGGTTGAAAAATAGGTTTTGTTAGGCAGATAGGCAGGAATGAGATGTCCATTGACGCATGCCCAGGAGAACCAAGCATAGAACAAAAGCCTAGGTTTTCCCGCTGGTGGGTACGGATGGGCGTTAAACCTGGATCAGCCCACCTGGGCCAGGTGATTGCAATTCAGCCAATGGGATCGACCTGGGGTCATTCACCATGCCTCTCCCCGGGAATCCTTGAAAAGGCAGGAGCGAGGGGGAGAAAGGAAAAACTGGGGACAGGAACTGGGGAGAGAACTTGAGAAAGAACATGAGACAGGTCTTTTTTTGGAGGAAAACTTAGGAGAGAGATCTTTGCGTGACCTCGAGCAGTCTCTGCCAGGCTGCATGGTGGGGAGGAATCCTAGGGGTGGCGCGTAAAACCTGAAACTTCTTTTAACTTTCATTAAACTCACTTGGATCACGAGCCAGGCTTTGGCGTGAATTCTTTCTCATGCGGAGCCAAGAACTGAGATGTAACTCTAGCCCGGATAGAGATCTTACAGTTCATATTTAAGTCCAGCAAGTCCTGCTCCTTCATAGTTCATATTTTCTGCTAAAAAAAGCACACAACTAAACCCCAAACAGAAGTAACTTCTTTAGCTTTTCTTTACCCTTCTGTAGTTTATAATTATTTGTCTGTTGCCTCCATTGTTAATGACGCTGAGAGTTCAGATTCTAGATAAAGCAGAAGAATGTCACTGCCACCCAAAATAGTTGTTCTTAGTGTTAGTTGGTGCCCAATCAATCCCTGCCCATCCACTCACTTGCTGCCAT
Source organism: Tenrec ecaudatus (assembly GCF_050624435.1). Lineage (NCBI taxonomy): Eukaryota > Metazoa > Chordata > Mammalia > Afrosoricida > Tenrecidae > Tenrec > Tenrec ecaudatus. The sequence goes on from NW_027459452.1 coordinate 346,283, forward strand.
TGAGTCAATTCTGACTCATGGCAGCAGAGTATACTTGCCCTGGTAGGTTTCTGAGACTATACATCTGTACAGTAGAAAGCTTCAGCTTTCTCTCTCAGAGCAGCTGGTAGTATTGAACTACTGACCTTATGGCTAGCAGGACAATGTGTTACCAGGGATCCTTTTCAAGACTGTGCCCTTTCAGAAACAGATCACCAGGCCTGCTTTCCTAGGAACCTGTGGGTGGGTTTGAAGCATCAACCTTTTGGTTAATATGCAAGTGCTTAACAAATGGTCTTTATCCCGGTTTGGAAAACCTAAGTCACTGGTCTTTTGCCTAAAGAGTCACTTTCAATGGCCCTGGCTTGTTTCATGGGAAGGGCCAGTTCAGGGGCTCCCGGACAGATGGTGGGGTTGGATCCTTATTTAGTAGGGCCATATTGGGTGGGGTGGCAGGGAAGTGTGTGTGTGCTGTATGTGTGTGTAATCTGCATCTTTAACAAATGCCCCCCCCCCACTGAAATGAGAAACACTGGCCCCGATTGTCCTCTGCCTCTCTTGTTGCTGCCTTTTTTGGGATTTTTCTGGCTTTTAGCAGCCCTGGAGGCCCCTCCTATCTAGGCAGGAAAAGGAGCCAATAAATAAGTTCACACTAAGGTGCTAGAGAGTGATAACAGCTAATCCCTTCCAAGGGCAATTGCTCTCAGAAAGAAAGAAAAAAGAGAGAGAGAGAGAGCTCAGGGGGTTGGGGGGAGCAATTTAACTCCAATGAATAATGTCTCCTGGAAGAGTCCTACACTTTGTCGCTGCAATGGGAGTCATATATGAACATGTGTGTGTGTGTGAAACCCCTCGCATCAGTCTCTTCTTCTGCTTTTGTGTAAATTGGACTTTAAACACATTCTCTAGGAAGTGTTTGAATGCCTCTGTTTATGGAAGCTTCTTGACAGAAGGGGGATTTTTGTCTCTTTTTTTCAGTGAGAGAGCCCCAAGGTGTGGCATTTAATAAGTAAGTAGCAAGCTGGTTGAATGAATGAGTGAATGAGTGAGTGAGGTAAAGAAGCCTTCAGCAGCCTTCCAGGTCGAGACTGGCCCCCTCAGAAGCCTGGCTCTTGTCTAAAGTGAGGTACACCTCTCCCCCTTCCCATTTCATGCTTCCCCGTGGTCTGCCTGGGATTGAGCTGAAAAATGATTTTTCATGCATGTCATCCTCATTATATCATTATCCCTCACAGCAAAACTCTCTGACCACCCTGAAGACCTGTATTTAATGTGAGGAAAGGTGATTTAATGGAGTGGAGAGCACAGCATAAAACAGACAACCCTTTCAGAATAGCAGAGCAGGCTGTCCCTCCAAGGGGAAAGGGACAAAAAGGGAAAAGAAAAGAAAAATGGCGAGGGAGGGGGGGCAACTCTCACTCTCCTAATAGGCTGAAATAAGAAGTCATTTTGGTCAACTTCATCAGAAGACAAACCTGAAAGGGGCCCCTTGCCCTCCCCGCCAGCGCATAACTGACTTACCATGCATTTTACCGTGGAGCTGATTATGCGGTGAGTTGTGGTAGACGGGGAGAGTTTATTGACATATGGTCTCCCTTCACACCTTTTGTTACAGCCAGACATCAGGGACTGAGCTGCAGGATATTAAAGGATTTGGAAGCGTTATCAAGGAATGGTACATATTTATCAAAACCAGGGTGATATTACAAAGCTGGGTTGCTGCTACACCTGGGTGTGTTATGTGATTAAAAATAATGACAATGCATCCTCTTGATGGATTTTGCACCTGGGCGAATACTGAGCAGGTCTGCTGGACCCCCTTGGTCGAGAATTCACACCTAACAACCCCTTTGGTCTCAGAAGAAAATTGTGGCTGCTAGCTCACACTTGGAATCCAGGTAGGGCAATGTTTAAGCACTTCACTGTTAACCGAAAGAGCAACACTTGGAATTCACCAGCTATCCCGAGTGAGAAAGATGTGACCATGTGCTGCCACAAAGATTACAGCCTTGGAAACCTTCCGGGAGGTTCTTTCCTGGCCTACAGGGTTGCTCGAGTCAGAATTGACTTGACTTCCATGGCATTGAGCTGTTTTGAGTTTTGAATGGCTGAATTGGAGACTTCAGGATTGCAGGAAGATTTGAGAACAGCCTGAAATATGCAGGCGACCAGCCTTGCTTGCTGCAAGGGAAGAGGAGTTGAAGCACTTACTGATGAAGTTCAAAGATGATAGTCTTCAGTATGGATTACAACTCGAGGTTAAAAGAACAAGAATCCTCACCACTGAACCAATAAGCAACATGATAAACAGAGAAAAGATTTAAATGATGAAGCATTTCATCTTACTTGGACCCATCCACAACCAACGCTCATAGAAATATCTGTAAAGAAATCACTGGATAAATTGCTTTCAGTGAATTTGCTGCAAAAGGCCTTTTAAACATTTTTTTGAACCAAGGTGACTTTGTCACCTTAAAAATTCAGGAGTATCCTATCCCAAGGCATGATTATTTTCATGTGGAAGCTGGAAAATGCATAAGGAAGTCCTACGAGAAGAATTGATGCATTTGAAATATGGTCCTGGTGAGGAATATTGAATACACCAAGGAACTTCTAGGAGAACAAACAAATCTATGTTGAAAGAACTACAGCGAGATTGATTCTTAGAAGCGAGGATGGTGACATTTGGCTTCATGTACTTTGGGTGTTATCAGGAGGGACCAGTCCCTGGAGTTGGGCAGCATGCTTGGTCAAGCCAAAAGGAGGACAAACCTCCACAAGATGGGTTGACAAAGTGGCTCAAATGTAGGAATGGCTGTGAGAAATGCGCAGGGCAGCGTGTTGTTTTGTTCTGCTGTACATAGAGTGGCCATGAGTTGGAACCAAATTGACAGCACCTGGTTACGCAATGGACTAATGGCAAGATCAACCATTCAAAACCACCAGCCACTCCTCAAGAGAAAGATGAGGCTTTTTTACTCCTGTAAAGAGTCACAGTGTGAGAAAGTCACAGGGGGAATTCTACCCTGTCATATAGGGTCACTGTGAATCGGCATCGACTCTACGGACGTGAACGGCAACAACAACAACAACAACACCAACAAACACACTAATGGTGGCTGGGTACATGTGCAGACACCCATCCACTCGCACTGGAGCTATGTTAGTGGTTTCAGCAGGAAGCTTACCTCGGTGGTTTCCAGAACTCCCCTGGGCTGAACCAATTTACACCAGGTCTTTCAAATATTCCTGGTACCCCGGGCATCTCCCATTTCCCAGAGTTGGTTGCATGACTTAAGGCTTGATGATCATGGGGCCACATGAAGGACGCCTATGTGCTCCAACCACTGCCTCCTAGAGAGTGCTGTGGACAATTGCCTTCAAGTCAGCCAGCTCCTGACTCATGCGGACTCCATGTGCTACAGAACTCAATGCCCACTGGTCCTGCCCCATTCCTTCAATGGGTTGTAGATTTGAACCCTTGTCAGCTGGGGGGTTGTCAGTGGCTGATGGCTTGAAGGAGTTCACCAGGCCTTTCCTCCTAGTCTGTCTGTAGGCAGAAAACATCGCTAAAATCTGTTCAGCATCATAGCAATATGCCAGCCTCCACTAGCAGTTAGGTGGTAGCTGTAACAGGAGGCGCACTGGCCAAGAATCAAACCCAAATTTCCTGCATGGCTAGTGAGAATTCTGCCATGGAACCACCATTTCCTCTCTCCTGGTTTCTAGTGTTTATGTATATAAGATTTCAGTACCTTCTAACAAGCAGTAAGTAAGACTGCACCACGGGTCACCTCTATTTAGCTCTCCCTCAAATTTTTCCACATGAATTATAAAGTGTGTGACAGTTGTAATATGTTTCTCTTTTTAAAAATTGCTGGGTGAACTTAAAACAGCACAAGGAAGTGCCAGCATAGCAAAAGGATACCCACCTGCTTATTTATCTTAAGAGAAGAAAAGTCGTGAATGCATTCACTCAGGTGAAAATATCATTCATGGAAAGAAGTGCCTAATGGTCACCAGGACCCATGGTTAATCCAGGCGTGGTCATCTGATTCCAATCGATCAGACCTAGCTATAAATCACTTATATGTCTGGGTAATTAAAAGCAAATATAAATTTTCAAAAAAATAACGTTGCATGGGATAGAAAGAGAATACATAACAACATCAGACATAAATATGCCTCAAGACAAACTCATTGTGCACATCCAGAATACATAATGGCTCTTGCTAAGATGCGTTTCCCACTAGACCCTACCCCAAGCCAGTAAAAGCCAGAAACTCTACAGGAAACTGTGGATTGTACTACTCTGAAATGGGAGCTGTGTCTCTAGACCGAATTTGGGGCTGTTCGTGCTGAGGACTCACCAATACCTGCTGCAGTGACAACAGTCCAGGTGAGAATAAGGAAATCTAGATGACAGCCAGGATATAGGAGCACTGAGACCTCAAATTGCTTCTAGGCGAGCATGGCCTGATGGGCTTCCATTTCTGCACCTCTGGCAGGAGGAGTTTGTTCTGGAAAGTAATGGTTTCTAAGGAAGTATTTCTTAAACTTTCACATGCATGCACTTACCCAGGTTCCTGGAAATCGGGCTGGGGGGCAGATTCTGATTTTGTGGGTTCAGGGTGGGGTCTAGGATCCAGCAGTTCTAGAGGCCCTGGTACTCTTGGGCTGTTAACCACAAGGACAGTAGTCCTAAACCACCAGCCACTCCTTGGGAGAAATATGAGGCTGTAGACTCCGGGCAAGAGTGACAGTCTGGGAAACCCACAAGGGCAGTTCTACCCTGTCCTGTAGGGTCACTATGAGTCAGCATCAACTCGATGGCATTAGCATGGGAGAAGCTAATCCTGATGTTGCTGGTTCCTTGACCTATCGTACTTTGAGTGGCAAAGTCCCAAGGGCCTTCCCGGATGTGATGGCCAAAAACAGTAGTGTTCACCCTTGGTCATACTTTGGAATCCCTTAGGAGCTTTCAAGCCTCCCATTGGCCTGGCCCCATCCCAGACCAATGAAGCAAGGCTTAGTGGAAGCAGGATTCAGGTCACGGTCAGTGAGAAAGCCCCCTTGGCAATGCCAACGTACAGCTAGTGCAGAGTCAAACTGGTCGACAACTCCACATGGTTCCATATACTTTGGTGAAGCCAGCTGTTTGGGCAAGGTTTCCAGAGTTACCACCCATGTAGACTTGTTGGTGATAGTGCATTAAATAGAGCACATGCAGTGCATTGCATGAGTGGCCTATGTCATGCAACCACATCAGGGGGATGTTGAGCCAATTTCTCTGGGAAACCAAGGGTGTTGGCTCCATCCTGAACGTTGGCAGGGTAATGGACTGACACAGAGGAAACTCGTTCTCTTTGTGGCGGTGCACTAATGGGTTCTTCACAGAAGGCCAAGTCCATGGCTTCAGATGCAGATGCTCACGGGGCTGAGGGAGCAGGTCAAATCCTAAGTCCGAGGTGGGTGTTTGCATATTTACATGCCCTCACTGCCATCAAGTCCATTCCAACTCACAGGCCCATGGGACTGAGTAAAATGGCCCCCGTGGGTTTCTGAGACTGTGATTCTTTAGAGGAGTAGAAAATCTCCTCTTTCTCCAGAGGAGCGGTTGGCCATTCAAACTGCTGACCTTGAGATTAACAGTCCAAATCCTGACCACTCTTGCCGTCAGAATTCTATTTATATACACAAGTATATATATATATATTTATACTTTCCCAAAAGAACTCCACATTTTCAAATCATTCTTGACACTCATGGCCTTTTTTCCTTTATAGCCATGCCTTTGGTTGAAACACAGATATAAGAGAAATATTTATCTACTTATAGGGGTCCAAAAGGAGCTTTGGTGGCATAGTGTTTGCATGTTGGGCTGCTAACACCAAAGTCAGCACTTTGAAACCACCAGCCACTCCGTGGGAAGAAGAGTCTGTCTACTCCTATAAAGAGTTACAGTCTCAGAAACTCACAGGGACAGATCTACTCTGCCTCATAGGGTCACTATGAGTCAGCATCACCTCCCTGGCAGTGAGGTAGATTTTGGTTTCATAGAGATACAAGTCAGTCCTGAGCTGCTAAAGACAAGGTTGGCAGTTTGAACCCACCAGCTGCAGAGAAAGAGGAGGCTTTCTATTCCCATAAGGCGCTACAGTTTCAGAAATACCCACAGGGGAAATTTTAACCTCTCCTGTAGGATCAATATGAGTCAGAATCGACTTATCGGTGGTGAGCAAGTGGAGGGGACCCTAAACAGGTTCCGGTGGACCTTAAGAGTTCTACTCATTGTGCATGCTCTGTAAAATGTAAACCAAGATTTTACTTTTGCAAACATTATTTTTTTCTAAACACGTCTAACTGTGAAACTATACGCGCATGCGGGTCTTTGAACCTGGTCAGTGGTCTGGGGAAGTGAAGGGCCCTGACACCCTTTGTTGTTGTTAGTGCTGTCCAATCATTCTGACATCACAGGGACCTTCTTTGCAACACAAGGCAGCACTGCCCGGTCCTTTGCCAGCCTCAGGGGTAGTATGTTGGAGCCCATGGTTTCAGCTACCGTGTCCTCCAGTTCACCAAGGAGTTTCCTCTTTGTGCTGCTTACTAAACCCGTTTCTGAGGAGTCCATTCCAACTCACGGTGACGCCGTGTGGGTCAGCACCACGGGACCCCACAGAGCTTTCAAAGGCTGGTCGTTCAGAAGTCAATCAGCAGGCCTTTCTTCTGAGGGGCCTTAGATTTGAACCGCAAACCTTTTAATCAGCCAGTGGTTGAGCGTGCTAACTGTTCACATTACCCGGGGACACCCAACCCTTCTTACCCTCATCGCTTCATAGGTGATCCATCTCCAATCCAAGAGGGCAGAGAAGATAGATAATACAGCCTGAGCTGCGTATGTCAGGTCCAAACTTTTCAGTGTCATGGAACAAATAGCCAAAAACCTTGATGAAATGGCTGGGAAAACTCAGTCCAAATCATTCCAAAGAAATGAGTAGCGGTGCACTCTTGGGAACTTGTGCTGTGACAGCAGCCACCAGGAAGACCCCGGTAGTCCAGAGCCTTGCCACCCCAAATATGGTCACAGACTAGCAACATCAGGAGCTTGTTAGAAGTGCAAATTCTCAAGCCCTACACAAGGTCCACTGAACCAGCGTGTGCAATTTACCAAGACCACCAACGGATCGGGGTACCTGTGAAAACCAAACCAAACCCATACTCACTGCTGTCCAGTCGAGTCAGACTCAGAGCAGCCCTATGGGCCAGGGTAGAGCTACCACTGTGCATTCCCAAGACTAATTCTTTAAAGGAGCAGACAGCTTGTTGTTCTCCTTCAGAATGCCTGCTAATTTAGAACTGCTAGTTTGGTGGTTAGCAGCCCACTGCCTAACCGCTAGGCCACCAGGGCTCCTTTTGTGCTTGTGAGGGGTCGAGCAAATACCATTAGCAACTAGAGAAGAACCTGGAAGAAGAAGAGCAGGGTGGGAACTGTGAGTCAACTTGGTCATTAGCACATTTCTGTGTTCACTTATTCTGTTCCTTCCCTTGTGTATTCAGTCAACAATTCTTCTTTGAACATCACCTCTGAGCCAGGATCTGTGATATGCTAATTAAGCTGGTTTAGGAAAGGGGTCTGCCTAAGTGACTCCTGCTTCCTGGCTTTTCCTGCTTCCAGATCCCCTCTCTTTACTTCCTTCCACATTAGAAGCACATCCTTACATGTGCAGCTGATCCCTAGTTCAGGACCGGAAGTTACGTGTTGGCATGCATGCATGCTCATAGCTCGCTCAGTGGGAGTGCAAAAAGTCAATTCCTTCAAGAGCCTAGCACAGTCTGTAAGGTTGGGATGGTGTTAAAAGTGGTGGGGTTGGTGTTAGTTCCCGTTGAACCCATTCTGCACAGGATGCCTTCATGTGACAGAGTAGAAATGTCCCCATTGGGTTTCCTAGTCTGTCATCGTTACCAAAGGAGCCCCGGGGGGTACTTTAAGGGAAGTGTTGGACTGTCAACTGCAAAGTCAGGGGTTCACACCTACCAGCTGCTCCGCAGGAGACAGATGAGGCCCTCTGCTCCCATGAAGATTTACAGCCTCAGAATCCCATGATTGGGTCGCTATGAGCCAGAGTTGGTTCCATGACAGACCCAAAGCCCACTTTCTGTCGAGTTGATTCCAACTCATGGTGATCTTATATACGTGTTGTTGTTGCTGTCGGGTGCCATTGAGTGGTTTCTGACCCAAAGTTACCCTATGCACAACAGAACCAAACACTTCCAGGTCCTGCACCATCATCACATTTGTTCTCTGCCTGAGTTCATTGATGCAGCCACGGTGTCAATCCAGCTCGTTGAGGGCCTTCCTCTTTTGTGCTGCCCCTCCACTTTACCAAGCAGGATGTCCTTCTCCAGGCAATATGTCCAACGTATTTGGGAGGCAAAATCTTGCCATATATGCTGTCAAGGGCACTCTGGCCTGACTTCTTCCAAGACAGATTAGGTTGTTCGTTTAGTAGTCCATGGCAGGGTAGAATTTTCCCTATAGGTTTCTGAGATATTATGTCTCTATAGGAATAGATAGCTTCATCTTTCTCCCACAGTGAAGCTGGTGGGTTAGAACTGTTGACTTTGCATTTAGTAGCTCTGTGAGTAGCCCGCCATGTCACCAGAGGTCCTTTGCGTTTGATGGCAGTGGGGTGGAATGCTTACAATGGCAAGACCTTTTTCTCATGCATTGCTACTGACCGCGGTCTAAAGCCCAAGTGCTTAGCCATTGGGCCACCAGGATTCTTCGTGGTAAGGATGTGTTCCTGCCAAAGTTCATGAACACTACACAGCAGTGGGGTTTTGGAGCTGCTAGGTAGTTTAGCTTAGGGACTGAGGCATCCATTACGCATGGTCAGCAGTCTGAGCCTTTGTCCCATGAACGAGTGGTACACTGCACATGCTCAGAGGCTCAGGTTCCCAGCCAGGAAGGGGAGGTACACCTGGGTGTGTTCTGCACCTGAATTGGCCCAACAAGGCCAGGTGAATTCAGTTCAGCCAATGAGTTCAACCAGGGTCACCAGCACGCCCCACCTCTTGGAGTAATTTAAAAGGCAGGAGCACAGAGCAGACCTTGTGACTTTCAGGGAAGCTTCTAAGGAGATGCACATTTCTGAAGAGCCCTGCAGGTGCCTTTATAAACCTGAAACTTCTTCTAATTCTCATAAAACTCACTTGGATCACAAACTAGGCTTGGAGGTGAATGCTTTCTCGTGTGTAGCCAAGGAGCAAGGTATATCTCTATCCTGAGAGATCTCACAGAACCATAGATTGCCCTGGCATGTTTTGGAGTCCTGATGGTGTCATGGTTATGCTTTGTGCAACAGTTTAAAACCACTAGCCACTCCACAAGGGAAAGATGGGGCTTTCTATTCCTATAAAGAGATACATCCTCAGTAACTCACAGGGGAATTCTACCCTGTCCTATAGGGTTGTTATGAGTCAGCATTGACTCAATGGCAGTGAGTGAGTGCCCTGGCAAGAATGCCTTGCGTATCTACATTGACTCTCAGTTTCTGGTTAGCTTTTCACCACTTCACCCCATGAACTTGAACTGCAGTGGATGAGGGTTGGGAGCTCTGGCTCTGGGGCTGCTTGCTTGAATTTTCACATCATGGCCCTGCCCGTGATGGGACCTTTGACAGTTGGGCAAATGAGCTCAAGCCCGAGTTTCCTTTTCTGCAGCATAGACTGAGGAAGGAGATGTCTTCCTTCTTGTGTGCTAACTGACTTTTACCAGTTAGTATGAATTAGATCTTTCCACGAGGAAGATCAGGGAGAAGGGGGAAGGATGAAGCAACTTGGATAGAGGTGAAGGCAGCGTGAGGGGTCAGAGAGAGATGAAAGGACCACCATGTCACCTTTGACTACTCTTAGTGAGGCTGGCTTGGAGTGCAGGAGACGGGGAGAGTGAGGACACGGGCTAAAGGCAGTGCTCATTCATTACTTCCGGGCAGAGTTCAGCCTTTGGCATGCTTGTTGGATGCTGGCGCTGTGTTCATCCAATGAAACTTCAAAATTCTGTCCTGTCATTAACCCTTTGTCTCTCCTTTGTTCACGATTTAGAACTTCTATTCTCGGGTTCTCTTTAGAGCCCCAGGAAATCAAAAGTCACAAGTCACTTCTGTTTACAGAGAGGCCCCCAGCATGCAAAGGCAGGAGGGTGTGTTAACAGCACACCGGTCCAGTGGCTGGTCACGTCCATGCAGTACATTCTCCATCCCTTAGCTCAACAAAAGGAAAATCACCAAAGAAAAAAATTTTTCTTTTTCATGGATATTTACTTTTTCAGTTCCCTCCCCCACCCATAATCTGTGTGAATTACAATAGAACACGCACACACACACATACACACAATTTTCTGCCAGAATGTGTTACTCCAGTACATTCTACCCTCCTCCCTCACTGCCTCCTACCCTTTTTTCTCCTATCTACTTTCTTCCCATGACACCCAATGGACAGGTAGGGGAATTCACAATAGACCCCAGTCTCAAATGTAGTTTAAAGCTCAATCACGAACTGCTATTGTGCCAGTTCTGACCCATAGTTACAGGATACAACTGTCCTTGTGGATTTCTGAAACAACAATTCTTTGTGGGAGTTGAAAGCTGCCCTTTCTACAGGAATGCAGCAGGTGCGTTTGAACTGCCAACCCTGCAGTTAACAGGCCAATGTGAAGGGATTTTGCCACTTTGCCACCAAGGATCCTAAAGGTAGCATGAGGAGAACATTTATTAAATCTTCCATGGTACACAGGCAAGGGGGAGACCTGAACTACAGCTCTCGGGATTCTTGGTGCCTCGCAGTGGACAGTTCCAGCCGCATCGGATCCAGGCTTCCCAAGATTTGCAGAGCCACCAGCATAGTCTTTGCTCCTCTCCAGGATTCACAATTGCTTCCTGGTTGCTCAGGTATATAGGAGTTTAGTGGTTCTCTAATGCAATCATCCCATTTTGCAAAGAAGATGCTGATGCCCAGACCGGGGAGAAGATTATCTGAGGCCACTGAGAAGGACACCATCACCTCAAGTCCTTCTGACCCCCCACAAGTTTCTGCCAACAGCAATGAGCTCTGGGTTACCTACTCAGTCTTTTGAAGCCTTAGCCAGCTGATGCAGCTGCCAGTTGGATTGATCAGGGTATGTGACCCAGAGCTCCTTAGAACGCGCCCCCTCCCAAATGCAAATTTATGCCATAGAGTTGATACTGATTCATAATGACCCTATAAGACAGGGTAGAACTTCCCCTGTAGGTTTCTGAGACTAACTTTCAGCCTTTCTCCTGAGAAGTGGCTGGTTGTGTGGTGGTTTAGATTTTGCAGTTAGCAGCCTTTCAGCATGAGAGGTAGGGTCACATTTCTGTTCTGATTATGCTCCATTTTCTGAGATGCCAGTGCCGAGGCTCCCCCCTGCAGGTAGCAGTGAGATTTTTCTCACTAAACTGCGCTGGATGGGAAACTTGGGGCAAGTAGTGCATCGCAGCCAAGGAAGATCTCATTGACAGTGCAGTACTTGAATAAGGCAGGAAGACACAGGAGTGGCCATCTGGTGGTGGGCAAAGTGTTCCAGGTAGGAGACAGTCAGTGCAAAAGACCTTGTGATTGGGTTCTCCAAGCTTCTTCCTGGAACAGCAAGGAGACCAATGTGAGTGGGGCATGACACTCTGTGTAGTGAGGAAAGATGATCACTGTGTGGGCCTCCTGTATGATTGAGAAGCCAAGGGGAATTTTTAAACCCTAAGCCAGATCAATGCTCAAGGAAGCATCAGTCAAGACATCAAACGACACGTTGCATTGGCTAAATGTGCTACAACAGATCTCTTAAAAAGACTGAAGATCAAGGATGTTACTTTGAGGACACTGCGTGATCTTGTGCCAAATCTCGCCATGGTTGTTAGGTTGGAGTCCATTGTTGCAGCCATGGTGTCAGCCCATCTCCTTGAAGATCAGTCTCTTTTCTTGTGGACCTTCAGTTTTACCGAGCATGATGTCCCTTTCCATGGACTGGTCTTTCCTGATAAAATGTAGTAGCTACCAGATTGGATGTCATGCCTTTAGAACAGTGGTTCTCATCCTTCCTAATGTTGTGACACTTTCATATAGTTCCTCATGTGTGGTGCTCCTCCCAACTATAAAATTATTTTTGTTGCTACTTCATAACTATAATATTGCTACTGTGATGAATCGGATGACCCCTGTGAAAGCATTGTTCGACCCCCCCCCCCAACGGGGTCGCGACCCACAGGTTGAGAATCACTGCTCTGGAACATTTTCATCATAGAAGAGAGTTCGGTTGCACAGCTCTGAGTTAGAGGGTGAGACGGGTTATTTGACATTCATTTGCTGATGTGTTTGCGAACCCAGTGGAAACACTCGGGAATGAGCATGTTCTTTAGCCATTTTCCTGGATCATTCAAATGCCATCTCCCCTGTGAATGCCTCACTCCATCCTTGGCTTTCCATATTTGCCATATGAAAATGGGATAATATTTCAATACTTAGCATTATATATAACCCAGTATTTGGTATTCTGCCTCAAACAGATGCGAGTCTCTCTCTTTTTCTACTAGTATTTAATTTTGATATGTGAAAACATACAAAGCAAAATCTGTTCCATTTCAACCCTTTCTGGACACAATGTTCAGTGACATTGGTCACACGCTTCATATTGAATTAGCATTCTTGTTCTTTCTATTCTAGGTGTTTCCTTTCTTTTTACTTAATCTCTCTGCCACAACCCTCTCACATATATTTTGACTTATCTGTAGCCCTTTAGATTTGTGCTGATTTTTTAAAGACTGCAATACTCAAGGATGCAAGCCTTTAAGAGCTAAATTGTTATTTAGTTTAAAGATGACTTCAGGGGACAGTTTCAATTAAAGGTTTGAAGAGTAACTCAGGGTCATAGTCTCTGGGACTCTTCCAGTTAAGTAAGTCTAGATAATTAAAGAATTTTAAATTATGTTCCACAAGGTTCCCTTTCTATCAGCATCCTTAGGAATCATGGTGCTATGGTGCCTGCTAACCTCAAAGTCAATAGTTGAAACCACCAGCCACTCTGCAGGGGAAAGAAAAGTTTTTCTGTTTCCTTAAAGAATAGCAAGCGAGGAAACCACAGGGGGTGTTCTATACTGAGTCAAAATTGACTCCATGGCAGTGAGTTTATGTTGTTATCGAAAAAAGAACACATTTTAATGGGGGCTCTGACAGATAATATAACAATCCATAAATCAATTAGATCAAGCGAGTTTGTACATATGCTGCCACCATCATTTTCTAAACACTATCATTCTACTTGACCCCTTTGATATCAGCTCCTGTTTTTTCCCTCTTTCCTCAACCCTCACACCCTTACTAAATTATATATAAATTAATATCTTTATACACACCGTCTTCTGTGTCCCTCTACCCATATTTCTGTTATTCGGCCCCTAAGTTGTGTGTGTGTGTGTGTTCCATTGTTATCAGTTCCCTTTTCCTCCCCTTCCCTACACAGCCACCCTGTGCCCTCATGGTATCTGAGTCAGTTCGAGTTGACTAGAGAAGCACATTCATAAACACTCATGTGTCTTAAAAAAGCTTTATATAGAAGAATAATTGTATATTAAGAAAGCATGCCAGCCCAGTCCAGACCACGTCCATACGTACGAAATTAACCCATATATCCAATAACAGTGTGTAAATTTTTTTTCAGACTTATGCAACACATGCAATTACACCAAGTGCTGGAAGATCACAGGGCAGTCGGTGGAATGTCTTATGGACCCAGTGGAGGTGGAAAGTGGCATGGGTCTCCACATGACTCCTCCCCGTTCAAGGCTCTGGCTGCCGTCAATGTAGATCCATGTATCTTGTCAGCAGGAATATCAAGTCATGGGTGTCTCTCACCCCCAGGAAAGAATACAGGAGTTGCCAGAATCCTCAAGAGAAGGCCATGCCCACATTGAGACCTCACTGGCTATGGCCTGAGTGACAGACTGGACTCCACCCCTGTGCAAGATGATGGGAGATTAAAAAGCTACCACAGTATCGCTACTCCCATTACTGTTCCTGAGGATTTTATCTGTCCTGCATTCCGTGCGTGGTTGCTATTTCTTTTTATGATTTTTCTTTCAGCATCTATCTGTGGTGTCCCTGATCTGAAGGCCCTGATGCAGTATCTGTGAGTCTCCTGTGAGCAGGGACTGTGTTCTCTACATCTGGGTCTTCTTAAAGCTTTGCAAAATGTTGTCATTTGAATAACACTCAACAAATATTTATTGAAGGAATGGCATTGCAGGTGACAGTCAGTACCTATTCTCCCATCAGTTATATGGTTGGCGGTCTTTTTACCTCTCAGACATATAGCTGAATCATTACAATGTGAGGGTCTGAGCCTGGTTATATTATAGGGACATGTAGTCAAAAGACAAAATATGTTTGCCTAAAGCACCTTTTGAGTATGATGTTTCAATAAAATAAATTGGACAGATCCTGGCAGCAGACATGTTTCAGCCGCTCACAAGCTATGTGGCTTTGGGTAGTGTACCCTAAGCTCTGAATTCAAGGTAAGTAGTTTCAATGGTCAATTGCATGTGAGAGCTGGACAGTGAGTAAGGAAAACTGAAGAAGAATCAATGCATGTGAATGATGTGCAAACAATACCGAATGTCGTCTGGGCTGTCAGAAGAACAAGCAAATCCCTCTTGGAGGAAGCACAGCCAGAATGCCCCTTAGAAGTGAGGATGGCAAGTCTTCATCTCACATCCAGTGGACATGCTATCAGGAGAGACTGGTTCTTAAGAAAGGACATAATGCTTGTTAAAGTACAGGGGCAGCAAGAGGGAAGAAGACCCTTGATAAGATGGATGTCCACAGTGGCTACAGCAATGGGCTCAACATGGACCAACGACTGTGGTGATGACACAAGAACAGGCAGGGTTTCATTCCGTTGTACAGTTCCGGTCTCTGGTACAAAGGAAAATAAGTTGCCCTATCCTGTGGGGTCGAGGCTATTGTGCCTGCTGTGTATTTTGTCCTAAGGACTTGCAGTGTTGTTCTTTATACAGTGTTGTTGTTATTAGCTGCTTTTCGGTCCATTTTGACTCATAGCGACCCCCATGCATTTCAGAGTAGAACTGTTCCATAGGGTTTTTAAGGCTGTGACCTTTTGGAAGCAGATATTCAGGCCTACCTTCCTTAGGCACCTCTTGGATTCTGGGTGGGATTTAACTGCCGACCTCCTGGGTGCTAGTCAAACACTACCCAGGGAGTCCTCCCACTGAATAGTGTGAGTGTATTCCCACCTAGGGTGCTCCTCTTCCAGTACTTGTTTGGACGGTATTCTCTTTTGATCCATAGGGTTCAATGGACTCATTTTCAGTAGTACATCATCAGGTCTTTCTTCCCAGTGTGTCCTAGCTTGGATGCTCTTGTGAAGCGTGTCCAGAGTGGCTTGCTCTGGTTATAATCGTAGCTGGTGACACCGCTTACAGCAATCACAGCTATAGACAAATGACAACATGATGACAAACTGACAGATGGGTGGCAGCCTAGGGAAGGAATGATCAACACAACACAACCTGAGTGGAAATCGAGCTATGGAGTCTCTGAGAGTCCAGGCTCTTCGTCCTGGCACAGCCTGGGGCAGGGCCTGGAGCCAGGAACTGTGGCTGCTGGGGTGAGGACCCCCAGTTTCCCCACTTGGCATTCCCTCCCCAAAAACAGCTGGCAGCCTGTGGGAATTGTCTTTCCCCTTGCACATGACGGCACTGACGAGCATAACGCAACCCTGCTGGTGGTTAATGACTGGTGACATTATGAGGCCACTGCCCACCTTTGGTTGAGGGAATTTGCCAATGCTCGGAAGTTGTTGGGCTCTAACGAAATGCAACCCCTGCAAGCAAGCACTGAGTCAAGTGCACGAGGTGTGAGGCACTCTGACATCCCCGCGTGACCGTGAAAAGCAGGCTGCGGAGCAGTGGTGGCTGCTGAGGCTCCTTTCTCCTGGCAATACTGGCATGCTGAAATGGCGGGCTGATTTGCCATGGAAAGCAGGGTTTCATGGGAACTTGAGGATTAAGAATCCACATGCCTGCAATCAATATTGTATGTTCATCGTATAATTTACTTTGAAAGGGAGACGACACAGTTCTCCAAATTTTGGGGTGAAGTAAACCACTTTTTCAAAGGAGTAAGTGGATTTCTGTGTTTATAAATCATGCCCACCACTTGGGAGTGCAGAGGAGGGTATGGGAGGATGGTAAAGAAGAGCAGCAGGAGAGGACCTGAAGACCTCATGCTTCCTCAGGGTCAGGGGCCAGGCAAAACCAATGTCCCTGGAACACCACTGTCTCTCTGGAATGGTATTAGCATAGCTTGTTACTTGCATACTGTACTGAGTTCATTCTGACTCGCAGCGCCCCTATAGGGAAGAATAAACATGCCCCAATGAGTCTCTGAGACTATAATTCTTTACTCAAATAGAAAGCCTCATCTTTTTTCCATGGAGGAAATGGTGGATTCACAACTGCTGACCTGGTGGTTAGCAGGCCAACACCGAACTTACTATACCACCAGGACATTTCTGTTTAGCCTAGAGACTTTCAAATGGATAGAACAAGACCCATACCAACCCTGTTCACGGCTATCAACCCCCCTTTCTGTGAAGTCCCCACTACGTTCTGTGAAGTTCACAACTTTCTCCGTATGTGTGTGTGTGTGTGTGTGTGTGTGTGTGTGTGTGTGTGTTACGTAACCTTACCCTTGATCATTCCCTACCAGGCCTGCCACTTCCCCCTCACTACCATATTGAGTCCCCTGTTGTTCCCTTGTCCCTGTGTTTGTTAACACCACTTCCTTACCCCCGCACCTCCCCCTATCCCAAGTGCCCCCGGAACTCTCAGTCCTGTTGTTTTTCCTCCAGATAGTTCATCCAGCCTCTCTTATTTAGACAGACCTGTGGAGACACTAACATGCACGAAAACAAGACAGAGGAAAACAAAGCAACAGTTTACAACCAGACAACAAAACAACAAAAACAAACCACTGACAAAGAACAAAACAAAACACATCAAGAAAGAAGACCTTGTAGTTAGTTCAAGGATCATTTGTTGGACCTTAGGAGTGTTTTCCAATCCAGTCTGTTGAGGCACCACAACCTGGCCCCAAAGTCCACTTTCAGCATTCCCTGGGGACCTTGCCACTCCATTCCCTTGCTGTTCCACTGCACTCCACCACACTTTGCCTCGGTGTGGTGGAATCAGGTTAGGTGCAATTCGCACACTGTGTCTCCAGTGCTGTCCCCTGTATCACCCTTGGTCACTGAGGGGCATCATGTCTCATAGTGGGGCCAGCCATGTTGTTCTCTTTGTGGACTGGCTTCTCTGAGACTGGAACTCTTTAGGGGAGTAGAAAGCCTCATCTTTCTCCCTTGGAGTGGCTGGGGATTTCAAATTTGCCATTTCAGACATTGCGTTTAGTAGCCCAACACATAACCCCTATACCCCACCATAGCTACAGAAAACAATAAAGAAACAAAATCCAACAACATTCATTGCCATTGGGTGCATAACAATCCTATCGAGAGAAAATACTGCGGCCTCCTGGGTTTCCAAGGCTATAACTCTTTGTAAAAATAAAATTGTGTTATGTTTTCAGTGAAAGTTTACATAACCGATTAGATTTTCATTTAACAAATTCTCTACTTGTTTAGTGACATTAGTTAATTTTTCAATAAAAAGGAAAGCAGAAAATTAAAAAAAGAACAAATGAAAAACGTTTTAAGAGTAAAGACAAATGATAAGATGTTAATTTTTAACCTAATCATATCTGCAACAATACACTTTCTGATGTACTGACGGTGAGCAGGGTTTAATCCCATCCCTGGTGAATGGTCCCAGGGGATTTAATGGAGGCTTATTCTCTGTGGAATCTCTGCCAATGCATTTTGAGTTTTTATACTCATCTAAGGCTATAACTCTTTATGGGAGAAGAAAGCCTCATCTTCTCCAAAGGAGCGACTGGTGAATTCCAACTGCTGACCTTGCAGTTAATAGCCCAACACATAACCCATTATGCCACCAGAAGAGAGATTTGTATCTGGGTGCCTTCCAAATCAAGCACTACAATTATGCAAGGAGGATATTTTTTTCTGTACTGGAGCCAGGTCAAGTCAGAACCAGTGTGTCCATGGTTTGCAGCGAAGTCGGAGGAAGAAGAGGGTAGACTGTCTATAACTTCTCATAGCCCAGGGAAATGCTAGGCCTGGAAGGGGGCATGTGGCTCAACCATATTCAGAAAATCTGCACACTAACCTCCCCGGCTCAAATAATTACCAGCACCATGTCTCTGAATATCACCTGAAAGCAAAATAGTGAAAGCACCATTTCCATTTCATAATACTTTTATTAAAAGTAAAGTTCAATTCAGGGATGTGAAGAAGCTGGGAAAATTATCTTTTCATTTCTTTCTTTTTCTTTCCCTCCCTTTCCCCTTCTTCTCCACAGAACTGAGAGGCAGAAGGAATAAAGGCAGCATGGCACCAGCTGGAGGACACCGTGGGGTCAGGGTCACCATTTAACTCATGCTTCTCCAGTTTGGAGGGGCAACTGGATGTCCTCATTTGTGAATTTGCTTATTAATCTTTTTGAGTTAACAAGGTCATGGTAAAAAATGATTGTTGGCATTTTTGTTAGGAACCTTCTAGTCCAGTCCAACTCATAGTGACTCAATGCATCAGTGCCGAGCTCTCTAGACCAATGGTTCTCAACCTGTGGGACCCTTGCACAGGGTGACTGTAACAAAATTACAGTTATGAAGCAGCAATGAGAATATTTTTATGGTTGTGGAGGTCACCACAACATGAGGAACTGTATGAAAGTGTTGTGGCATTAGGAAGTTTGAGAACCACTGCTCTAGGCTTTTCTATGCTGTAATCTTTACAAGAATGAGTTGCCTGGTTTTTCTTCCAAGAACAGAGCCACTGGTGGGTTCAAACCTTCAACCTTTTGGATAGCAGATGAGCACTTAACCATTGTGCCTCCAGGGCTCTTTGATAAACTCTATTAGAGGGTCTTAACCATTGCAACCCCATGGATCCTTTTGGCATTTAGGAAAGGCTATGGAACACCTGCCCACTCCCCAGAATAATATTTCCAAATACCTCCAATGAAATACAGAATCACAAAGGCACAAATTGTATTGAAATGCAGTGATAAAAATAAAAGACATTGGATTTGTGGCTAATATACATGTTAATAAATCCATTAAATATGATCTGATAGTGGGTCTAATAAACCAAACCCACACCATTGAGTTGATCCTGACTCACTGTGACCCTATATAAAATTCCTCAGGCTAAATCTTGACAGGAGCAGATCATCTCACCTTCCTCTCAGAGAACAACTGGTGCCTTTGAACTGCCAACCTTGAGGTTACCTGCCCAATGGCTCACCCACAGCGTCACCGTGAGTTCTAGATAGTGATGAGCATGAACTGTACTCAACGATGGCTGCAACGACTAGCATGGGGTGTGAAAGCATGTAGAATTTCTCTCGGTGGTAATCGCATGGCTATTCTGAACACAGCTGTGGACATGCTAAACTGCCCTACGAGCTTAGGGGAACTAACTCAACCAGGATTGTCCCTCATCCAATTTGACATTGCTCCCCAGCCTGCTGGGGCTCAGTGGTTCAGTGTTAGGGTCCCTTGTCTAGATACCAGGGCTGGCATGGAGAAAGTCATTCCTCTGCAGCCTTCTAGTGTGTGGGGGAAGATATTAGTGTTAAGCCTTGGCAGGAAATTGGTGGATTTTCCTGGCAGCCACATTCTTAATAACCATTTACTGGATACTTATTATATTCTGAGGGTAAATTGTGGTTCAGTTGTAGAATTCTCCTTTTCCATGTGGGAGATCTGGGTTTGAGTCCAAGACAATGCAACTCATGTGCATCCAACACTCATTTGTCAGGGGGATGCTTGGTTATTGCTGTGGTACTGAACTGATTTCTGTGTTGCTATGATACTGAAATGGGGAAGCTTGGTTGGGTGCGGCTATGAGACTGAACCTGTTTCTGTGATGTGTCCAGACTAAGATGAGCGATGAAGAAGAGCCTGGTATTCTACTTCTGAAAACCAATTAACGAAAACCCCTGTGAATCACAATCTGATGCACAACCAAAGAGATGGTGCAGGACCAGGGAGAATATTGCCCATGGAGTCACTGGGAGCTGGTTGTCACAGTGAGTTGGACTGGAGGCTGACTCAACAGCAGCTAACAACCATTGTGTTCCAGGCACTCGATTTGCTTTAAAAATCTAGCTCAGCCTTCTGGTACAGGGAAGTGATTAATCATGCCTACTTTATAGCACACCGTGAACCCTGATAAATGTCAGGCCCTGCTTGTGTTTTGTCCCTCCTTTTCCACATTCACATCACTTCCATTCCCCTCTTCAGACTAGTACCCCCTGCTGGGTGCTTGGTGTGTGTGTGTGTCCTTATAGGCATACAGCCATGTGCACTAGACCATGCTGCCATGTGCACTAGACCATGCTGCTTGGTGAATGGGCTTTCAGCTTCCATGAATGGTACTGCAATATAAATCTCATTCAGTTTCTGACCTTTTCAACTCCTTGCAATGTCATTAAGAGTTATTGCCATGCTGCATATCAATTGCATGTGCTGCTGCGTGCCACTTGGTCATGAGCAATCATCATCTTTCTTTTGTTTCCTTCTTCAGTTGTCTGTTGATTGGCATCCAATTCGGCTCCAACTCTTCTCTACTGCAGGTATCAGCGTGGTGACCATTCTTGTAAAAATGCCCCAAGGGCCCTGTGAATTGGATAAATAGCTTGGCCTATATACCCAGGAATTATGCGTTGGGCTGCTAACCCCAAGGTGAGCAGTTCCAACCCACCAGCTATTCCATGGAGCAAAGAGAGGCTGTCTGCTGTCATAAGAATTTAGTTTTGTAAACCTGTAGCAGCAATTCTACTGTGCCTTGTAGGGTTGCTAATGAGGAAGAATCAACTGGGGTTCTGTTTGTTTTTATACATCCAGGAGAGAGCTTTGATGGGGGAGATATTAAGTGCTTGGCTGCTAACCCAAAGGTCAGTAGTTTGAAGCCGTCTTCCACACACTGTGGGATAAAGGCATGGCTGTCTACTTCCCAATAGAAGCCTTGAAAGCATCATGGGACCATTCAGCTTTGTTTGATAGGGTCATGAGGAATGAAAGTCAACTCAGTGATTGCGCTTCTTTGGTTGTATGCCCAGGAGGGGCTCACTAGGTCCCAGGGTCCATTCAATGGGCTTTCACTAAGCTCTGCCAGATTGCTGTGCAGCAAACCTGCATCATTAGCAGTGTTTCTCTGCTTTCCCCGGATCTCCAATGACACTTGGTATGTTTGTCTTTCTAACTGTTGCCCGTTTGATGATTTTAAAAGGTCAAGCACAATAAACTCATCTATCCCAGGCACTTTATGGTTCTGTAGCAGATTCTTAGGGTTGCCATGCCACATTCCTTTGACCCATCTCTGACACCATCTCACTGCCTTCCAGTCAATACCGACTCATAGCGATCCTGTGGGGCAGTGTACAATTGCCCCCTGCGAGTTTCAAACACTACAACTCTTTATTGGAGTAGAAAACCCCATCTTTCTTCCTTGGAGCTAGTAGTTTTGAACTGCTGACCTTGAAGTTAGCAAACCAACTTGTAACCACTGCACTTCCAGGGCTCCTCCTGATATCCATCATAGCAGTGGCGAACGGCTCTATGTAAGTGCAGGCTCCTGCTGAAATGGTGTCTTATCACAACTGTGCAGCACGCAGCTCTCCATGTCCTTCTGCCTCGAAGCCTTTTCAAAGGCATGGAAAGCCAAACCCAGGAAGGTAGGAGAGGTCACCTTACTAGGAGGAATGCTCAACACCACTACAGGCGAAGAAGAGCCCAGCCTCCTGTTTCTGGTAGACAATTCTAGGACAGAACCCATGTTGCTCAGAAGTCCTGGGGGAATCAAGCTCCTGTATCCTACATTAAAAGCCTCAACACCCCGTTCCCATTGTGATTGCTTCTCCCCCTAACTCAGTCTTGCGTCTGCTTTCCTATTCCCACTCCCTGCCATCAGATCTCAAATAGACTCCCTGCACCCAGGCCTGAGGAATAAGCTCGGCATGCAAGGGCACTCAATCCAAGACACACACATTACTCTGAATCTCCAAAACAACCCTGTGGGCTACGTGTGTAATCCCCAGTTCACAGATGAGAAATGGATTGAAAAACAGTGACACACCCAAGATCACACAGGCCAGGGTTCAAGTCTGTGTCTATCAGTTATTCTTTTATTCAAGTATGCCAGAGAAGACTGGGTCTTAACACTTGAGCAATCTTCTTGGAAGAATAAGGCAAACTACAGAAAACACAAACTGAATATCGCATTTGTTCGTTTATCCATTTGCAAAAGACATAATACCTATAGTGCTAAGAATAGTATTCAAAGTACCTATTACTACCCCCTCAAAGCTTACATACTAGTCACCAAACTCAAACAAATACAATGCTATCAAGTTGATTACAACTTATAGCAACCCCATATAGGGCTTCCAAGACTATAAATCTTTACAGAAGCAGAGAGCTTCACTTTTCTCTCCCTGAGTGACTGGTGCATTTGAACTACTGACCTTGTGGTTAGCAGCCCATTGCTAAATGATTAGTTCCATAATCATTACGCTTACTTAACTCTACATTCTTTTAATTATTTCTCTATCAGTCCAAATTGCATCTGGCTACATGGGAAAAAACAAACCGACTCTAGTGGTCTAATCACAAAAGCTTAATTTTTCTTATATTAACACCAAAAATACCAAACCAGTTGCCACTGAATTGATTCTGATTTACAGTTACCCCATATGATTCAGGGTAGAACTGTGCCCCATGAGGTTTTCAAGGGCTGAATTTTTAAATGTAGATTGCCAGGTTTTTCTTCCAAGGCATCTTTGTCTTAGCAGTGAATTGTGTTAACCCTTTGCACCACACAGGGGTTTGTCTTATACAACAGTAAGTCTTGAAATAGGTAGCCTAGGTCTGGCGTATTTGCTCAGGGACTCATCTTGGATATAGGAGAATGCATGCTTTTTGGTCTGCCAAACTCATGTAACCTATGTGACTCTCTCATCTTTCAATATTCTGACTAGGGAGCATGACAGCAGAAGAGCCAAGGACAAAAATGAAATGGGTTATGCCAGACAAGTGTTTTGCCTTAAACAACAACAAAAACTTTCTTGGGAGTCCTACTCAGTATCTTTCACCTACACATATTTGGCCCAAACTGGGTCAAATGCTTATGCATAGCTGCAAGGGAGCCTAGGAGTGAGCGATTTAAGTAGGTACATTATCACCCTAAACAAAATTGAGCTTCTATTAGTAGTAAGAATGAGAAAAATGGATACTGTTTAGGCATATAGCAGGGTTGGATAGAATTCTATTTTGTGTCTTAATTTACATTTTGAATGAACTCAGAAAAAGTCATAGAGAGTAGAACAAAGGGATGGATGTGCATCCAACCACCTCAACTACTCATTTCTTTTCATGCTCTCCCTCTAGCTTCCCTGAATAGTTCTTGGTTACACATTGGGCTGCTAATTGCACGGTCGGTATTTTGAAATCACCGGCTGCTCTTCGGGAGAAAGATGGGACTCTACTCTGTAAAGAGGTACAGTCTCAGAACTTCACAGGTACAATTTTACCCATGTCCTGTAGGGTCGATATGAGTTAGCATTGATTCAATGGCAGTGAGCTTGGTTTGGATAGATCTGTGGAATCTTAGGATGGAATAGTTTGAATACACAGAAAAAAATTCAGTGGAATCATAACCCTCTAAATAATTACCCTCTAAAGCCACAAAGATCAACTGTGTCCAGCATGGTGACAGTTTAGCATATGCCATGGGGACATTGCTCATATCCCAGTGTTGTTAATCAACAAAAACTCACGCACTGCCACTTATAGTGACCCTATGCACAATAGAATAAAAGCCTTTCTAGTCCTGTGACATCCTCACAATGGTCATATTTTAGCCTATTGTTACAGCCACTGTGTTGATCCATCTCATTCAGGGCTTACCTGTTTTTTGACGATGCTCTACCAAGTATTTTGTCCTTTTCTAGGGACTAATTTCTCCTGATACCATGTTCAAAGTATATGAAATGGAGTTTTACCATCCTCACTTCTAAAATACATTCTGGCTGTACTTCTTCCGGGATAGACCTCTTTGTTCTGCTGGGCATTCATGGTATATTCAATATTATTTGCAACATCATATTTTAAAGGCATCATCATATTTTCTTCAGTCTTCCTTATTTATGTTCCATCTTTCACATGTATATGTCAAACATTACCATCAAGTCTATTCTTATTCATAGTGACCATCTAGGGTTTCCAAGGCTGTAAATCTTTACAGGGTCAAATAGCTTCCTCTTTCTTCTGTGGAGCAGCAAGTGGGTTGAACCACCAACCTTGATGTTAGTCATTCAACCCATACCAGACACTGAAATTAAGACTCCTTTCACATGCATCTAAGGTGATTAAAAATATCAAGGCTAAAAGCAGGCATAATTTGCTAATTCCCAGAGTAAAACATTTGCTCTTTCACATTTTAAAGAGGTCTTTTACAACAGATTTTTCCAATGAAATACGTTGATTTATTGACTGCTGCTTCTGTGAGTATTGATTGTGGGTCCAAGTAAAATAGGGTTTAGCTACATTTCTCTATTTGTAATGATGTTGTGTGTTTATATTTGTCAAGTTGAGAAGACATTTGTATTCTTAGTGTTGAAGACTAATTCATACTGAAGGTGTACTATATGAGCTTTATCAGTAAGTACTTCAAGGCCTATTGACTTTCAGCCAGCAAGATTGGGTCATCTGCATAATACAGGTTGTTAATGATTCTTCCTCCAATCCAGATGCCTCAACTTCTTCATACAGAGCAGCTTCTCAGATTATTTGAATAAGTATAGTGTGATAGATAGGTAGGTTTATAGTGCCAACCTGGCCAATAAGAACATGTGGGATTAATAAGTTCGCAGTTTCATTCGTGGGCAAAGAGATAAATGGCTCAGCAAGCCACACCTATCTCTCAGTTGCTCTCTGGTGATCAGACCAGTGTGTGGCTGCCTTACCTAGTTCTGCAGTTTGCTGCCTGGCTGTACTGCCATATTTACTGTTGCATGGAAGTGAGTTAAACTGAGTCCTCTGTACTGCTATGTGGACTAATTAGCTGTTATATTCCTTCGTGTTCTATCTATCTATCAAATCATAAATGTCCTGGTTTTGTTTCTCTAGAGAACCCTGTCTAACACATATGGTGAAAGGATATAACCACAACACACACTCTCCTGATTTTAAACCACGCACTATCCACTTGTTCTATTCGAACCACTTCCTGTTGGTTTGTGTACAGGTACCACAGGAGCACAATTAAATGTACGGGAATTCCCATTGTTCTCATATGTATTCATATGCTACCCAAAGTTTGTTATGATACACAGTAAAATCCTCTGCATAGTCAATAGTACATAAGTAAGCATTTTCCTTGTATCCTCTGTTTTCAGCCAAAGTCCATCTGAAACCAGCATTGATATACCTTGCCTCATGCCCTCTTTTAATACAGCCTGGATTTCTGGCAGCTTCCTGTTGACATATTGCTATAACTACTTTTAAAGGTATCGTCAATAAAATTGTACTTGCATGTCATATTAATGTTATTTTAAATTAATTTGCAAATTTTGTTGCATCATATTTCTTTAGAATGGACACAAATATTAATCACTTCCAGTTGGTTGGCCAGATAGCTATCTTCCAAATTTCTTGACATGGACTATCACTGCATGAGCGTGTTGAAATATTTCCATTCCTATCCCTTCCTTGCTTTTCACTAATGCTTACATTGCAGCTTCAACTTCCTCTTGGCCTTTTGAACTAGTAGAACCTCAACTAATTCTTGGGAACAGAGACTCTGTACACTCCGTCCATATTCTTTGGATTCTCCCTACATCATTCAATAGTTTGATAAATAATCCTTGAACATTGTAATCCGAGGCTTGGATTTTTTCTTCTGTTCTTTCAATTTATGATATGCTGACCGTACTCATTCCTTTTGCTTTCCTAATTCCAGGTCTTTACACGTTACAATATAATTCTTTACTTTATCTTCTCAAGCTGGCCTTTCAAATTTTTCTGTTCAACTCTTTTATTTCATCATTTCTTCCATTTGCTTTAACTGCTTTAGGTTCAAGAGCAAGTTTCACAGTCTCCTCTGATATCCACTGTAGTATTTTCTTTCTTTCCTGTATTATTAATGATCTTTTTGAGGAGCCCCCAATAAAATGATTTATGATAAATAAATAAATAGCCACAGGTGACATGACAAAAAAAAAAAAAGATTGATGACCTTGATGCTATTTCACAAGTCTTCTGGTAGCTGATCATTAATGTTCAATATGTCCGAACCATTCTTGAGATAGGCTCTAAATTCAGGTGAGATATTGTGATAGTAAGGTTTGGTGTCAATTTAGCTTGACCAGGATCTTCAGAAGGTGCAGGTCACACTCTCCTTGGAGGTATGACCTATTTCATAGCTATAAGTAGACTGTGGAGAATGGGCTCACTCTTTTTCTTCCTGATGAAATGACCCTGGACCCTACGTCTGGCTTCTTGGGATGGCAATCACCATGAGACCTGCTGACCCTAAGAGCTGTCTGTGGCCTGCCAACTGCCTGTTGACTTTGGATTCTCCCAACTCTGCCTCCACCAACCTGTGGTTTTCCTGTTTCTTGGGCTATTCCTCCAACAGCTTCAGGAGTCTGGAAGGGCCTCTAGTTTGCATCTGATTTATGGGCTGGAGTTGGACTGGGGTTTCTTGTTGTGTGGACTTCTTAATGTAAAATTCTTTATTGATATAAATTTCCTTCTTCTACATGTATCAGTATCACTGGTTTGTTTCTCTAGAAACCCCAGCCGACCACAGATATAATATAGGCTGTATTTGGGCTCTTTTGCGTTCTTATTTTAATTTTCTTCAGGTTTGACTTGAACTTGCATATTAGTAATTGATAGTCTTTTACATAGTTGGCCCCCGGTCTTGTTTTGTCTCAATGATATTGAGCTTCTCTATCATGTCTTCCCACAGATTTAATCAATTCCATTCCTGTGTTTTCCACATGTATATATGCCACTCCTGTTGTTGAATAAAGGTGTTTGCAATGAGGAAGTTATTGCTCTTGCAGAATTCTTTCATGCAGTCTTCAGCTTCTTTTCGATCCCCAAAGCCATAGTTTCTAATTATTCTTCCTTCCTTTTTGTTTCCATGTGTGCATTCCAATTGTCAGCAATTATTAATGCATTTTCAGTACATGTGTGGTCAATTTCAGACTAAAGAAGTTGGTACAATTCTTCATTGGCTTTAGTGGTTTGTGAGAAAATTTGAATAATGGTTCTATTAACTGGCCTTCCTTGTGTATGAAGATAGATATTATTCTGTCACAGGCAGCATTGCACTTCAAGATAGATCTAAAAATGCTCTTTTTGAGGATGAAAGAGACATTCTTTTGAATTTGTCATTGTCAGCATAGTCATTCTTATCATTTTAAGATTCAAAGGGTCTATTTCAACTCACCAATGCCTAGGATATTGATCTTTATAGGTCAGATTCCGTTTTTTTATGATTTCCAATTTTCCTAGATTCTTATTTTGCACGTTTGATGTTCTGATTATTAATGAATGGTTGCAATGATTTTTCTCATTTTGAATTATAATCCATTAGCAAATGATGGTGCCAGAAGCTTTAGTACACTTTGTTGCTAGATGCCTTCAAGTCAGTTCTGTCTCATAATAATGCCTACACAACAGAATGAAACATTGCCTGGTCCTACCCCATACTCAAAAATTTTGTTATGTTTGAGTCCATTGTTGTAGGAATTGTCTCGATCCATTTGATCGGGTGTCTTCCTCTTTTTGCAACCCCTCCACTGTAATGTGTATGATGTCCTCCAGGGACTGGTCTGTCCTGATAACATCTGCAAAGTACATGAGATGAAGTCTCGCCATCCTATCTGCCAAGGAACATTTAGCTGCACTTCTTCTCAGACAGATTTGTTTGTTCTTCTCTCCACCCATGGTACTTTCAGTATTTTTTGTCAGTACCTTAATTCAAATGCACCAGTTCTCCTTCAGTCGTTCTCATTCAATGTTCAAATTTCACATGCATAAGGTGTGGCGGAAAATGCCATGCCTTGGGCCAGGCGCAACGTAATCCTAAGTGAAATTCTTGATCTTCAGTACTTTAAAGTGGTTATGTGCAGTAGATTTGCCTAATGCAATATGTTATTTGGTTTTTTGATTGTTGTTTCCATGAGCATTAGTTGTGAATCTAAGCAAGACGAAATCCTTGATAACTTCCATATTTTCTCCATTTATTATGATGTTATCTACAGCTCCTGTTGTGAGGTTTTGAGTTATCATTAAGGTGGACTCTACTTTGAGGAAGCTCTCCTTCTCGGTGATATTTTGATTGTTTTGCAATCTGAGGGGCTCATTTTCTGGCATTATAACAGACAATATTTTACTGCTATGCATAAAGTTTTCAATGGTGAATCCCTCAGAAGTGGACTGATTGTTTTGTCGTCCTGTCAGTTCTTAGTCTGGAAGCTGTGTTGAAATCTGTTCACCGTGGGTGATCCTGCCTGGTATTTGAAGTACTAGTGGACTAACTCCCAGCATCACAGCAAAGCACAAGCTACCACAGTGCAGCAAATTGACAGATGGGGCACGGGAGGGGAGTTGTCATTGTTAGACACTGTTAATTTGGCTCTAACTCATAGCACCCACAGCCTGTTTCCTCACAGTGAATGTTGGAGACCATTTTTGCAGCCAGTATGCCAATTCATCCCATTGAGGACCTTCTTCTTTTTTTCACCACTCCACTTTACCAAGTATGATATCCTTCTCTAGGGACTATGCTCAGCTGTTAACATGTCCAAAGTATGTGATATGAAGTCTTGCCATTCTCACGTCTAGGAAGCATTCTGGCTCTACTTCCGCCAAGAAAGATTTGTTCCTTCTTCTGAAAGTCCATGGAATATTCAATATTCTTCACCAGCATCATAATTCAAAGACATCAACTTTTATTTCATCTTTCATAATTATTGTCCATTTTCAAGTACATATGAGGTGATTGAAAATGCCATAGTATGATAGTTATATAATTTTATGTCAGTTTGAAGATATGTAAAAGTGTAAGGTTGGTATCCAATCTGTCAATCACACCATAGTCTGATGGTGCCTCTTTGTGGCCATGGCCTTCTCATAAGGAGGGCCCTGGGAACCTCCCCTTCTTTTTGCATTCACCTGACTGCTTCCTGCCCACGTTGAGAGCTGCCAGAGTCTTGCCATGCTTCCATCGACCTTGGGTCCACACGACATTGCAATCACTGGCCTTTGACATCCCTGCATTCTGCATCATTGCATGTAACTGCGTAAGTTGGAAAGGAACTTATGGGCTAGTGTTGGACTTATGGACTTGAGTTGGACTGGCCTGGGATATTTCCTTGAAATAGAAATACTATAA
The DNA here is from genome assembly GCF_050624435.1 of Tenrec ecaudatus. NCBI lineage: Eukaryota > Metazoa > Chordata > Mammalia > Afrosoricida > Tenrecidae > Tenrec > Tenrec ecaudatus. Next base: position 375,897 of record NW_027459452.1, read on the forward strand.
TGACTTCTTGATTAAAAACTATTTATTGCACATATATGAGTGTCACTTGATTTGTGTCTCTAGTCAGCCTGGATTACATCCAGTTCTCTGCCATCAAGTTGATTCCAACCCTTAGCAACTCTATAGGACAGGGGAGAGATATCCCTGTGGGTTTCCAATACTGGAACTTTGTATGGGAGCAGAACTGCTGATCTTGTGTTGAGCAACCCAACCGGGTTGGTTCTGATGCATTATGTTTGTAACCACTATACCACTAGGGCTCAGCTGTGCCTTATTCCTCAAAGTGACATCTTTTAACACTGGAAATTGGTCTTCAGCAAGATCTACCAGTGTACTCGTTCATATGACTTATTTTCTTTTTACACTGTTTTGATTGTGATGTGAGGGAAAATCTACAGAGTAAATTGATTTTCTTTACAATTCATGCAATGTTTTATGATATTGATTGCAATACCTACAATGCAATACTACTTTTCCTATTCCCTCCCTTTGTTTGCCGTTTCCATTGGTCTTTCGTTCCCATGCCTTCCTGCCTTCTGAGTAACTCCCTGACAAATGCTGGGCTCTGAATTGTACATCGTTGACAGTATAGGTCTCCTATTTGGGGGCTGAAAGTTGAGCCATGGAGGTGAGGTCAGGTGTCAAATGGGAATTCCACTAGTGCCTATCATATCCTAAGGTTAGTCTTCTTATTTTGAGTTCTACATTTTCCCCAGTTGATCCAGGGCCTACTACTGTGAGCACTTTCAGAGCAATCTGCAGTGAGAACCCTATGCTACCTTGGTCTTCTGGACTCAGCGCTGTGGAGCCTGGGCTTCATGTGGTCAGTGAATCCCTTTCATCTTCTTTTGATGCTATCTGTGTAATTCTGTATTTTGAATTTCTCTTCAATTTTTTCAGCTAGTGAAATGCACATGCTTTTCATTTTTGCTGTCCTAATTCCAGGTCTTTGCACCTTTTAATATAATTCTTTATTCCATCTTTTTGAATTCCCCTTTGAAATTTTATGTTCAGCTTCTTTATTCAGCGTCTTTACTTCATCAATTATTTCTATATTTCTCTCTCTCTTTTTCGTACTTCATCATTTCTTTCATTGGCTTCAGCTACTCCACATTCAAGGTGACATCCGTTTTGTCTTTTCTTTAGTTTCTATCTTTTTAATTATCTTTGAATTTCTTTATTTATGATGTTCTTGATATTATTGCAGAACTCGTATCATCTCAGGTGATTTGTGTTCAATGTGTCAACTTTCTTCTTGAAGTAGCCTCTAATTTAGATGAGATATACTCAAATTCATACTTTGACTCTTGGGGACTTGTTTTAATTTTGTTGGAATTCGAGTTGAATTTGCCATTGATGGTTTGTTCCACAGTTCGTCTCCAGTCTCGTGACTGATGATATTGAACTTCTTTATACCGTAAATACTTGAGTATAAGCCGAGATTTTTCAGCACATTTTTTATGCTGAAAAAGCACCCCAGCTTTGGGGGGTAAAATTAGTTGCCTTGGGTTATACTCGAGTATGTATAGTAGATTATTTCAACAGATATAGTTGATTTAATTCCTGTGTATTTCTATCCAATATACATAATCCATGTCTATGGTTACTGTTTACATCCCTGAAAAATAAATGTTCAATCAATAAGCCATCCTTATTGGAAAATTCTATCATGAGATCTCCCATGTGGCTTCCATCCCCATGGCCATATTTTCTAACTAGTGATCCTCCTCCTTAGTTTCCAATTTTTGCATTCAAGTCATCAGTAATCTTGATTGCATGTTTCATCAATTTCAGACTGAAAAGGTTGGTAAAAATCCTCAATGGCTTTATTGTTAGCATTAGTGGTTGGTGTGTAAATTTGAATAATAACTTTATTAATTATTCATCCTTGTAGGTGTAATATATCCTACACCTAACAATGGTGAACATTGGAATCGATGTTGAAACATTCTCTTTTTTAACATGAAAGTCATCCATTCCTTTCAAATTTGTTACTCTGGTATGTAAACCATATTATTGTGACATTCAAAATGGCCAATACCAGTCTATTTCAGTTCAATAACACCTAGAGTGTTTGATCTTTATGTGTTCCATTTTTTCATGGCTTCCAATTTTTCTAGATCCATATTTCATGCATCCCATCTTCTTGTTAGTGGTTATTGCAGTACTGCTGTTTCTTCTCATTTTGAGTCATTGCCACATCAACAAATATAGGTCCTGAAAACTTTATATCACTAAGGTCAACTCTACTTTGAGGAGACAGCTCTTCCCCAATTATATTTTGAGTGTCTTCCAACTTGAGGGGTTCATCATCCTGCACTATATGAAACAATATTCCACTGCTATCAATGTGCTCCACAAACACCACTATTTTTTTCAGATGTAGATTGGCAGGTTATTCTTTCTAGTCTATTTAGCTTGTAAGCTTTTCTGAAAATTTTCCACCACGGGTAACTATGCTTGTGTTTGAAATACCAGTGGTATATCTCACAGGATCATGATGACTTTCAAGTTATGATAGTTCAAGAACCTGACATGTCTGACAACTTGGCATGCTAGCCTAATTCCGAATGGCCAGCACATCTCTCTTCTTGCTTTCTCTAGTTTCTGTAGACCACTGTACCTGAGCATGCATGGCTTAGGAGGTTGTGGAGTTAATTCTTGCTTCCTGGAGTAACCCTTAACCAATGACCCATAGGAGTTGTTGGACAAATAGCCACACTCCCTCACATTCTGGGCAGAATAACTAGTGGATTTTCTACAGTGTCTCCAGTAAGATTAACCTTCAGTTGCTCACAATTTTAAATTGTTTGATAATGTACTTTTCATTGGCTGCCTTCTTTCCCTTTTCTATTTCCCATTTCCTTATTGATATCTCCCCAGAAAATGGCTTAATTAAAACCTTTGTCTCAGGATCTAATCCTATGGGGAACCCAAACTCAATCACACAAGACATTTGTCAAATCATGGACTTAGTGGTTATATCTATTATATGTGTAGGTCATGGAAGAGGAGAATTCATACCATCCCTTTGAATAGTCACTCGGAGTGCCAACTGGGTCCCCAGCATAGATCCTGGACATCAAAACTCACTGTTTCCTGTATCATAACACTTCCTTTTAGACTTCAGTCATTCAAAAAACTCAACAAATAGCTTGCTGTCTCACTTCAAATTTTGTAGTGTGCAAATATGGCTATGTTTTCATTGTGTGTTTAGCCCTGGACAAATCAGCTTTGACCAGGAAGGTGAAGTCATGTGGAAAAACAAACCAAAAACACTAGCAGCTGTGTGTTGTGGAAGAAAACCCTGTGGATGAAGTGCAATTTTTAGGGAACAGAGACCAGTAAGATAAACCAATAAGTGTCCACTGTTCTGATGTTAAGGAGAACCCTGGTGAGGCAGTAATTAAGCACTTAAGGGCTAATCAATCAGCAGTTCAAACCCACCATCTTCCCCAAGGAAGAGTTACGATGTGGCAGTCTGACCCCCTTAAGATTTACATTTATTACCACTACCAACTGATCTGAGAGGGATAGCATTAGGGGATCCTGGATCGCATTCTTAATGAGCTCTAATGGCAGAGTGGACTCCTCATTGATCTCCTAACCGCAAAGAAAGTGGTTCTAACCTATCAGTTGGTCCATGTGAGAAATATGAGTTTGTCTGCTCTGGTAAAGATTTAAGCCTTGGAAAAATCAAAGGGTGAAGTTCTATTCTATCTTGTAGGGTCTCTATGAGTCAGCTTCAACACAATGATAATGAGTTTGCTTTGGAATTTTGGGATAGAATAGGAGAAATATGTGCAACAAAGTTTAAACTTATTTTAAATGTTCAGTGGTATTGCTCAGAGAGAGATTCTTGGAACCCACAAGACTGTTGTCCTTAGGCACCTTCAGATCTGGAACTGAACTCACTCCCTTGGCTCAATCTTCAGCCAAACAATAGGTAGATCTATAAGGTAAAAAGTAACACTAATCAACTATTTGAATCAAAGGGATATAATTTATTCAAAGATAAAGTTCAGAAGGGTCAGGAAAGAAGGGGGAATGGAAACAGGAAATACAAGGAGGAAGTGCGATAAGTGATATTACGTTGAGCAGATTGCAGTCAATATCATGAAGCAAAATATGTGTGAACTGTCAAATGGAAAACGGATGTATTCTGTAAACCTTCACCCAACTCACAATAAAGAGATTTTTTGTCAGCCTTGGAAACCTATGAGGCAATACTATTCTGTCCTATAGGGTACCCATGAGTTGAAATCAACTCAGTGGCAATGGGATATTGATACTGATGCTTTCTGCCGATTCTAAAAAATAGGGTTATTAGCAATTATTGTGGAAATAGCATGAATGAGACTATGTAAATGGGGTTGGTTACAGATAAATTCTTGTAAATGTTAAAGGATAAGTGATTGAGGATGGACTTACCCAAAAAGAGAAAATTATTGCAAGACTTTGTTCCAGGGATAAAATAAAAATAGGTTTCCTGTGGGTAAGACTTAAGCCTATAGATATGGAATTTAAGGAACTGGTATTCCATGATGGTCACCTTCCCGACACAATCACTCAAGACAAAAAGTGGGTGTATAAACAAATGAGGTGAAGAAAGCTTATGGAGCCTAGCTATCAAAAGATAAAGAGTCTAGGGTTTTAAAAACTAGAAGGTTCACAAGTGGCCATCTATCTTAGAAGCAATAAAGCGCACATGAAAGAAGCACACCAGCCTGTGTGATCACAAGATGTAGAAGGGATCAGGTATCAGGCATCAAAGAACAAAAAAATCATATCATTGTGAATGAGGGGGGGTACAGTTAGGGGATCCAAGATCTATCTGTAGGCAACTGGACAACCCCTTACAGAAGGGTCGCTGGGAGGAGATGAGCCAGTCAGGATGCAGTGTAGCAACGATGAAACATATAACTTTCCTCTCATTCCTAAATGCTACCGCGCCCACTATCATGATCCCAATTCTACCTTACAAACCTGGCTAGACCAGAGAATATACACTGGTCCATATAGGAACTGGAAACACAGGGAAACCAGGACAGATGAACCCTTCAGGACCAGTGCTGAGAGTAGCAATAACAGGAGGATGGAGGAAAGGTGGGGTAGAAAGAGGGATCTGATTACAAGGATCTACATATAACCTCCTCCATGAGGGAGGGACAACAAAAAAGTGGGTGAAGGTAGATGTCGGACAGTGTAAGATAGGACAGAATAATAATTTATAAATTATCAAGGGTCCATGAGGGAGGGGAAGGGGGAAGGAGGGGAAATGAGGAGCTACTACCAAGGGCTCAAGCAGAAAGCAAATGTTTTGAGAATGATGATGGCAACAAATGTACGCAGTGGATGTATGTATAGATTGTGATAAGAGTTGTAGGAGCCCCCAATAAAATGATTCTTTTTAAAAACCTCAAAGAGCAAAACACACTATGGTTTATTATACATCAATGATACTTCAATAAAATTACATAAAAAAGGGGAAAAAGAAATGGAATTTAAGGTAAAGAAAGTATTCCCTTTGAGGACCATATTACAAATATATATTTAGGCAGGCAATTAGATAAAGACATTTTAAGTCTGGGCTTCTATACCTGCCATCTGTCTGTTATGAATAGTATAATTAGCAACTAGAATCTCTCACACAAAATCAACTCAATATGGTATTTCTGGTCTGACCTCCGTGGTGTTCTACTCTGCTTTGATGGAGCTCATCATATCATGACTCTATAACAAGATTGAGGAGTTATTTGCATTCTTATGTGGAAGGTAAATCTGTTTGGCCATTCTGTTAGACTAGTTCATTTTCTTTCCTACCATCCCATCTGCCATTTTAATTCAAAACAAGGAGAAAAGCATGTATGTGCCTTTTGAGGAAGGAGAAGATTTTGGTGTGGAAGAAATTCTCTTCTAGACTGCAAGGTAAGTATTTACCCCCTCTAGCCCTGTTGGAGGAGGGGAAAAGGAAGAGAGACAAGGCAAAGAGAACAACATAGTTAGTTTCATGCCTCCTTACTTGACCTGGGGATTGAGGGGAATATCAGTGACTATGGACCTGTTGTGCTCCCCATTTGGAAGCATGAAGAATAGAGGCTGCCAGGCAGAGCAGCCCTCTGGGAAGTCACTGAAGACAAACATATAGAGAGTGCCATCAAGTCTACTGTGATCCATGGGGACCTTATATGAAATGGAATGGAGTGCTGTCTGACCTTGCACCATCGTCACACATTCCTGAATGTTGAAGTCCATTGTTGCAGCGATTAGGTCAATGTGCCTCAATAAGGATCTCCCATGTCCCTCTATTTCATCAAATATGATGTCTTCCTCTAGCAATTGTCCCCTGATAGTGTGTCCAAAACACATTAGTCAGTCAGTGTTCTCTTGTGATCCATAAGGTTTTCTTTCAGTAATTTTTGGAAGTGGACTAGCAGGCCCCTCTTCCTTGTCTGTCTTAGTCTAGAAGCTTCACTGAAACCTGTCCACCATGGGCAATCCTGCTGGTATTTGAAATTCTGGGAACAGAGCTTCCAGCACCATAACAATACACAAACCATTATAGTACAACCAACTGACAGATGAGTGGAGGATATCTATATCTATATATGGAGAGAGAGAGAGTAAAACTGGCAATGCAGTCTGATTAGGCAGTATTCTGATAATCTGAAGCTAACAGAAAGTATCCCCACAAATAACATCTTAAAGTAATGATAATATCAATTTTGCTCACAAATCTGCAATCTGGGCAGAGCTCAGTGAGGACACTAGTTTTGGCTTCATCAAGCATTAGCTGGGGTAGCTCAAAGGACAGAGGCTGCAGCTCTCTTAAGACTCACTCCCTCACACGACTGATACTTCTATTGGTTGGAGCTCAAGAAGAACCCTATATGTGACATTTTCATTTGGCTTGGTCTTCCTTGCAACATCCTGACAGGGTCCCAATGGTGAACAACCCAATACGACCAGGTGGAAGTCACAGAGCAACACTTCTGCCATAGTCAAAGGCCTGCCAAGATGCAAGGAAGAGGGAAAGCAGGCCCTGTTTCTGGAAAAATGAACACAAATTCATCTTGTAACAAGAGAATGTGCGATGTGCAACATTAGGACAGTCATCTTTGAAGGACACAACCTGCCATGAGCCAAGATACAGAGACAGATTTCTACGAAAACGAAAGGGCAGGACTTAGACTTAAAGATAAAGCCACAGACTTCATAGGACAAGAGCAATAGGGAGACAAGCAAAGGAAAGCTCTAGGACGCAAGCCTAACATGGCTAAAGATAGGGACAATGTCAGGACTGAACTGGAAGCAAGCAGACACCTGTGCAAGGCAGAACCCGTGAAGTTGTGAGTGCCTTCAAAGCTAAGTCAAAGTACCTTGGGGCGTGAGAAGGAAAGGAGCAGGAGAAGGAATTAATGGGTAGGTTTATGGAATTTGTAAGTCTGGAGACAGAGCATCAGGAATAGCTGGGTTCTGGCACTCAGTTGAGACCATCAGAGTTTGAACCTTTTCCTTTCAGAGCTGTTTCCTTTTGAGTTTCACGCAGGCTTCCTGATGACAGCTGTAGTTTTATCTAGAAGCTCAGGAATTCTATTAGAGAGAGGCTCTTTTCCTTTCTAATCATTGGTGGTACTATCAGGTAAGCATTGGATTGCTAACTGCAAGGTTGGCAGTGCTACCCTACCAGCTACCTCATAGGGAAAAAGATGGAACTTTCTGCTCACATAAATATTTACAGTCTGAGAAACCCCACAGGGACCTTCTATGATTCAAAATGGACTCATTGGCAATGGGGCAATTGTTTCTGGGGCATTTTTTAGGGTTAGATATCATTAACCTAGCATGAGTCTCATACTGAGTCTGACCCAGTCCCTTTGGAAAGAGGAAAGTCATGCCCTGACTAGCCAGGCCTGGAGCTGGCAGATTGGGTCAATGCCAGCAGAAGCATGGAGATGGAGCATGGTGGAAGAGTGATCCCAAAGATACAAGCCATGTGCTGTGAGTGGAAGAAGGGCAAATGAATGCTGCATTAATTAACCAGTCATTGACAAAATGAGGTTGCATGACAAATGGCTCCAAAACCCAGCAGTTCAACAAACAGCCCAACCCCTTCCCTCCCACACACACAGTTCTTAAAATTCAGGATCAGGGAGATTAACTGGAACTTTGAACTTGGCACTTCAGGGCTTGGAAGAGGTGACAGTGCATGTAAAGGCCTTGGGGCAGGAGAGATCTTGGTGTGACTGAAAGCCCAGAAGAAGACTAATTTGGGGGAGGTGAGATAATAGGAATGGAGTTTTCAGTGAGCATTTCCTTGAGAGCCTTCAAGCGAAAGCGATTTTTCTATATTCATGTTTTAGAAGTAGATCTCCACCCATTGGGTAAAGCTTTGGGTATTGGATTGGTGTCGGTATGCAGGGAAAAAATAAATGGGCTTGTTATGGATTAGGAGCCTGTGGTAGTCACCTAATCTTGTGTCAAGTTAAGGATTAGGAGTGTAGGCGTGGAGTTTAGGCTGCCAATCTGGAGAAAGTCAGTGAGACTTTTATGTGGGCATAGCCTCCTTCTGAGAACTCTGAGAAATCTGGTACTTCCTCCTTGGAGGTGGAAGACACCTCTCTCTCTCTCTCTCTCTCTCTGCTACTCCTTGGGAGACATTGCAGAAGGCAAGCCAAATGGATGCGACCAGACCTCTGAAGCCAAAGAAGCCTCAGAGAGATCGCTGCCAGCACTGAGATGCTTACAATGCCACTGGATCCACAAGACTTTCCACCCATTGGCCTGTGAGTATCCTGCATTCAGCATCACTGCACATGTTTTATGGGTCTGAAAAGGAATTTATAGATTGGTATCAGACATATGGGCTAATATCAGACTTATGGATTTGATGTGCACTGGGCTGGGACGTTTGCTTAATGTACAATTACTGTTTGATATAAAACTCTCTCTCTGGATTTATAAGGTAGAATTAGACCAGAACATGTACTCTGGTACAGAGAGGAGCTGGAAACACAGGGAATCCACGACAGATGATCACTTCAGGACCAGTGGTGAGAGTGGCAATACCAAGAGGGTGGAGGGAAGGTGGGGTAGAAAGGGTGAATCGATTACAAGGATCTACATAAAATCTCTGCCCTGGGGGACAGACAACAGAAAAGTGGGGGAAGTGAGATGTTTGACCTGTAAGATATGACAAAATAATTTATATATTACCAAGGATTTATGAGGGAGGGGGAGGAGGATGGTAGTGGGGAAATGAGGAGCTGATACGAAGGGCTCAAGTAGAAAGCAAATATTTTGAGAAGGATGAGGGCAACACATGTACAAATGTACTTGACACACAATGGGTGGATGGATGATGGATGGATGGATGGATGGATGGATGGATGGAATGACTGTGATAAGAGTTGTATGAGCCCCCAATAAAATTATCAAGGGTTCATAAGGAGGGGGGAGTAGGAAGGGAGGAGAAAAATGAGGAGCAGGTGCCAGGGGCTTATGTGGAGAGCAAATGTTTTGACAATGATGAGGGCAATGAATGTATAAATGTGCCTTATAATGGATGGATGGATGGATGGATGGATTGTGATAAGAGTTGTATGAATCCCTAATATAATGATTAAATAATAGGGAAATGATTTTTAAAAACCACCAACTCTCTCTCATACACATGCGTCTCCCTCGATTTTCCTCTAGCATACCCAGACTAATACACAGTTCGCCCCTGTCCTATAGGGCCGCTATGAGTTGGCATGGACTTGAGGGCAGTGGGTTTGTTAGGGCTTTGGAGTTCAGCAGGCCTTTGTTGGTGTGTTTGAGTCTATTTTTGTAGCTGTTGTGTGCAGGTCAGTGGCTCATCTTCCAGCACTCTATAGGACCATATTTTGTTGTGACCCATAAGGCTTTCATTTGTTAATATTTGGAAGTAGATCACCAGGTCTTTCTTCCTAGTCTGCCTTAGGCTAGAGCAGTGGTTCTCAATCTGTGGGTTGTGACCCCTTTTGGGGTCCAGCGACCTTTTAACACGAGTCACCTGATTCATGGCAGTAGCAACATTACAGTTATGAAGTAGCAAGGAAAATGATTTTATGGTTGGGGGTCACCACAACATGAGGAATTGTATTAAAGGAAGGTTGAGCACCACAGGGCTCGAGGTTCCACTGAAGCCTGCCCATCATTGCTGACCCTTCTGGGGTTTGTCATATCGGTGGCACAGCTTCCAATTTCACAGCAGCACTCTAGCTACCACTGCACCACGAACTGATAGACAGGTGGTGGACTGTTCTTAAAAGCCACCTGATTTACGATGCTTTGTTTTGACAGCCCTGGAAAATGGATACAGAATCTAGTTTCATAGTCAATGCAAGACACACCTTGGGGCAGTAGGGATGGCATGAAGTGAATAGATTCAAAGTATATTTTAGGGAGAGGAAGGATGACAGTTAATGCCTGGGGGGTGTGCAAGAAGGAAGGAAGCAGAGACACCATTGATATTAAGTGCCTGAGTTAAGACAGGAATTTCCAGGGAAGCTGGTGGGTCATGATGGGAGAATTTCACACTCCCCGGGGACAGGGGGAGCATTGATTAGTTCATATGTCTGCGCATCTTCTCAGACAATAGAGGCTTTGTCATCCTCAAATGAAGCATGCAGTTGGAGCTCAGAGAGGGCATGCAGTGCAAATGAAGACTGGCTTGGTTGAGATGGGTGGACCAGGGCCACTAGTCAATTCTGAGGAGCTTCAGAAAACCTGCCCAGTGTCTCTTGGAGAGTGGGCATGTCTCATGGCCACAGAGGGCCTTTTAATGTTTCACCTCCCACTGCAGCAGCGAGAGGCTCTATCAGCTCATCCTGGAAAGGAAACATACTACCTGCCATCAGGTTCATTTCTTCAAAAAGGATGGAAGAATACAAATGAAAGACTACAGTTTGAAGGGGTCTTAGGCAGACTATCAGGCTCATTAAAGCTTCATTTATTAAAACTTCATTATTCAGAGACATTCTCCAAGTAGGATATATGCTGGGGTGGGGGTGGGCATGAGGAGGAACGCTTAGAGCAGGGTAGGGGAACAACCCCACACCCCCAAAAAATACCTTCCCAAGAAGCAATTCCAGTGGGCACAGATTAGATAGAAGTTTCATCCTCTGGTCACTTGATGTTTGTCCCTCTCTTTTATCTGAATGCTCTTTCCACATTGCTCAGATGAAGCATCAAATTTATATTAAAATGCAAGTTAGGAAGCATCATCCCCAACCAACCTTGTTCATCAAAATGGTAGTGCTCTCTCCGGGTACTCTGAGTTCAGTTTGTCAACAAGCTGAAGCAGTTGAGCTGGGGCTCTGTGAGGCCCAGGAGCATGAGTTCATTAATATCTGACCCATAATGCCTTGCTGGGTTTATGCCAACAAAGCCCTGTCACTCCTTACCTTAGGATTTACTCACTCTTTGAAACAGGCATTTATTTACACACAGTTTGACCTCATGATGGTGTTCAGCAGATGTGGATCTTACTTATTTGCATTGTTCTGTGACAGTTGCAAAATTCGTTAGTGGCTCAGGGATCAATCCTCTGTGGACTGCCCCGAAGCTAGATGAAGCAAGTGGGTTCTCCCTGATTCATCCTCCCTCCTTAGCAATGCTTGCTAGTCAGGATAACATAGTGCCCATTAAAGAAACTGCCTGTGTCACTTTAAATTTGTGACCTGGGCGGGAGGGAGGGTCATGATCACAAGTGACAGAAACTGACGCTTGACTAACTTAGGGAAAAAGGCCTAATGGTGGATAAATGTTGGGAAGACAAGAAAATGTGGCAAATGCCTGGGCAATCTCAGGGCTGTGAAGCAGGTAATGGCGAAACACTCCTCCTGAGGCCAAAGCGTGCCCTCTGTAGTACATTAAATCACATTCACACACACCCATTCATGTTCACATGGGACCTGAGGCTATGGCCTTACTTGGAGAGGAGGTCTTGGCAGATGTGCTTAGATAAGTATTTCAAGAGCTCCATCTTTCTGGGTTTAGATTTCAGATGGATACTACATGCACTGATTGGTGTGTTCTTATAAGAAGAGGAGTGGGCACACAGAGACCCCGTGTGAAGACACTGGCAGAGATTGGATCAGTGCATCTATAAGCCAAGAAATATCAAGGATTAGCAGCAGTGACCGGAAGCAGAGAGAGGCTACTTTGATTCTCCTTCAGAGTTCTCAGAAGGAATGAATCTTGCCCACACCTTAATTTTAACCCATTGTCCTTCAGAAAAGTGAGAGAACAAATGCCTGCTGTTTAAGTCACTCGATTGGTAGCCATTTGTTACAGCTACCCAAAAGAACCATTATGGATTGATCTGTAGCCCCCTCAAAATATGTGAGAAATTTGAACCTTGGTGGACATGATCCTGTTTGAAAAGAAGGGAGTTCTTTTGTAATATAAATGAGGCCGTATGGCCACTGGAGATCCCTTCATAGAGGGGTTTAGAAGAGGAGATGGGTCAGTCAGGGTGCGAGGTAGTACCGATGAAGAACACAGCTTTCCCCCAGATCCTGTATGCTTCCTCCCCCCAACTACCATGATCCAAATTCTACCTTGCAGGGCTGGATAGGGCAGAGGTTGTACACTGGTGCATATGGGGGCTGGAGGCACAGGGAATCCAGGGTGGATGATACCTTCAGGACCAAAGGTGTGAGGGGCGATGCTGGGAGAGTGGAGGGTGAGTGGGTTGGAAAGGGGGAACTGATTACGAGGATCCACATGTGACCTCCTCCCTGGGAGATGGACAGCAGAGAAGGGGGGGAAGGGAGACTCGGGATAGAGCAAGATATGACAAAATAACAATGTATAAATTACCAAGGGTACATGAGGGAGGGGGGAGCGGGGAGAGAGAGGAAAAAAAAAAGAGGACCTGATGCAAAGTGCATAAGTGGAGAGCAAATGCTTTGAGAATGATTGGGGCAGGGAATGTGCGGATGTGCTTTATATAATTGATGTATGTATATGTATGGATTGTGATAAGAGTTGTATGAGCCCCTAATAAAATGTAAAAAAAAGAAAATGATTAGGGCAAAGAATGTACAGATGTGCTTTATACAATTGATATATGTATATGTATGGATTGTGATAAGAGTTGTATGAGTCCTAATAAAATGTTAAAAAAAAATGAGGCCATATGAGAATAGGCTTGAGCCTAAACCTAAACACTTCTGAGTTAAAGGCCAGGATAGACCCAGTAACACACAGTACGGGGAGAAAGATAGCGAGGAATGCCAAGGAACTTTCTGGTATCCACAAAGAAGGACCCTGACCTAGAGTCGCACCCCAAATTTGAACCTGTAAGCTCCAAAGCAGGGGGAAAAGTGTTTTAAGGCTACTGACTTGTTGGATAATTTTTGGTTAAGGAGATTAAGACAGGAACTTAAGACATCCTCCAATCCTTCCTCTGGCTTCGTTCCATTTTTCTCACATTCAAGAGTCCTCCTAGAGGATTCAGTCAGGTTGTTGTTGTTGTTGTTGTTGTTCAGTGTCATAGGGAGGGTTTGGATTCATTGTGACCATGCATACAACAAAGTCATACACTGCCCGGTCCTGTACCATTCTCACCGTTGTTCTTAAGTTTGAGCCCATTGTTGCAGCCACTGTGTCAATCCCATTTGTTGAGGGCCTTCCTCTTTTTCATTGCCCCTCTACTTTCCAGAACACGATGTCCTGCTCCAGGGACTGATCTCTCCGGACAACATGTCAAAGTTAAGGCGAAGTCTCATTATCCTTGCCCTGAGGAACATTCTGGCTGTACTTCATCCAAGTTAGATGGGTTTGTTCTTTTGGCAGTCCATGGTACATTCATTACTCTTTTACATCACTACTAATCAAATATATCTATTCTTCTTTGGTCTTCCTTATTCAGGTTTCAACTTTCACATGAATATGAGACAGTTGAAAATACCATGGCCTGGGTCAACCCGCCCCAGTCCTCAAAGTAATCTCTTGCTTTTCAACACTTTAAAGAGGTCTCGTGTAGCAGATTTGACTAGTGAAATGTGTCATTTGTTCTCTTCTCTGCTGCTTCCATGAGAATTTATTGTGGATTCAAGCAAGACAAAATCCTTGACAATTTCGATCTTTCCTCCATTTATCATGATGTTATCAATAGGTCCAGTTGTGAGGGTCTAGGCTTTCTTTACATTGAGTCATAATCCAAACTGAAGGCTTTAATCCTTCATCTTCATCAGCACGTGAATCAAGTCCTTCTCATTTTCAGCAAAATTGTGTCATCTGTATAATGCAGGTTGTTAATAGGCCTTCCTCCAACCTGATGCTCCATCAGGCACTACCCCTTAATGAGTTTAGGTCATGAAGGATAGTCCTCCATAGGCACATTGATTATTACACTACCACCCTCACATAATAAATTCAGAGAGAGAAAATTTCCCCAAAGCAATGGAAAGCTTACTAGAGAAGTGGAGGGTGCTAAAAGCCAAAGGTGACACAAACTGGAAATCAATACTAGTTTTCAATACCTGCAGTCATCTAATAGTTCACTGCACTATCTAAGGAAAGGTGAGGAGAACTGGGGCAATTCCATTAAAAAAAAGACAATGCAGGGTATATAAGTCCGTCATTCCTCTGGAGAAGAAAAACACATAGTTGGGTTGTAGAGCTTTGTTTGCTAATCAACCGAATGTAGTTGTAAGGCAGGGGTGTGTGTGTGTGTGCGTGCATGTGTGTGTGTGTTGAAGGAAGGGGCTTGGCATTCTATTTCATAGCCAGGAGAAAGATGAGCCTCTTCCCATATCTTTTGCTCTGTGGCAAGTTACTGATCTACAAGGAACTTTTATTTGACAAGGACATTGCCGAGCAAAAAACGGGAAGCTTGTGTTCATCTCTGCTGAGAGGTGGAGTCAAAGAGATGGGCTTTATGACAGACACCCTGATCGTGCAACCAAACTATGAAATGGCCTCATACATTCAACACACATTTGCTGCACCTTCCCAGTGTGCTGCCCAGATATTACCAGGCAGAGTGTTTTATGGGCAGCATTTTAGAGTTAGGCAGGCAGAGGGAGTGTCTTTGTGGGTGTTGCCTTTACCAGTCCTTGGATTGTTCTGGGACAGGCATGTCTTTTTCCTCTAAAGTAACTGATTGCGTGTAAAGAAGGAGTCTCCTCAGTAAGACGGGTTGAACCAAACCCAACCTATGACAATCATCTCAATTGGAACACATAGCGACCCTATACAAATACCTGTAGGGTTTCCAAGTTTGTAACTCTTTTGGGGGGGTCAACTACCATATCCTTCTCTTGCAGAACCACTACAGAGTTGAGTGTTGTGTTAGCAGCTGAATGCTTAATCACTGTGCCCATTTTGTTTGCTGAGCCGCCCTCAAAACACTGAACAGGTTTTCTGGGTACCAAGCATGTCCACTTCTATATCATGCCTAGGGTGTTTTCTCCAAGTTGATAGGAGGTGCAAATCAGTTACTAGGGGTTTGGCAGAGTCAGTATGGAAACTGGGAGGGTGTGTGAAATTTGAACCAGAATGGAACAATTCCAAGACACTTCCTAGGGATTCCTGGCATATAATATGCAAATGATAGTCAAGATATATAACTGTGTCTCTGTTCTTGGTTCTGTCAGTACCTGGTGTGGCCACAAAGGAGAAACCTGGTCTCCTGCTATTTTGAGCATCTAGTGTGAATGACAGGAGATAAGTCACATGCTAATGAACCCTGGTGGTGTAGTAGTTAAGCACCATGGTGCCCGGCTATCAAAGCATATAGCGTCTGGGGTCTTAAAGGCTGGAAGATAAACAGGGGGCCATGTAGATAAGAAACAACAAAGTCCACATGGAAAAAGCACACCAGCCTACACCAACATGATCGCTGAAGACAAAGCGGGTGCATAAGCACATGTGAGCATGTTTTCTTGATGTGCACTCACCCTTTACATACAACTCTCTTATACATACGTGTTTCTGTGGATTTGTTTCTCGAATGCACCCAGACTAACATAAGCAGCGTGGAACGCATTTTAGAAGCCTAGACAAGGGCAGGGCAGGATATTCAGAGGGACTGGATCCAGAATTAGAGAGGAAGGAGCCCTGGTGGCAAAACGGGCTGCTAGCTCCCTGTCCCAAGGGGGACAATGAGACTGCTGGCTCCCATGAACATTTACAGTCTTGAAAACTCCATACAGGGTCACTGTGGTTGGAATCCACTGGACGGCAGTGACCTTTTGGGATTGAAGGTGGAAGCCACCAATGACTTCCTGCCATTGAGCCAAGGAGCCTCCGGAGAGTGTGTGAACTTCTGGAATGCAGTGAACAACCTCTGCACATCTGCTTTTCGTGCTGCCCAAGTCATGCCCTTGGCCTTTGCTTAAACATATTCATCCAGAAGTGAACCATCACAGCTGCTCCCTCGGGAAGCTGGGGGCTGAGCTCTCTGGTTCCACTCTGTCAGCATTTCTGGTCCGGGTACCTCCCCTCTGCCCCGGCACAGGCAATGTGCTTTTGGAAGCAGTGCTCCCTGGGTAGTGGGTGTGATTTGCCTCCTCTGGCCTAACATGATGAATGCTGAGAGGGGGTGGATACTAGGGGGTTAAACTCCCTGAACTTTACCTAGCCCAGGGGAAAACTTATTATTTAAAGTAAGCTTTAGACAGAATCTTTAGAAAGAGAAATGGTTAACTTTATGTACACAATTACTCCCCAACACATAGGCTCAACCTCATAGGCTGTGGATGACCTTGAGCAGGTGCTCAGTCACAATGGGTTTCTATCAGGATTGAGAGTTCAGCTCTCTCAACTCTCCAACTGGTTATTGGCACCATAGTCTCGTTTCTATTTTTGTATTTACTTTGTTTTGAGGGGGGAAAGACTCCCAATCCAACTATATTTTATTAGGAACTCCTTTGCTAAGTTTTACACAAGAAAAAGGCACAAACTGCTGTTCTGGATGAAGGAGAGCATCCGCATGAGGCCACAATGGTGTCGGAAGGACCCACAGCCACAGTGACTTAAATAAAATGACACCCATTCTGTCCTGCTGACTCTGACTCATAGTGACTCTGTGTAGGGATCCTGAAGTTGCTACCTTTACAGGAAGCAATAACCTCATCTTTCTCCTGTGGAATGACTAGTGGCTTTGAACCAGCGACCTTGCTCTTAATAGTCCAACACTATCCAGCATTACCACCTGGGCTCCTGAAAACTTAAATAAGACATAGAAAACAAACAACTTTGTCACAAAATTGTGACTGAAGACAGATCAACTCATGGAGTTTCAGGAGGGCCTGTGAGAGCATGAGCGGGACCTTCATTGGGATGTGCACACTACCGTATATCGTTGAGTGTGGCCCGGGGAGTGGATGCAAGCACACTGCTTGAGGGACAAGCTTTCCACTGCCAGTCAGCAGTAAGAAAGAACTCAATGGTGGCTGAATCTGTGGCCCCTCAAAATGGATGTAGGGTCTCCACATAGACTCTCACTGTGAGCCACAGCCTATTGCTCAAAATTTAAGCTCAAATACGACTTAAACGCCAAACATTCTGTTTCCTTAAAATAGGGTACTGCCAGGAACAGCTAGAAGTCTGCATGACCTATCAGATCTCAACGCCGATCTCAAATCACTTCACATGATCCATTCTACCAGGCATGTCAAGGACAACTAGAGGTCTGCATGAGCGAGCCCAAATCGCCTCCTCACTTACCCATTCCAGAGGCTGTGCCTGTATAACCTATCGACTAACACATTCCCATATGCCGTGGTTATGAAACCAACCATCATGCTGGAATAAGGACCAATCACAATGCAAGGGTCAGGGTCAATGGGAAAGCAAAATAGGGGCTGAGGGGAGCCAAGAGGGGTCGCTTCACTCAATCCCTAAACCTGATCTAATGTCACTAGACTGGGGTCTTCCTCACATCTCAAGGGCACCCGATTCATGATTGAAGTGAATTGTGCTTATTCAATCTTTGTTCTGCTTGCTGTCCTGCTGTGCTGCATCCTCTTCTTGCTTTTTTGTGCATGGCTCCCTCTGTTGTGGTGACAAATGGCTTGAGAGGGATTTGACATAGGGAGAAAGCCCACCCACATCAACTGTCACCAGAAGCAGACACTAAGTCCATTTCTCTCACCTCACAGAACTATGCACACCAGACACTGGTAGGGCTGTCTGGGAGGGGAACACTTAGTGCAGTGGTTCTCAACCTGTGGGTTGCGACCCCTTTGGGAGTCATATGACCCTTTCACAGGGCTCACCCAATTCATAACTGTAGCAAAATTACAGTGATGAAGTAGCAAGAAAATCATTTAATGGTTGGGGGAGGGGGGCATCACCACAACAAGAGGACCTGTATTAGGAAGGTTGAGAACCACTGCCCGAGTGTGTTTAGGACTTTGCTGCCCTCAAGGTCATCAGACATTCCTGATGGCAGAGCCACTGCAGGAAGCCCTTCTGGGAAATGCCCTGAAGACAGGTCTCAACCAACTCCACCCTCACCCTCTGAGATCCTAATCATAGGACGCATGGAAATGCTCCCTGCCTCTTCGAAGGCTGTAAGTCCATGGGAGCAGAAAGCCTCCTCTTTCTCCCTTGGAGTGGTGGCTGGTGAGTTCAAACTGCTCACTTTCTGGCTAACATAACCCACAGACCAGCTCCCCCTGAGCTCAGTTTGGTTTGCCGCACAGCACACATTGTTTGGAACCTTCTGAAATAGCTATGCACATGTGCAGGTTGGGGGGATTTCGCACAAGATGCAGTTTTCCACCCTCTCTTGGCAAAAATAATTTTTGCAAAAGGCTTGTATTCTCTTCTGGATCTGAGTAGCAGCTACTCTCATGAAGTCATAGCACATACATCCATGCTACAGTCCTCCCAACTCCCTAATGTCTTACGCCGAGTCTGCTCCATGCTTTTCTGTGTCCTACATGGCAGCTGTAGGCACCCAAGGCATGGGCTCTGCAGCCTGGGTCCAAATCTCTCCTTCCCACTTCCTCACTGTGTGGTCCTAGGCTCATGACTTTAGAGTTGTATGAGCCCCTAATAAATTGTTAAAAAAAAATGATCCTCAATTCTATCTGAATCCTTGCCATAGCTCCAAGTTGCCTTAATAAACACGAGCAAGAAAAGTACCTCTGGCAGCAGACCGTTCAGGTTCAAATCCAGGCTCTCTAACTTATTGACTATGTGACCTTGGGCAAACCTGGACCTCTCTGTACTTCCAAAGATTCACTTTCCAAAAGGGAAGTCATAAGCCAACTTTTCTTATTCCTCACTGGGTTGCTTTGAAGATGAATTGAGACATCTGTCTAAAAATGCTTCTGACCATCCCTTGGTTCTCAGAGCTCCACAAATGCTATGGATTATTGTTATAAGATTATGAATGATTTTTTCCAAGGGTAGTGCAAAGATTAACATCAGTGCTACTTCTCTCTGACAAAATATCAATCCAAATTTCTAAATAGCAGGGTCTGAACGGATGCGCTGTTAACAGCATCTTGCTTTTCTCCCATCACTTGTCACAGTAAATCTGATAAGAAATGCTGGGCTAGGGCCTGCAGCCAAGCCCCTCACTGGCAGCGTGCAGGACCTCAGGTTGTTGGCAGGCCAAGGGGCATCACAATGGCAAGAGGAGACTCCACAAAGAGCCCCTGATTCCTCCCCCACGCACCCCTTCCCCACGTTCAGGGTTAAACGTCAAAATACTATTTTTTTGTCACCTGGTGAAATAATGAGCCCCCCATTCCCGTTGCCTTGGTATCATCAGAGCGCAACAGCCACGTGGGGTAATCGCTGTCTCCGTGTTAATGCTGCTCAGTTCAAACATTTTCACAGGCCCTGGCGAAATGAAACCCGTGCTTACTACCTAGGTGGAGTTTGAGGCGATTCAGCCCATTTGCTTCTGCTGAAGAGGCTACCTCAGAAAAACAGGAAATTAAAACATAGAGGGTGCCATTGACATTAGGTTTCTCATTTTCTTCCTTTCTTCCCTACCTTCCTTTCTTCTTCTTGCCCTTCTCTTTCTCTTTTCTTCCTTCCCTCCCTTTGCTCACGTCTTCCTGCCTGCCTTCACCTTCCATCTTCCCTCCCACACTCCTCCATTTCTTCTTCGCTCCTCTCTCCCCACCGCCACCTTTCTCCTTTCCTTCACTGCCTTTTCCCTTCAGCCTCCCAGTCTCCCTCCTTCACTCTCTCCCTTTGCTCCTTCCTTTCCCCACCTTGTTTTGATCCAGTGATTTGTACTCCTTTCTTCCTCTCATCCCACCCATCCCCATTGCTGGAGAAACATCAGTTCCTTGTGGTGCTGGTTTCTTGGCGCCAGACCCTGTTCTTTGGGTGTTCACAAGTCTGTGTCCTGTGTGCAAACATAAGACAGACATATGATCAGGGTTGGACAGAAGATGGGATTTGACAGGTGTACTGCATCCCAAATCTCCAGGAGGCAAAGGTAAAGTCAGGCTCCTGCCTTTAAGGTTATGTCTCCCATTGTAACTGCATCCCACAGAGGCTCCTGCCTCCTGGCAACCTGAGGCCTGCTGCCTGCCTTCCTCTAGCTCCTGGGGAATTGGGGCAGCAGTGGCAAGAACAACAAAAATCCCCAGGAGTTGACAAGAAGGGAGGCTGCCTTGCTCGAGAGATGGCCCCTTCACCCACCTGCATGTTGTTGAGATGCAGGTTCTCATCCCTGTGGCTGGGCAAGAAACGCCCCCTCCCCAAACGCAGTGGCTTCAAACAAGGACCATCATCGTGTGGTTGCTGGGAGGCCACTGGGTGGTGCTTGGAGTCTCCCATGAGTTGGCAGTCACATGGGAGCTGGGGCAGGGGCCTCTGGTGACTCCAGTGCCTACATGTGCACTCAGAGGGCTGGAAGCTGAAGCTGGGTGCTTAGCTGGGTTGTTGGTTGGAGTGTCTCCACGTGGCCTTTCCAGGCGGCTCAGGCTTCTTTCAGCATAGTGTCCGGGTGCTGAGAAGTGTCCTGAGAGGTAGCACGTGGAGGCTGGACATTCTAAGGGTGAGCACTCAAGAAGAAGTCTTTGAAGGGATTTTTCAGAA
This sequence comes from Tenrec ecaudatus, assembly GCF_050624435.1. NCBI lineage: Eukaryota > Metazoa > Chordata > Mammalia > Afrosoricida > Tenrecidae > Tenrec > Tenrec ecaudatus. The sequence continues at coordinate 396,948 of NW_027459452.1, forward strand.
GCTGTGAAGCACTTTGTGGGAGGGAAGGGGGTTGCCCAAACTAGATGTCACAGTGTCATCTTCTCCATAATCTATTGGTCACAGAGGTCATGGAACATCCCAATTTAAGGGGAAAGGGCATAGACTCTACCTTCCTATAGGTAACCTGTCAAGGAATTTGGGGGTCACATACGAAGACTGGGAGACCCTGGGTGGCACAAATGGTTAAGGACTCAACGTATCAAGAGGTGGGCAGCTGCACCCCTCAGAAGAAATAACTAATGGCCTGCTTCTAGAAGCCCACAGGCTTGAGAATCCTGTGATGTGTAGTTTCTCCCTGGCACCCAGGGGGTCCTCGGGAACCAGAACCAACATAACAGCAATGGGTTGGGTTTTTGTTGGTTTTGTTTGGGCTAATATTAAAACGACTAGTATGAAATTATATATGTATTGTGTTTAACTCTCAGGACTCTGATTATGCTGAAGTTGAACAAAACCGTCTGCCTCTTCTATGAACACCAGCCGATGGAGGCAAAGGGTGAGGGTCTAGAGGAAGAATGAATGTCCCATTCCCGTCCTTATGTTTCAGTTGTCCTTAAAGGGCACAGGGGACAAACCAGACGTCTTTGATATGATTTTAGCCTAATGATGTGCTAGTATGATGATGAGCAGCCTGAAAAGTGGTTTTAACTAATGTGAGCCAATATTTGAAAAGTTGACGATTTCACATCGAATTTTATATTCTCAGCATCTCAGTTACAAACAGAAAATCAGGCCTTAAAATCCTTGCATTTCCCCAAGGCAACAACAGTCTGGAGCTAGAATTTGAATGTCCCCTGTGGATGAGCTGACACGTGCCTGTTAACCACAGTCCCCATCCATCCCTATTGCCCCCAAAACAGAGGTTGGCTACAAGTATCCTTTATCTATATGGCTAAATAGGTTAGTTAGTTTGGATTGGGATGCTAGTTTTTCCTGTTTTGTTTTGCTTACTTTTGATTTTTTGGGGGGCTAGGAAATTGCGTGTATTTTGGTACCATGTCTTCCAAAGCGAGAAAACCAAACCCAGTAAGCCAAGAAGGTCAAACAGTCTAGATTAATGATGAAAGGAGGAGCCCTGTTGGTGAGGTAGATTATGAGTTGGACTTCTAACTGCAACATCAGAAGTTCGAAACTCCCCCCACCCCCACTCCACAGGAGAAAGATGAGATTTTCTACTCCTGTAAGATTTACAGCCTTGGAAACCCACAGGGGCAGTTCTATACTCTGTCCAAAGGGTTGCTATATGTCAGAATTGATTCCAGGGTAGTGAGGTTGTCTTGATTGATATAAATAATTTTTGGTGAGTATTGAAAAAACCAGTCAATATTATTTTTAATACACATCAAAGAAGGTCCACATTAATTGTTCCCACAACCCTGCCACATTCTTTCTTTATTCCCTTGCCTCCCACTCTGCTTTCTTCCTCCCTATGGTCTTTTATCTCATTCATTTTCTTTCAAGGGTTAGCCGAGGAGTGGGAAAGGCTGACTAATTCTTAACCAAAAGACTAAATTGGTTTTATTGTTGGTGTTATTACTTGGGTTAAATTTTTTTCTTTTCTCTTCTTCTATTGGTTTGTGTCATGTAACCCAGAAAATGGGGAAACATTTGGAACATCAAAACACTATCCTTTCTCAGTAGACTACAAGCATTAAAGGCAACAGAGATAAATACTCCAATAATAACAATAACATACAAGGATAGCTAGAGAGATAAATAGATAGATAGAAAAACCACAAAATCTGAGCAGTTGTGGGAAGGGGAATGGGAATAGCCCCATGAATAAATATAGGTTTGCCAGAGAATAGTTCTATATACATATTAGCATATACTACAAATATGACCATGAATATAATAGTGCATCCAGGAGGCATAGTTAGGAAATGTCTTAGCTAGAACAAAACCCCTTGAGGGAGCGTGTCCTAAATATCGGGGATCAGGAACATAGCTCTGAGAGACCTCAAGATCAATTGGTACAAACTAGCTCACAAAGACAATGTTCTATATCCATCAGGGAAGTGACTGGGGTCTTCAAAAGCTAGTGAGTAGCAAACTAAAAGTCGGTTCTTGGTCTCACCCTATGTGTTGGACAGGGTTCTCTAGAGAGACAAAACCATATTGCTAGTAATTATATATAAATATATTTTTAAAGCTAGATATGCAATACAAGAAATGAACCACTAAATTAATTACAGATAGATAACACAAGAAACTAACAGTTAAATTATAAAACAGTGAGACACTAGCAGTCCTTTAAGGCTTGAGAGCCGCCAGTTGCCAGTCCCTTTCTGTAGAGAGAGCTGGGCTATATATACCCAGGCAGCAAACAGCAAGGCAAGTCACCAACTGTCACCAACTGTCGGTCCCCAGCTCCAGAGACGAACATTCCAATCCTGTGGGATTAAATGGACCTCAACTTACAGCGACAGAGTCCACAAGCTAGGCATCCCACAGGTAGTGTACCCCTTTAAATTGAGGCATAGAACAAGCAAGGCGAGGCTCACGAAGCCATTTATCCCTCTGCCCTTCGATTAATCCCACTTGTGTTTATCGGCCAGGCTGGCACAATAAACTATTGCACCCTGTCTGGAGCGAATAACATTGAAGAAGCTCAAGATGCCTGGCAACAATTAGTCCAAATCAGTAATGGACTATGCGTACCTCAGCCTCTATGATGCTAAGGTCAGAAGAACTAAATGGTGCCTGCCTATGACAAACAGCTGCTCTGAAAGGGATCGTGGTACATGGTCCTAGATAGAGTGGGGAGTAATGTGTAAGAAAACTGAAAGTCATACTACTACTACCAATAGTAATAATAATAATGGTAAAAGATGAGGTTTATTGGTTAGATAGACTAGTGAGATCCCCACTACTATGGTCCTTCATCACCTTTCAGGTCTGGAACTGAATTCAACCCCCTGAAAAATAGACAGGTTTATAAAGTGAACCTTATGAGAAAAGATTGCAGCCCTCAGTATGGATTACAACTCAATGTCAAGAAGACACACATCCTCACAACTTGATCAATAGGTACCATGATAAATGGAGAAGTTTGTTGTTTTTTTTTACTTGTTGTTATTTGTTGAAGTTGTCACGGATTTTTTGTCTTGATGAGGTCTATAATCAATGCTCTTGGAAGCTGCAATCATGAGATCAAATGACGCATTCCATATGGATACATTTGGTGCACAATACGTCTGTAGAGTGCTAAAAAGCAAGGATGTTACTTTGAGGACTAAGGTGCACCTTACCCAAGCCATAGTAATTTAAATTGCCTCATAAGTATGTGAAAGTCAGACATTGAATAAGGAAGGCTGAAGAAGAATTGATATGTCTGAATTGTGGTGCTGGTGAAGAATATTGAAAGTAACATGGACTGCCAAGGGAACAAACAGATCTGTCTTAGAAGAAGTATGGTCAGAGGGCTCCTTAAAGGCAAGGATGGTGAGACTTCCTCTCACATACTTTGGTCATGTTATTAAGAGAGACTAGTCCCTGGAGAAGGACATCATGCCAGGTGAAGTAGAGGGACAGTGAAAGAGAGGAAGCCCCTTAAGGAGATGGATTGACAGTGACTGAAACAAGGGGCTCAAGCTTGGGAACAATTAGGAGAATTATTCAGGGCTAGGTAGTGTTTCTGTCTGTTTGGCATAGGGTCAATGTGGGTTGCAACTGGCTCAATGGCACCTGATAAGAACAACTACACCAAAATGAATCATAGCACTGAGGAGCACACATTCCTCAGAACCATCAACCATTCAAAAGTAAATAGGCAGTATTTGCCCAAGGCCAAATTCAAAAGGCAGGCAAGGTTAGGGGAGAAGGGTGAATGAAAACAGGAAGCAGAGTTTCAATGGCATGAGTGATATTACATTGCAGGAGATTGTCATCAATGTCACATAACAAAACGTGTATAAATTGTTACGTGCAAAGCTGATTTTCTCTGTAAACCTTAACCCACCTTACAATAAAAACTTTCTTTTTTTAAAACAAAGACACCATCGTTCATATTATAGACACAGCCAAAGAAAGATCTCCTGGACAATCCTAAAAGGATCTCCCAAATGATTTGGGTAGTTAGCCCTCCCCAGGGAGTTCTACCCATTGAAACGCTGGGCGGTTATGGCTGCAATTATATTTCAGGCCAGAAGAGGCAGCAGAGGCCTGGTTGTTCAAATGCTACAAAACTACCAGACAATGGGCAAACAGTTTCTTTCCACGGACGACTAGCGGCTCTGTCATATCCATGTCTGGTGTTCAACACTTGGCGACAGAATCCAGCCCGCTGGGTTTGGGTGGGGTCTGTTTCTCACCCATGCTTGGCTTGGGATTGTTCTATGGCATCCACAAAGTGGAGTCCTTTCCTTTCTGATGTCCCGAGAAAGCTGTTTTCTCCTTTTTCTCTCTGTGGCCCTCTTCCCAAGAACCCTGGGGTTCACTCTGCTTTCCTCTGGTTGATGTTTCTCAGGCAGTTACTTGACCTCGGTTCATCTACTGCAGGTGACCATTAGCAAGTAACTGTACCGTCCTTGGATGGTATTGTTCATGAGCTAGGCTGCGAACTACGGGTTAAAGGTTTGAGTTCACCCAGAGGTGCCTTCCAAGAAGGGCCTGGTGATATGCCTCTGGAAAAAAACCCACCCCAGCCATGGAAAATTCTAGGGACCGGACTTCTCTAACACACTTGGGCTCTCCATGAGTCCGAGTTGACTCAATGGCAATTGGTTGCTGGTATTCCTGTAAGTAGAAGACAACAATCTTTAAGCAGTCCCTCTTGGATTCATGGGAGGAGGATGGCTTCCTCTGAGAGAACTTCTCAGGGCTCCAAGGGCTCAATGATCTTACAAAAAATGAGAGAAATGATGAGCCTGATGACAGATGATATTGCTATGCAGGCCTCGTTTCAGGATGCTCAAGTTTCCAGGTCTTTCCCTGACTCACAGTGTAGCCCTGTGAGGTTCCAAATAGAAGGGCACCCTTGCTCCCAGGACCTGGAGCCTTGTAGCTGAGCAGAGCAGTCATGATGAGAAAGAGGACCCAAGGGGGAAGTCAGGGGGCTGCTTCACTTGTCTCAGTGTCAAGCAAACAAATGTTTTGGCAGGAAATTTCTCTTCAAGAGTGTTCTGATTTCTTGAAGGAAATATTTTTCTGAACCATTTCCTCAGGGGAAAACCACTCAACTACCTCGGGAAGGAAGATTTTTCTCCTTCCAAGCTTACCAGGCTGTGCTAACTCACAGAGGAGGTGTGACTAGCAGGCAATGAAACTGATTTCCAGACTCCTATGAAAATCAGCAAGTGCTCGGCTGCTAAGTGAAAGGTCGGCAGTTGGAAAACCCCAGCTGCTCTGCAGGAGAAAGTGGTGGCTGACTGTGTCTGACAAGATGACAGCTTTGGAAACCCAATGGGGCAGTTCTCCTCTGTGTTCTACAGTTGCTTTGAGTTGGAGTGGACTTGACAGTGATAGATCTGATCTTTTTCCCCATGAAAATCAACTTTCACGAATACATGTGCATTCATGGATGTCTGTGTCTGCTTTGGCATGCATGTGCACATATGTGCCTATTTGCACGTGGATGAATACGTCTGTGAATGTGGGCGTCTCTATTTACTTTGCCATGTGTGTGCACATGTCTGCCTTTGTCAGTATGCATGCGGGCTCAGGCAGCATAAAGAGATCACAGAGAAACTTGGAGAGAAAGAGAAAAGTAACCTATTTTCTCATGGGTCTCCCATACCTGACGGTCTACTGGCATCCACCGCCACGAAGACCAGAGGTCACTTCATGCCATGTGTCCAGCTGCACATTGCTGGTTGAGGTCAGTCACCAGGGAGGCAAGTGAGACTGGCCTCGCCAACCTACCACCCACCTGCAGGAGTGATTCCCACCATCTGTCCTGGAGCCCCTCCCACCTTACTCAGCCTCCCTAGACCTTGAGTGAAAGGCGTTTCCAACGTTTTTACATAAAGATTTCTGAGATTGACTGAAGAAATGATTTCATTTGACAAAACAAGAAGCTTTGAATTTAAAGATTTGAGGCAAGTGCCCTTCAGAGAGGGGGACACAGGACGGGGCCATGCTCCCTTCCGGTATGCACAGGGGTTGCTATGAGTTGGAACCAACTTGATGAGCACCTGCCAGCAACAACAACAACCAGAAGTTGTCCAAACTTCTGTGGCCTCAACTCGGAAATGAGAATATTATTATTGCCTCCTAGAAAGAACTCAAGGTATGTACAATTGGTTAATAGGCGTTTGGAAAGTGAGTACATTAAGTGGACTGATGACATTGATAAGGCAATAAGAAACTGAGAAGGCTTCACTAACAGGTGCTTTCACATCTGTAACCAGTAGATTCCTTCCTTCTTCATCTCTTGCCATCTTAATCAGCTCCCACACTTTCCAGGCAGCTTGAGGGATTAAATGTTCAGTCTGATCCTAGTATAAGCCTCAGCCTCAGAATCAGAGGCTTTACCTGAGGTTTGAGGAGCTATACTGGGAATGAGGGAGAGTAACCTGTCTTTTCTATTGCTCTCCTATCGCTCCCTCTTCCCTAGCCCTTCCCTGTCTCTGGGCCTGCCTTTCCTCCCTAGAGCATTGGCTTCCGGGAGAAGGGGATGGAAACAATGAGCACAATGAGCACATTCCTGACCAGGCCTCTTACCATGCTATGTTCCAACCCTCTCTTGGAAGGGCCTCCACGAAGTCCTCTTATGTCATCTCACAATAACTTGTTAGATACCATTGAGTGAGCTCCTGACTCATAGCAAAAGTACACACAAGAGATTGAAGCACCACCTGGTCCTGCACCGTCCTCACAATGGTCCTTGTGTGTGAGCCCATGGTTGCAGCAGTGTGGAGGAGATCCTGTCCAAGAAGGCTGCCAGTGGGTGGGAGGGGCTGCAGCTTTCAGAGACTTTGGAGGATGCCAAGGTGGATAGTTCACGGCGTATCATATGAGGTCAGCCAGCGGGCCTTGGGGCCCCTTCCCATTATCCATAGATATATGAAATAAATGGAGGCCCTCAGCAAGATGGGCTGCAGACACCTCCAGGACTCACTTGATCCTTGGCAAGCTCCCTTAGCCTTAGGACACCACCTGCTGGAACTGTGGCTTTGCTGCCTCTCCTGGCTCTCAACTTCCCTCCTAGAGGACTCCAGCCACCCTTCTCCTTCCAGATCCTTCCAGCAGGAGGCAGATATTGGTCTCTATGCTTTTGCATGTGGCCAGTTTTCTAGGGACAGATCAGCCTCTCCCAAGAATTTGGGTTCACCAGAGTGAGCGTGCCCACAAGTCTGCAGAGCGTACGGCCAGGCCTCTGAAGAGAGAACTGCTGGAAGATTTGCCCCTTTTCAAAAGCGCTAATTCCACAGTTGAGAGCTCGTCTCCTGGGGACTCAGCTTGAGTCTCAAGGAGCACATCCCCTTTGACACTGCTGGCAACTCGAGGTGCTGTGGGTCATTTTCTTGCCTTTGAGGAGTGCAAGGGAAATGCTACAATATGTCCCTTCACATGAACCACCAATCCTTATCTGGAGAACTCTCTGAGATGACAGGGATGAGAGGGAGATGTTCCTGGGGCACGCTTTCACCTGCACATCTCTCAGGTGAGTCAAACATTTGACCCCCAAAAGTTGAGTATGATGGTGAGAGTTCAGGCTGGGAGATAGAGTGTCTGGGTTCAAATCAAGAGACTGCACATCTCAACTCCCATGGTTCTCCTGCATAAAACCCAAGCCAAGCAGTTTATCACTTCCCGGCTGAGTATCCTACTGAGGCCAGCTAAACTCATTCTTTGCTGATGACAACGTTGCTTGTACCAAATGGCTTTGCCATGTAGCCCTTAGCAATGGCCAGAAGGGCTGCTCATCAAACCGCAGAGCAGGGCTTCTGGCGCACACGTTAAGAAGGGGGCTATTCACAACAAGGTCAGTAGTTCAGAACCCACTAGCTGTTTCTCTGGAGAAAAACTGTGGCTGTGTGCTTCCATAAAGATGCCCAGCCATGGAACCCCCCTGGAGAGGGCCATGATGAGCTGGAGTGAGCTCTACAGGAGTGGGATTTTTTACTGTGGATGTAATCCCACCTGGGCAGAGATTTTCTTTGTGACTTAAAGAGGCTGTACCTTACACCAATGACTTGGCTGATACAAAAGGATTCAATTCAACACTGAAGCAAACCAACTCCAAGGGAAGAAGGCAGCTGCCATGCAGAGAGCTCCAAGGACCACCAACCATGGAGGTCATTGAAGCCAAAACAAGAATACCGCCCACCAGCCCTCAGCCCCCAGGGATGGACAAAGAGAGCCTGCCCATCAAGCTGGTGCACTGGCATGATGCTGTCAGCCTCCGGTGCTGTGAGAACATTGACTTTGGTGTGTTAAAGGCACCCACTTGCGGTATGTTTGTGATGTCAGCGTGTGGAAACTATGGCAAGCCCCCCCTCCCTGCCTCACAGCAGCAAAGCCTCGGCATTAAAACCCCGTGCCTTCTGTGGCGCTTGCCAGCTGTGAGAGGGCAGGAAATGCCCTTGGCTTTTCTGCTCCTTGTTGCGACCTCCCTCTGAGGCAGGGAGCAGAGGATTTGAGGTTGGAATCTGTTTTGTTTCATCACTACCCTTTGTCATCTCTCTGAACACTTTCATGTGCTCCTCACCAGTGCTTTGCCCTCTCTATCACCAAGCCATGTGCTCTTTAAAACATGCACACACACACACACACACACACACACACACACACACACACCCCTAATGTTCACATTTTGAGGCACATTTGTCTTTAATTCACTAATAATAACAATAATTATTCAAAGCCACTTTACCATCTGAAAAGAAATCTCTATGCATACACTTAGATCATGGATGCCAACTGCCTTCTTAACAACATTTCCCAATGAAATATTCAGCAGCGATTATATTAAGCCTGAAGCTGTTCATCCAGTTTGTGTTAATCAAAACAAAAACAAGAGACGAAGGGATCCAAAAGGACATGTAAGATCATAGACTGAAAGTAGCCCCATCGAGCACCAAAGGCTTGTCCAGAAGGGCAGAGCCACAGGTAAAAGCTATGTCTCTCTGGAGTTGCTGGCATTTAACTAGATGCAAAATGTCAGCGCAGGAAATGGCTTACCCAATGCAAATACTAACAAGGGAGGCATGTGTTCCTGTGTAAATGGAGCTTCAGCCAATCCGGGCCTTCAGGATCCAGCTCCCATCGCAGCATCCACGGGAAGCACCAGGGGAATGTTCCGTTTGCTTATTTTCCCTCTCTTTGCTAAGAAGAAAAAGAGCCTTTGTGGCCTAGTGGCTACAAGTTGGGCTGCTAATTGCTATATCAGCAGTTTGAAACTACCAGCTGCTTTGTGGGAGAAAGATAAGGCATTCTGCTCCCATAAAGAGTTCGAGTCTCAGACACTCACAGGGGCAGTTCTACGCTGCCCTATAAGTTGGCTGTGAGTCAGCATGGATTCGATGACAGTGAGTTTTCTAAGAGTAAGAAGTATCTAGGGGTGTAAACAGTTAATGAGCTCTGCTATTCCCAACCCACTTAGAGGAGCTGTGAAAGAGAAACCTGGCAATCTTCTTCAGAATCCTCGGCCATTGAAAAGTTTATAGAATGTATTGACCTAGGTTGTTAAATAGATCCAGGTATATGGTGGAGCATACAGGGACCAATGTCATAAAACGGGGTGGGGGTGGAAAAAATCTCTGAGACAGATGCAAAAACTGTGAGGGAATGAGTTGTTGAGGCTGGGGGATCAGGACCATCGTCTCTGGGATTTTCAAAGTTCCTGAGCAATCAGGAAAGGGGCAACAGTTGGTCTCTCCCCATCCAGAGGACAGCAGAAGAGGAGAACTGATTGGGCACAATGAATCAATGACTAGTGACTCAAGCAACGATCACCCTCCACCACTGGAGACCAGAAGAACTAGATGGTGCCTAGCTCTCACTATCGACTGCTATGAAAGAGATCACATTAGAAGGGCTTGATTAGAGTAGAAGGGAAATGTGGGGCAAAACTCAAAATCATGATTGTCGCGCGCCAGGTCTCGCCAGCAAGAAAAGACGCACCACAACAGGATTCTTCCACAAGCATTTAATTTTTCATAATGCGGTAAAAGACCCCGAAACCCCAAACTACTGCTGCTTATATATGCTCTATGGGGACGTGCTGTGCCCTGATTGGTGCATTTGCCAAAACCTCATGCATTGATTGGTGAGTTCGCCAGAACCTTTGTTTGCATACTCCAGGGTGGAGTTATGACTACGTCATCTCAGCATCGCGCATGCGCTAAGTGGTTGTTTATCACTTAGTTGGACCACCGCCCTGACTGCCCGGCGCCATCTAGTAATGGCGGCGAGAGCTGCGGCTACCCACATCACGAGAGCTGTGGCTTCCCACATCTCGCGAGAGCTATGGCTTCCCACATCTCCTCCTTTCTTTTTTATTTTAAGCCTAATCCATCGATCAATTCCAGAGCCTCCAGCAGCTCCAAAAGATCAAGATGGATATAAAGTCCATCGATCCATCCCGGAGCCTCCAGCAGCCCCAGGAGATCAAGATGGATATAAAAACCCAAATCTGGTCACCCTAATGTGTGCAATGAGCAAAGCTCCACATGGTGCAAGGGCTGACCAAGATCCAATTTCTGTCACTCTTCCCAGTGCAATGGGACAATTCCCTTGGGGTGCAGGAGCTGACAACTTATAGGGGTTAATTTTCTCTTAACAAAGAAAGCCAAAGATCATGGGAACCACCGCGCTCAATCGCTAAGAGCGCCTGCGTGATGATGACTTTGTCACGTTTTTGCTGGGCTTTAAGCTTGCAGAGCAACCATAGCAACAACACTCCTCCACAGCACATTATTGCAGCAAATGTAAACACCCCCACCCACTCTTTAAAGTAGGAAAAGGCAGTAGAAAGCCAAGAAGTAAAATCTCCAACAGTTATGGGTTTCATTCTTGTGCCATTAAGAGTCATAATCTGCATCCGGAGTTGTTCTTGAAGTTCTTCCAGCTCAGCTGTCCATTGTCCTGTAAGATACTGGGATATATTCTTGCTGCTAAAAGAAGACTCATTCAAGAATTTTAAAGGTGTTATGCACAAATTAGGTGTTGAAGAAACTCAACTTAATTGCACCATGCTCGTAAGAGTATCCACTTGGTGTTGTAATAAATCAACTCTCTGGTTCACTAACAGTAAACCAGACATTAATCGAGCATCCAACATATGGACTGTAGATAAAGCTTCTGATGTAGATTGCGTAATATTGCTAATGACATTTGCTGTCATTACTTGATTAGACATAGCCAATCCTGCTGTAACCGCTGCTGCAGCTGAGATAGTAATAGCTGTAATAATTGCTGCGGTAATGCCAAAATCTATTTTATATCTATAAAGTGTAGCAATAGGAAAAGTATTGGGATCTGCTTCAACCGGTACAGGTATCATAGTGGGAATCTTTACTATCAAGGCAAATGGCTCAGAGCCATTCCAACATTCAGCAAGCCAACACTGACTGCTAAAGCTATTACATGAAGCTTCCCAAAATGTATCATTTGCATGACTAAAGTTGAATGTTAACAGAAAGAAAAATGGGGGCTGGACACAAACAGGTGATGGCTGAAATTGCACTCTTGATATATTAACCATAGTATTTACTTTCAGCCTCTTTGTAGTGGTATTGTATACACCAGTGACATTGTATAAAGTATCATTAATTCCAAACATTTTTGCAAAAGGAGTTACTATCATAGATGCTCCACGTTGATTATATACCATCCATTCATACCATGGCCAGGTATTATCAGGACCAGTGGTATTAGTATTACTATTCCATTTTGCTTTACCTAAAGTCGGAGTCATATCAAAACCTGGTTTAATAGGGTTGCTCCGATAATTTGGAGACTGACATTGAGTAAAAGTAGGCGGAAAACTTTTTTCAGGTGAGCAACTAGGTAATATGACACGTCTGGTCACATTAGGTGGCACTACTGATCCATTAATGGGCCCAGGGGGCCTGGATCCTTCACGAATCACCATAAGTGTTGTTGTATTTACACGTTTTCCTTTCTCAGAGGTGCCACTTCCACCTGTAGCACCTTGTGCAACTTTCATAAGGGTGGATATAATATTATTAAATGTAGAGTCTCCAGAAGGATCCACCCAATTGACTTAAGATCCATTTCTTACATATATCCAAGGTGCACTAGTATTGATGGTGGTAAAACACAAACTATATGCCAATGTAAAATTGCTTGCATTATATACTTTAGGAGGCTCCCCTCTAGGCGTAATACATGGTATTCCCAAATCACATTGCGTTGATAAGAATAAGGGTAATATTGACGCATTCGAGTGTATGGGAATAGGTACAGGCCAAGTTTTAGCTATGGCCCATAAAAAAACTCCTTTAACTATTGGGGTCCATATTACCATCAGTATCAGCAACATTATTAGGTTGATCATCATCTTCTTCATTCTTCCTGCTCGCACGATCTTCATCTTCCTTAATTAATCTCACCAGTCTCTCTGGCACCCAGATGGGGTTTTCTTCTTTCTGTGGAAAAACACAAATTGCTCCCCTGGACCTGATTAATATGGGGTCCGGGCCATACCATTTGTTGTCTAGGACATTTTTCCATCGGGCCATTTCCTTTGGTGGCTTTGGCCATTGTCCATGTCTGTCTGCAGCTGATTGGCCTTTCTCATCCAGATTTAAAAAAATTTCAGTTTCTCCCTATTGAGTAAGATGCTGGCAGTTGGTTTTTCATATATGTCCCTGATTTCATTGAGAATTTCCCTTCGATTCCTATTTTTTAGTATTTGTATCTAGAATGGCTGTTAGATATTATCAAATACCTTTTCTGAATCAATTGAAATGCTCATGTGGTTGTTTTTCTTTTTTATATGGTAGATCACATTCATTATTTTTCTCATTTCAAACCATCTTTGCATCCCTGGAACCAATCTCACCTGCTGTGGTTCTTTTGCTTAGCTTTTTGATAGATTGTTGGATTCTGTTGGCCAGGATTTTGAGATTTTGCCCCTATATTCATAAGGGATATTGGTTTACAGTTTTGTTTTGTTTGAAATATTTATTTCTGTTGACAAATAAATGAAATTTTGTCTTAAAGCATGGTGCAGCATGGGTAACAATGTTCACTCACGGTACTCACATGTGGGTGTATCTGCATGTGGGCGGACCCACCTAGAGACAGATAGAGGAGCGGTGTCTTGGTTCCTAAGAACATTGGTAACACAGAAAAATATGAGAAAAAAGACAAAAAGGATGGTAATAGAAATAAATTAATAAAAATATCTATTAAAGGCAACAAAAGAGAGACAATGGGAAGAAAACATAAAATTTAAATTTACAAGACATATTTTTGTTTTAAATTCTATACCATTGGCTAAATTAACTACACTATCAATAAAATTGCCTTATGCCCAAGGGGATGATTGATAATGTTCTCTAACAGAAAATAACAATTATATCTCTGAGGTGAACCAGAGCCAGATGAACCATAAATATGTGAATGGATTTTGCGCTTGCACTTAATTCTAGCCTCAATCTAAGTACAATTAGTTCTTATGAAATGGCCCTGTTTGATGCTCGTCCTCATGAAGAAATCACTCAAGACATGAATGCTATAGGAAAGTGTAATGAAGAAACTAGATGGTGCCCACCTATCAGAAAAAATAGCCTCTGGGGTCTTAAAAGCTGGTCTTAAACAGCCATCTAAGTGAGGGATCAACTAAGTCCATGTGGAAGAAGCACACCAGCCTGTAAGGTCCTAGGATTTTAACTCATGAAATTCAAATCTGAAGGAGGGAATGATATCAGCTTCAATTATGAACACCTGGTTTTAAGGTTGTGGATAACATTTGCAAGCTCTGGGGAATCCTCTCTGACCAGAGCCATGGGATGTGAACAGCCCTGTTATCAGACAGATAGCATTGTAAAATTGGTTATTGCAGATGTATTTAAGTTAAAATTTATACATCTCCCTTTTGACTCATTTTAAATATATTCCAGTTCTTTTAACCTCTGCTTTCTTTTCTAGAGCTTTTTTTAATCTGTTTTCTTTGTTATTGTTGTTAGGCTTTTAAAAATACATTTTTCTGTATATGAAATCCAGGATAACTAAATCTATATAGACAATGGTTTTGGGGGCTATGGCAGGGGAGGTTGGGGGAAATAACATGAATACAATAAAGAAAAAATGTTCTAAAATTGATTGTGGTGATAATGATTATTACAATTTATCTTAATATAGTTGAGCTATTGTATGGCATGTGAGTCATATGCCAATAAAAGTGATTTTGTAAATGAATTAAAACAATTTTTCCAAGCTGTTCTCAGCCTGCTAATTGTTTCTGTCTTGGAAATTTCAACGACAATATGTTCCAGTGTTTTCTTTTGGGATCTGTGGTGTTTTGGGTTCTCTCTGCTTCCTGGAGAATTATTTTCTCCTCCTCTGTTCTGTTAAGGAAGTATTATTCCAGAATTTCTTATATGGATAGAATCCCACTTCATTCTTATGTTTTCTTCAGATTCTTTTGTTCTTTTAGCTGATTGTATCACTCATAAATTGGAGTTAAGAGATATGCCTTCAAACTCACCAATTCAGCTTTCCATTTCTTCAATTCTCTTACTCTGTTCTTCTAAATTGTTGCCTAATTCTCTTATCTTAATATTTTCTGCATTTCTTTTTAGAGGTTTTTGTTGAAGATATCTAGCTTTTCTATTCTGACCATTGTTCTCGCAAACTCTTTGTTGAAAGTACATGACAACATTTTTCTGAATTCAATTTATGATAGTTTCAGAGCCTGTTCTTTTTAAGAAAATTCCTTGAGATCTGAGTGTTGTTCATTTGTTAATCCTTCTTCTGATGAATCAGGAGTGACTGCTGCCACTGCAGCATCGTGGCCGGGTATTACGGTTGGGAGGGCTGCTAGATTTTGTGGGAGTCGATGACTTTGTTGAGTAGTGCCAGAAATGAATAATAGAAGAGGGACGGGAGAGGGAAAAAAAGGCTTTGGGCAGTAAAAGGCTGTACTAAGAAAAGTTGGGAGGGGGAGGAACACTGTACTTGAGTGTATTCTTCCCTAAGGCCAAGAGCATCTTAACATAGTCCGTCAAAGCACAGGCAATCTTCAGGAAAACCATCATGGTGCCAAGTTTGTCCTTGGGATAGCCTAGGCTGGTCCTTTGGGACCTATGCTCCGGGAACTGTGCAGGCCAGCTTGCTTGGAGAGCTGGAAGCCACATGGGACCTGCGTGCTTATTACACGTGAAGCTTTGGACCCTGCTCACAATGATAGTCTTTGAGGAGTGGAGCTGGGTTGCTGTAGCCAGCAGTGCAGAATGGAGCTACAGATGGGTAGCAGGAGACCACTGGGCGCCTCTTCAGTGGACCTGCTCTTTCCTTCCCTTCTCTGCTTGCTCCCACAGTCTCTGATATGTGGAAGCCTCCTTTTACTTCACTTTCAAGCCATTGTCTGAGATCACAGGCCACCTGTCTTTTCTTAGGGCCTAGTCTATCCTGGTTGTTACATAAGGATCTACCTGTGTGTATGTGTTCAGTTGGACATGTTCTAGTCCCCTTTCTTTAATGTTTTTAAAAGTTTCTATAGAACTGGTGTCAGCACTTCTGAATTTTTTATGAAATATCCCAGTGAAGCCATCTTGCCATTGACTTTTCTTTTTATATATATTTTTGGTCTTTTTTGAAGGGGTGGAGCAGGGGGTTAATCACATTCTGAATTGCTTATTTCATAATTACTCTGCTTAAACCTATTTCTATTCATATTAGTTTAGGTATGTCGTATATTTTCAGGAATTTGTCCCATTCATCAGCACTTTCAAATCTGTTGCAGTTCTTTTTCATAGTGTTATGATTCTTTATTCAATGAATATGTTGTGTTGTCTCCAGATTCATTTCTTTTGATTATTTGCCCTCCCCCCCCCCCCAGTATATCCAGTAGTTTGTTTCAGTGATTCTTTTCAAAGAACCAACTTCTGGTTTGATTGATTTTTTTCTGTTGTTTAACTGTATTCTATTTCATTTCTTTCTCACTGGTATTTATTATTCATTTCAGCTAGTATCTTTGGCCTCTTGCTCTTCCTTTCCTTTTTGTTCAAGTTTTCATTTAAACAATTGATTTTCATCCATCTTTTTAAATATGGGCATGTATTGCTATGAATTTCCCTCTGAGAATGGTTTGTGCTGTGTCCCAAAGGATTTGGTATGTTGTGCTTTCCTTTATATTTGATACCAAGTATATTTTTATTTCACTTTTAATTTCTTACATAGAGAAATTGTTTTCTAGTCGTACAATATTTAATTTTGGTATAATAATAATTATTCATTTTTATTCTTCCTGTGATTGATTTCTTACTTCATACCATTATGGTCAGAAAGTATGCTTTGTATGATTTTAATGTTTTAAAACTTGAGATTTGTGGCCTAATCTGTAGTTGGTTCTGGAAAAATAATCCTGTGAAAATGTCTGCTGATGATGGATGGAGTGTTCTAAGTTAAATTGGCTTATGATTTTCTTTATGTTCTTAATGTCCTTATTGATTCACTTTTTAAATGTTCTGTCGAGAACTGAAATTGAAGGTTTCAAAACTACAAATATTAATAGCGGCACTGTAATTTTTTCTTTGATATTAATGTTTGTGTCATGTTTATTGACAGGTTAGGTGAATATATGCTAATAATTGTTGTATCTTCTTGAAGTATTAGCCCTTTTATTATGTAATAGCCTTTATCCGTATGACCACACTCCTTTTTTTGGGTGCTGGTTGCACGGAACATTTTTTCCATCCTTTATTTTCAGTCAGTTTGTGTCCTAATGTGAATGTGTGTTTTGTAGGTAACAAAAGATGAATCATGTTTTTTATCCAGTCTATCACTCTGCCTTTTGTGTAAATATTTTGGCTATTTACATTTTCTTCATTCTTTTAGCTAATTGGGTTTTGAGTTTCTTTTATCTGGTTTCTCTTTTTATCAATTTTCCTGTTATTTTTTGTATTTAGCATCTTTTGTTATGAGCTTTAATTCCTCTTTACATATTCTCTTAGTGGTTACTACAAATATTATACTATACAACATGCAATTACAGTAACATTTAGCATGCAATCAACAATGAATGTGAAATATTAAGTATTCCTGGTTTACTGTTCCCTCTCCTTTTTCTGTTGGTGAACCTCCATTGACAGTAATGTACACCCTACATCCAGTAGTCGTAATATGTACTTATTTTCTGAGATCTCTGTCTGACTCCTTCCTCCCCCTTTGTGTACATTTGAGTGTTTGATTAATGTTCTTTCCTTTCCATTTAGAAAACTTCCTTAAGTACATGTAGGGCTGGTCTGGTATTGCCAAATTCCCAAGGCTTCTGGTTATTTGGGACTCTTCTTCCCTGTTTCAAAGAAATGCCTTGACTTAGTGCTTTTCTGTTGTTTCCTTTTTAATTAAAGTAGGGCGATGCCATCTATCGGTTGGCGTGTGTCACATATTGGTATAAGGAGCCCTGGTGGTGCAGATTGGTGTGATACTGCTAACCACAAGTCAGCAATTCACATCCATCTTTCTCTGTAGGGGAAAGATCAAGCTATTGCTCCCATAAACATGTACGCTCTCAGAACTCTAGGGTAAAAAAAGAAACCAAGAAACCATGGGGAGCAGTTTTACTCTTCCCATAGGGACACGAACAGTCAGAATCAACTTGAAGGCAGTGGGTTTTTACCTGTTGTTATGGAATTAAAGAATTTCCGATTTATTACCAAAGGTTTATAATTCATTACTGTGCTTAGATTTCTGGTGTTCAAATTGTGCCAGACAGGTCAACCTATCTGCTAAGTTTTTGCACTGCACCATCATTGTTTTGGTTGTTTTATTACGTGGTTCCTGAGATACTCCAGATTTACCTTGTACATTGCTGCCATTTACCCCAGAATCAGCCATTTCTCCAATGATTGCCGGTTCATTTGACAAGAGAATGATTCTTGAGGTCGATTAGGTTACCAGATGGGCTCATTGCTACAGGGATATCCTTGCTTGTTGGCTGAACTCAGTGTCTTACACTCATTCTACAGAAGGAGAAATAGCATGACCTTTCCCCCTGCGTAGCGCCCATTCTTTTCCAAATTTTAGCGTAAAGTTTCACTGTAATTTACAATGCATATTGCAAAGCACAACAACCATGCTTCTTCCCTTTGTCGCTGAATTTTCCTCCAATTTAGCTAACATTTTAACTTTCTTTCTCTTTCTCTCAGCTGGTAATCTTTGTTTTCTCAATGAGGCTGCCCTTGGCAAATATAAGATTTTAGTCAGATCGCTTTCAGTGGCAGTTTTTACTGCTATTGTGGACACTACAATGGATTTATCAAATGTTCTTTCTCTTTAAGCATCATTCAGCTTTTTCTTTTTTTCCCCAACTGTCCATCTTGATTTTCCTGGTGAGGCTGCCTTTGATAAAAGGAAATATAAGATGGTAACCCGCTATCTTTGGT
Organism: Tenrec ecaudatus; assembly: GCF_050624435.1. Classification (NCBI taxonomy): domain Eukaryota; kingdom Metazoa; phylum Chordata; class Mammalia; order Afrosoricida; family Tenrecidae; genus Tenrec; species Tenrec ecaudatus. The sequence continues at coordinate 415,493 of NW_027459452.1, forward strand.
TTGATACTTTTTTCTGCTGTGTATTTTGCTGTACACCATAATGGCTTTCTGTGGCCTCTGTAAGAAACCCAGAGTCCTTTGTTCTTAATGCTGTGATAGACCTGAGTGGACTTGCTACTTCACAAGACTTTCCCCAGATTCCTTATCACCTTCAACATCCACAGCCACCCACTTAAGCAAGTGATAACTTAAAAACAGTAGTCTGACTTCCATCCTTCCAGAGAGCCACCAAGTAGACGTGCTAAGGCCCTGCTGCTCCAGCTCAGGCTCCACACATCTCTACCAGTTGTAATGGACTATGCTCCTAGGTTTTGTGTTACTAAATCTCAAGACAGAGAGACTTCGACTCGTTGTATATCAGGCATCAGCTTTCTCACACTGCTGAGTGGTGTGGATGTGTCTAAAGGAGTCCTAGTGGTACTTAGTGGCTATGTTTGGGTGCTGTTAAAATCTAGGTCAGTCGTTCAAACCCATCAGCCAGTCTGTGGGAGCGAGATGAAGCCGTCTGTTCCTGTAAAGATTTTCCACCTCAAAAACTGAAAGAAGTAGTTCTCTGCCCTATATGGTCGTTGTGAGTCAGAATCAACTTGTTATCAGCAGTGGACATTTTCAGAATACCTATTTGGAATATAAGAAGAACCACACAAGAAGCAGGCCACCAGATAAATATGACTGTGGATGTTGCTTCCAAGATCCGTGCTGCCCAGTGGAAAGGGAAATGTGCTGCAAGTGCACACAGTTGACGCATCCCACTGCCGACTGCGAGGCTGGCAGTTTGAGTCCACCCACATTGAAAGGGATATTGAAAGAAAGACCTGGTGATCTACTTCTGAAAAATCACCATCGAAAACCCTGTGAAGCACAGTTCTACCCTGACACCCATGGGATTGGCAGTACTACTCAACCGGGTGCCTAGCAAGACACCATTCTTTGTGGGATTTTTCCTATTTTAATTACCATCCATTGCTTTTTATTTTTTTAATCATTTTACTGAGGGCTCGTACAACATTTATCACAATCCATACGTACATCCATTGTGTCAAGCACATTTGTACATTTCTTGCCATCATCATTCTCAAAATATTTCTTTCTGCTTGAGCCCTTGGTATCAGCTCCTCATTTTTCCCCTCCCTCCTAACCCTTCACCCTCATGAATCCTTGATAAATTTATAAATTATTATTATTTTGCCATGTCTTACACTGTCCAGCATCTTCCTTCACGCACATTTCTGTTGTCTGTCCCCCAGGGGGTGGTTATATGTAGATCCTTGTGATCAGTTCCTGCTTTCTACCCCTCCGTCCCTCCACCCTCCCTGTTTCGCCGCTCTCACCACTGGTCCTGAGAGGGTCATCTGTCCTGGAGTGCCTCTGTTTCCAGTTCCTGTGTGTACCAGTATACATCCTTTGGTCTAGCTGGATTTGTAAGGTAGAATTGGGATGATGATAGTGGGGAGGAGGAAGCATTGAAACTAGAGTAAAGTTGTATGTTTCATCATTGCTACACAGCACCTTGACTTGCTCATCTCCTCCCTGCGACCCTTCTGTGAGGGGATCTCCACTTGCCTACAGATGGGCTTTGGATCCCCACTCTGCACTGCCCCTCATTCACAGTGATAATAATATTTTTGTTCTTTGATGCCTGATACCTGAACCCATCAACATCTCATGATCACACAGGGTAGTGTGCTTCTTCCATGTGGGATTTATTGCTTCTCAGCTAAATGGCCTCTTTATTTTTAAGCCATTAAGACCCTAGGTGCTATATCTTTTGATAGCCAGGCACTACCAGCTTTCTTCACCACATTTGCTTACGCACCTGTGTTGTCTTCAGCGATCGTGTTGGGAAGGTGAGCCTTATGGAATGCCAGTTTAATAGAACAAGTGTTCTTGCATTGAGGGAGTACTTGAGTAGATGCCCAATGTCCATCTGCTACGTTAATACTATAAATATATGCACATAGATCGATTATTTCCCCATTGTCATATATAAATATGTTTGCATATGTACATGCCTGTATTTAGACCTCTATAAATGTCCTTTGCCTTCTAGTTCTTTCCTCTATTTCCTTTTACTTTTATCTTGTCCCACTATCATGCTCAGCCTTCATTTGGGTTTCAGTAATTCCTCTCAGTTACATTACCCTTGAACAAGCCCTACCAGGCCTTTTACACCCTCCTCATCACTGATTTTGGATCACTTGTTATTCCATTGTCCCTGGGATTTATTAACACCACTTCCTTTCCCCCATCTCTCCCTCTACTATGTCCCCTGGAACCTTCGGTCCTGTTGTTTTCTCCTCCAGATTGTTTATCCAGACTCTTTTATCTAGACAGACCTGCAGAGATAATACTATGCCCAAACCAAGACAGAGCAAAACAAAGCAACAAAAAAGAAAATAGTTCAAGGTCTATTGACATTTAGGAGTGTTTTCTGGTGGAGTCTGATGGAGTGCCACACCATGGCCCCAAAGTCTATTTTTGGTATTCCCTCAAGACGTCCTTGCTCTGCTCCCCTTGCTGTTCTGTTGCACGCCTTTAGTGTTTTGCCTCGGTGTGGTGGGGTCTGATCAGGCATAATTCCCTCACTGTGTATCCAGTGTTGTCCCCTATAGGGCTATGGGCCAGTGAGGGATGTCATGTCTCATAGTGGGGTTGACCATATGGCCCTCTCTAGCTATTGGCTGCTCTGAGCAGGGATATCATCTTCAAGTCTTGGTGGGCCAGGATGTGCTCCACTCTCTCTTCCTCCCCCCTCATTTGCTCCTGTGTGCTCTGATCAGACATGTCCCTCTCCCTGAGCTGTAGCTTCAGTGCTGCCCCTAAGGTAAATTCTTCAGGGGGCAGGGGTGGTTGTCCACATAGTTGGGATTGGGGCCTGTCTCTCAGACCCCTCTACTGGTTCCCTGCTTCATGCCAGTATGTTGCATTCACATCTTAGAGCACCGCTTTGTAGTCTGGTCCCTCTTTCCCTGAGAAGATATGAATAATACACTCCCCTTGGGGGAGTTAGTGCCCTGTTCCCCAACTACTCATTTGTTTTTGTTTTTTCTCTCTTTCCCCTTCCTTTTTAGTTGTCTACCATATGTATTCCTGGATTTGGTCTGGTCCCTGCCATACTCCCTGAACCTGAACCCAGGAATGTTTATATACAATAGTTTTTTCCCTAAGCCCGTTTTGCACTTTTTTTTTTTAAGCTTTCCTCATCAGACTCATATAGTACTTCTCATTTTCTGCTTGGCTTACTTCGCTTAGTATAATTTCCTCCAATTCTTTCCAATGTGCTTTATGCATTCATCACTACTTTTTTTCTTATTTTTTTAATCATTTTATTGGGGGCTCATAGAATTCTTATCACAATATGTTCTTGATCCATTGTGTCAAGAACATATGTACATTTGTTGCCATCATCATCCTCAAAACATTTGCCTTCTATTTGAGCCCTTAATATCTGCTGCTTATTTTCCCCCTCCCTCCCCACTGTCCCCTACCTCATGAACCCTTCATCATTAATAAATTATGATTATTTTGTCATATACTACACTGTCCAATGTCTCCCACCGCCTTCTTCTCAACTGTCCCTCCCCCAGGGAGGAGACTATATGTAGATTCTTGTAATCAGTTCCCCCTATCCACCCCACATTCTCTCCACCCTCCAGGCATCGCCACTCTCACCACTGGTCCTGAATGAGTCATCTGTCCTGGATTCCCTGTGTTTCCAGTTGCTATCTGTACCAATGTACATCCTCTGGTCTAGCCAGATTTGTAAGGTAGAATTGGGATCATGATAGTGGAGGAGAGGAAGTATTTAAGAACTAGAGGAAAGTTATATGTTTCATCGCTGCTACCCTGCACTCTGACTGGTTCATCTCTTCCCCACAACCCTTCACTAAGGGGTGTCCGATTGGCTACCAATGGGCTTTGAGTCTCCACTCTGCACTCACCCACATTTTCAATGATATGATCTTTTGTTCCTTGATGCTTGAAACCTGATCCCTTCGACAGCTCGTGGTCACACAGGCTGGTGTGTTTCTTCCATGTGGGCTTTATTGCTTTTGAGCTAGATGGCCACTTGTTTATCTTAGAACCTTTAAGAACACAGACGCTATATCTTTTGATAGCTGGGCACCATCACTTTTCTTCACTACATTTGCTTACACACACGTTTGTCTTCATTGATCGTATCAGGGAGGTGGGCACCCATTGATATGATTTTTAGTTCTTTCATGTCTGATAACCAGTCCCTTCTGCACCTTGTGGTCAGACAGGCTGTGTGCTTCTTCCATGTTGGCTTTGATGCTTCTCAGCTAGATGGCTGCTTGTTTATCTTCAACGCTTTAAGATCCCAGACGCTTTGATAGCCACGTACCATCAGCCTTCTTCACCACATTTGCTTATGCACACATTTTTCTTCAGCAATCATGTCGGGAATGTATGCATCCTGGAATGACAATTTAATAGAACAAAGTGTTCTTGCATTGAGTAAGTGGAGGCCTAATTGTTTTATTAGGAGTTCACACAACTCTTATCACAATTCATACATACATCAGTTGTGTAGAGCACATTTGTACATTCATTGCCCTCATCATTCTCAAAACATTTCCTCTCCACTTAAGCCCTTGGCATCAGGTCCTCATTTTGTCCCCTCCATCCCCGCTTCCCCCTCCCTCATGAACCCTGGATAATTTATAAATTATTATTTTGTCATATCTTGCCTTGTCCGACATCTCCCTTCACCCACTTTTCTGTTGTCCACCCCCTAGTAACAAGGTCAAATGCAGATCCTTGAAATCGATTCCTCCTTTCCAACCTACTCTCCCTCTACGCGTCTAGTAGTGCCACTCTCACCACTGGTCCTGAAGAGCTCATCCACCCTGGTTTCCCTATGTTTCTGGTTCCTATCTGCACCAGTGTACATCCTCTGGTCTAGCCAGACTTGCAAGGTAGAAATCAGATCATGATAGTGCAGGAGGATGAAGCATTTAGGAACTAGAGGAAAGTTGTATTTTTCATTGTTGCTACATCACACCTTGACTGGCTCGCCTCCTCCCCTACACCCCTCTGCAAGGGGATTCTGGTGACTGACAAATGGGCTTTGGATCTCCAATCTGCACCCCGCCCCCCTACCTCATTCACTATGGTAAGATTTTTTGTTCTGATGATGCCTGATACCTGATCCCTTCAACACCTTGTGATCGCACGGGATGGTGTGGTTCTTCCATGTGGGCTTTGTTGCTTCTGAGCTAAGTGGCTGCTTGTTTGCCTTTAAGACACCAGACGCTATGCCTTTTGATATCCAGGCACCATCAGCTTTCTTTGCCACATTTGCTTATGCACCCATTTGTCTTCAGCGATCATATCATGGAGGCAAGCACAAAATGTTATGATTTTTTGTTCTTTGATGCCTGATAACTGATCCCTTTGGCACCTTGTGATCACACAAGCTGGTGTGCGTCTTCCATGTGGGCTTTGTTGCTTCAGAGCTAGATGACCACTTGTTTATCTTCAATCCTTTAAGACCCCAGACGTTATATCTTTTGATAGCCGGGCACCATCAGCTTTATTCACCACATTTGCTTATGCACCCGCTTTGTCTTCAGCAGTTGCGTTGAAAAGGTCAGCATCACAGAATGTCAATTTAATAGAAGAAAGTATTCTTGCATTAAGGGAGTACTTGAGTGGAGGCCCAATGTCCTTCTGCTACCTTAATACTAAACGTATAAATATATGCACATAGATCTATTTACCCATCCTCATATATAAATATATTTGCATATATACATGTCTTTATCTAAACCTCTATAAATGCCCTTTGTCTCCTAGCTCTTTCCTCTATTTCCCTTGACTTTCCTTCTGTCCCACTATCATGCTCAGTCCCGACCAGGGTTTCAGCAAATCCTCTTTGTTACATTACCCTTCATCATGCCCTACCAGGCCTCCCAGCCCCTCCTCACCACTGATTTAGATCACTTGTTCCCTTGTCCCTGGGTTTGTTAACACCACTACCTTTTCCCCCACCTCTCCTATGTCCCTCCTGAACTGTCGGTCCTGTTGTTTTATCCTCCAGATTGTTCATCCAGCCTATCTTATTTAGAAAGACCAGCGGAGATAATAACATGCACAAAAACAAGACATAAAAATACCAAGGAACAATATACAACCAACCAACAACAATAAATCAATGACAAAAAAAACACAAGAAAGAAAAGTTTGTAGTTAGTTCAAGGATTGTGTGTTGGCCTTTAGGAGTGTTTTCCAGTTCAATCAATTGGGGTACCACACCCTAGCCCCAAAGTCCACCTTCATCATTCCCTGAGGACCTCGCCGTTCCATTCCCTTGCTATTCTGTTGCACCCCCTTAGTGTTTTGCCTCGGTGTGGCGGGATCAGATCAGGCATAGTTCCCACACTGTGTCTCCAGTGTTGTCCCCGGTAGAGCTATGGGTCAGTGAGGGGCGTCATGTCTCATAGTGGGGCTGGCCATGTGGTCCTCTCTGTGGACTGGCTGCTCTAATCGGGATAATCGTCCTCAAGACCTGGTGGGCCAGGATGTGCTCCACTTTCTCCTCCTCCCCCTTCATCATCACCCATGTGCTCCCATCAGATATGTCCCTCTCCTGGAGCTGCAGATTCAATGCCGTCTTTTGAAATAAGTTCTTCTGGTGGGAGGGCCAGGCGTCCTCTTAGTATTTGTCATCACTGCTTTTTAGTGATGTGTAGTACTCCATTGTATGTATATACCACTGTTTTTTAATCCAATCATTTGTTGGTGGAAATTTGGGTTGTTTCCAACTCCTTGCATTCGGATTTGTACCCTTGTGGAACTGCTGTTCAGGTCCTTTGCCCACCTCCTCGGTGGGCAATTAGTTTTTTTTTCTCTTTGGAAACTAGCAGAGTATTGTAGATTTTAGTAATAAGGCCTTTGTCTGATGTGTCAGGCTAAAGATGTTTTCCCAGTCCGTGGGCTCTCTTATTACTCTCTTGGTGAATTATTTTGATGTACACAGATGTTTTATCTTCAGTGTATCCCACATGTCAATTTGTGACTCATGTGCATTTGTGTCCTTCCCTGTTTCTGCTATCCCATGTATTCCCAGTGCCAAAATTCTCAGATTGGTCCCAGTTCCCTTATTGATGGACCTAATAGTTTGGAGTTTTACCTCAAGGTCTGTGATTTACCTTGAGTTTATTCTTGTGCATGGAGTCAGATAAGGGTCATGCTTCATTTTTCTGCAGGTAGATATCCATTTTTTCCAACACCGCTTGTTAAAGAGGGTACCTGCTTTTGATATTTTGGGGGCTTTATCAAAAGTGAGTTGTCTGTATGCTGATGATTTTATTTCTGGGTTTTCAGTTCTTTTCCAGTAGTCTAAGTATCTGTCATTATACCAATACCTCCCAGTTTTGACCATGATGGCATTATAATATGTGCTAAAGTCAGGTAAAGCAAGCCCTCCCACTGTGTCCTTCTTAGGGAGTCTCTGCTAATTCTGGGCTTCTTCCCTCTCCATATGAATTTGGTAATCAGTTTTTCCATTTCTTTCAAGAAAGATGAGGGTAATTCTCTCAGGATTGCATTAAAGTTATATAGTGCCTAGGAGAGAACTGACATCTTTACTATATTGAGTCTTCTGATCGACAAAAATGGGATATTCTCCCATTTGTTGAATCACTCTTGGTTTCTTGCAATAGTGTTCCATAGTTTTCCTCATATAAATCTTTTGTTCTTTTAGTCTGCTATTTCCCTAGATATTTTAATTTGTGCTTGGCTATTGTGATGGGTACCACCTTTTTGACCTCCTCTTCTGTTATTTTAGCTGATATGTATAGCAGTCCAGTGGACTTCTGTTTGTTGATCTTGTATCCTGCCACTCTGCCCCTTTTGGATCTTTTGGGATTTTCCATTTATAAAATCATGTCATCTACATATAACGATAGTTTTACCTCTTCCTTCCCCAGACGAATACCTTTGATGTCTCTCCTTTGCCTTATGCTGCGAGCTAAAACCTCCAGTACGATGTTAAATAAGAGTGGGGACGAGGGGCATCCTTGTCTGGACCCTTTTTCTGTGGAATTGTGTTCCTCTTTTCTGCATTGACTACCATGTTGGCTGTTGGTTCTTCATATATAGCTTGTATTGTCTTGAGGAATTGTCCTTCCATTCCTATCTCCTGACGTGTCTTAAAAAGGAATTGGTGTTGGATGTTGTCGAATGCTTTTTCCACATCTATCAATATTATCATGTGGTTCTTAGAGTTTTTCATGTCAATGTGGCACATGATACTAATGGTCTTTCGTATGTTGAACTATCCCTGGTATGAATCTTGCTTGGTCATGGTGAATTACCATATATACTCGTGTATAAGCTGAATTTTTCAGCACAAAAGATGTGCTGAAAAACTGGGGTTTAACTTATACGAGGTGTAATATCTCACAGGTGATTGTCGTTCCTCCGCTGTTCATTCAAAGCCCCACTGATACTGCAGGGCTTTGAATGTTTGTTACTCACATCTAACCAATCAGAGCCATCCTATGACGTGGAAGGCTCCAATTTGCAGAAGCACCCATAGTGATTCACTTACGCTGGCAGCTGAACTGGTCAGGATGTGTCCGTGGCTGCGCTCCGTCTCTCCCCTCTGGTCTCTGTGTTAATTCACATCCTGCATTTCCCACCCTAGGCTTATACTCAAGTCATCAGTTTTTCTAGTTTCCCAGGTAATAACTAGGTACCTAGGCTTATACTCACGTCGGCTTATATTCAAGTATATATGGTATTCGTTTTATATACATTTGTATTCTATTGGCAAGTATTTTGTTAACAATTTTTGCATCTGTGTTCATTAAGAATATTGGTCTGTAGTTCTCAATTCTTGTAGGATTCCTGCCCTGTTTGGGTATCATATTTATACTTGCTTCAAGAGGTTGCCGTCTTTTCTATGTTCTGGAAGATTTTGTGTAGGATTGGTGTCATTTCTTCCCTAAATGCTTGGTAGAATTGTCCTGTGAAGCCATCTGGTCCAGGGAATTTGGGGTTGGTAATCCCTTGATATCCTTGTCTATTTCTTCTATTGCTATGGGTCTATTGACATTCTTGATGTTCCTCTGGGAAATTCGAGGGAGGGATTGTTTTTCAAAATTTGACCATGTCTTCCAAGTTGTTGAATTCATTGGAGTACAGTCCTTCGTAATACTCTTTAATTATCATTTTGAATTCATTAGAGTCTGTTGTAATGCCCCCTCTTTCATCCCTCATTCTTGCTATTGAAATTTGTTCCCGTCTTTCTTTGGTTAGGTTTACCCACGATATGTTGATTCTGTTTATCTTTTCAAAGAACCAACTTTTAGCAGCATTAATTTTTTCCATAGTTTTCTTATTTTCCCTCTCCTAAATCTCAGCCCTGATTTTTATTATTTCTTTTCTTTTGCTATTAGCACGATGGTGCTGTTGACTCAGCCCTAGTTGCTGTAAATTTTGTGCCAGCATATCAATCATATGGCTTTCTTCCTTTCTCAGGTGTGCATGTATTGCTATGAAACTTCCTCTGATAACTGCCTTTGCTGTGTCCCATAAGTTTTGGTACGTCTTATTCTCATTCTCATTGGTTTCTAGAAATTTCCTAATTTCATCTATGATCTGAGCCAGTACACACTCCTTTTTCAGTAGAGAGTTATTCATCCTCCAATTGTTTGCCTTGTTTTATTCATCTTCCTTTTGCTGATTTCCAGCCTTATGGCACAGTGGTCAGTGAGAGAAGTCTATATGATATCAATGTGCTTAAATTTATGCAGATTTGACTTATGCCCCAGCATGTGGTCTATCTTCGAATATGTGCTATGTGGGCTTGAAAAGAATGTGAAATATTTTGTATTTTCATGAAAAGCTCTGTAAATATATATCAGGTCAAAATGACTAATTGTAGTGTTTAGATCTCTGGCCTCCTTGTTGAGTTTCTTTCCCTGTGATATTTCTTTCTCAGAGAGTAGTGTGTTGAAGTCACCTACTATAATTGTTGAGGCTGTGACTTCCTTTTTCATATTTTGAAGCATTTCTTTGACGTATTCAGCAGGTCTGTCATTTGGGGAATATGTTTACAATGCTTAGTGGTTCTTTGCCTACTGCTCCCTTGAGCATTATATAGTGTTCCTCATCTCTTTTTATGGTTTGCACTTTGAGGTCAGTTTTATCCAAGATTACGATTGCAACCCTTGGTTTTTTTTTAGTTGCTGTTTCTTTGGTATGTTTTTCTCCAGCATTTGATTCTCAGCCTAGTTTTGTTTGTAGTCTTGACACGTGTCTCCTGTTGGCAGCAGATTGATTAGTTGTATTTCTAAACTAGTCTAAACTAGTCTGCTAGCCTCAGTCTTTTAATGCCTGAGTTTAGTTCATAGATATTCAGGGGTATTATTTCCATCCGTGGACTCTGTGATGTCATCTTACACCTTTTGTGTTGGGTGTTTTCCCACCTCCCTTTCTTTTAAATGTAGTGTGTGTGTGTGTGTGTGTGTTTCATTCTTGACTTCTTTTCACCCTTAATCCAATGCTATCTTGGGGGCTGTTTTCTCTTTGTTTCCCTCTGGGTGAGGTTGTTCTCTGTGGCAGTCTCTTACTTATGCTTGGTGAGTGCTGTTCTTCTGCCTATACTGGATCGACAAGGATCCAGGCTGGGTTTCTTCTAATGTATTCTTTGAGTTTTTCCTTCTCTAACAAGACAATTACTTCTTCATCTATCTTGATCAGTAATTTGGCTGTGTAGAGTATTCTTGGGTTTGCATTATTTTCCTTCAATTTTTGCAATGTTACTCAACAACTCTCTCCTCTTCTTCATAGTGTTCTCTGATACCCGGTTTCCCCGAAAATAAGACAGTGTCTTATATTAATTTTTGCTCCCAAAGATGCACTAGGTCTTATTTTCAGGGGATATCTTATTTTTCCATGGATAAGAATGTGGTACACGTTTATTGTTTATTGTTTTATTAAAAGAGACCTCGTACTACCTGTCTGCTCTGACTGCGCTGCAGCCAATAGTGAGCTGCGTGGTGGTGCCCACCACTATGATCCAGAGTCCAGAGTTACGGTAGCTTCGGGGGTGCTGATTTTTGGGGAGGTCTTATTTTTGGGAGATGCCTTATATTTCAGCCCGAGGCAAAACTGTAAGTAGGTCTTATTTTGGGGGGATGTCTGACTTTTGGGGAAACATGATAGGTCTGAGCATATTCTTATTTGGGAAACTATGTGATTGCTTGTTTTTCCCTAGCTCTTCTCATGATTTTCTCCTTTTCCTCAAAGTTGGATAGTAAGTATGATGTGCCTTGATTTCTTCTTGGGTTTCAATCTGACTGGTGTTCTTTCAGCTTCCTGAATGGTTGCCAGGTTTTCATTCATTAAGCTCGGGAAGTTTTCCTCCAAGAATTTCCTCTCTGTTGCAGTTGACTTCTTTGTGGTGTCTTCCTCTGGTAATCCAATAATTCTAATGTTGTTCCACTTCATAGCATCAGACCTAGCTTTTAGGTTCTCTTCAGCTTCACTAATGATCTTATTAGATTTTTGTTCGCATTTAAAGTCTCCTTGGCTGTCCTCTAGGTCACTGGTGCAATTATCTGCCTCCTCCAGTCGATTCTCGAGGTCTGCGTGTCTGCTACTAGTTTTTGTTATCTCTTCCCTGATCTCTTGTATTTCCCTTTGGTGTATGGACTTAATCTCCTCTTTCATTTCATCTTTTTTCTGTATTGTTTTTCTCATATCCTGTATTACAGCAAGAAGTATTCTGAAAAATTCTTTATGTGGCAGATAAATATCTGCTTCTTCTATGCATGTCGTTCGGTTCAGGACATCTCTGCCATTGAAGTTTGTTTCTCATGTTTTTTTGTTGAGGTCATTGGGCCTGATTGCTGTTTGTTTTAGAGGAGCCAGGTGCCATTTTTCAGGGAGTCAAAGAGCACTGGCTCTCTCTGGGAGACTCGTAGGAAAGCTTCTTCGAACTGCTACAGCTAATTTCACTATGGAATTAGCCAACCACTTTATCCTCCTGTGGCTTCACTCTTTCCCTAGTCAACAAGTTGGATGGGCCTCTCCGGAGATGCTGGTTGGGTTGTTGTGGATCCACGAGGATGGTGCTTTACTGGGTGATCTCACAAGAATCCATGATGGTGTGGCCCATGACGGCTTGGGTTGCCACAGGTGGCATGCAAAGGTGCCCGCTGCAACAGGAGTGTCACAGAAATCTGGTTGGTTGCCTGCTTTGGTATAGAGCACCGTGAATGGTGGGCGGAATTTCCCTGATCAGGTAGATCACTGCATAGGTTAGGCAGAGGTTCCCACTGCTCCGTGGAAAGCTGGTGAGTGTTTGATAAGCTTTCTTAGTCTGTGAGGCACTACAGCAGGCGGGAGGAAGCTCCCTCAGTAACGTGGGACCACAGAGGATGGATAGGAGCTCCCCAAGGCACACAGGCAGGATTTCCCCCAAAGAAGGGGTGCCGAATTTCTCCAGCCATGTCTTAAGCACTACAGAGGACCGGCAGGTGGGCTTTTCCAGGGAAGAAGTTGGGCAGGATATCCCCTGTTGGAGTGTGGGTGGGCTTTCCCAGCTTCCGGTTATGCTGCAGAGGGAGGAGCTCGCCCAGCAGGGTTGAGTGCAGGCATTAATGCCCTAGGCTAAGGGTAGTGGTCAGGATGTTGGCAGTGCTGTGTGAGAGAAAGGGGAAGAGAAAAAGAGAAGGAAAAAAACAGCCCACTGAGACAGGGGGATAGGGGGGAATAGAGAGAAGAGAGGGAAACTGAAGCATCAATATAAATGAACCTGATCCTTGACCATGGGGCTGCAGGGGTTTAATCCCTGCCCTGAGATGGTGTCAAACTGTGGCTGTGTTGAGATAAAGCCCCTGTGTTGGCTACAAATGATCCTGGCTCCAGCCAAGACAGTGGCCGGGCCAAGGTAAGGTGACCAGATTTTAACATTGGTATAGCGGGACACCATTGATAAAACTCATATCCTGGTGAAATTGCCACATGGCAGCCGAAAACCGTACATACCCTCACTTGTTGTCCATTCTTTCCAAAAATTGGGACTTTTTAAAAACACCATAGACACGAGAAAAAATGTTTAAAAAGCGGTACGTCTGGTCACCTTAGGCTAAGGTCAAACCCTAGCTGGCCTCCATTGTGGTAAGCCAAAAGACCCAGCTCCTTTAAACCTATTGGATCTCTGCCTACTTATCTTTCTGATGCTCCTTCTGCGACCTGGCGGTGTGGAATTTCCCTCTTAGTGACTCTCCTGCACAGATTTCTGTGGAGTTCCTCTGCTATGTGTTACTCAGTCGCCATCTTCCTGGAAGTCTCTACCATCCATTTCTTAACAGATTTTTGTGAGAACTTTTTTTTTCTCTCCCACTTAAAATTAATATACTTTTCCCCTCAAGAGACTGTAATTTACCTTTGTAAATTACAGAAAAAGGGCTTCAAAAATTCATGGAAAATTCCTTTACCTTTTAATCCTATTTCCATGAGCTATTTGTGACTCACTCATACATGTTATTCCAGTTACTATGGCTCCATAAGAAATTATCGCCAACACTTAATGGCCTAAAATAGCAATTAAATATGCTCATAGATTTTATATTTTGTGGGAAGGAACTCAGACATAGCATAACAAACATGTTTCTTCTCTGTCCTATGATGCCGGGGCCTCAGCTACACACCTTACTGGCTAGACCAGAAATGTCTGAAAGCTCGCTTACCATGTGGCTGCCTGATGGGCCAGTTTGGGCTTCTTCACAGTTCAATGTCTAGTGTCCCTCCAGAGTACGTTTCCTAAAGGAGAAACCAGGTAGAATCATACTCCTATAGTCCCTGGGAGCACTGCTGCCGTATTCATTAGGTCTGAAGAGTCCCAAGTCCCCCATCCCCAGGTGCACAAAAGGGAAAGTGACCACACACCTCACATTCCTTCACGAAGGGATCTAGGGTCCCTGAGTAAACCGCATGGAGTGCATAGCTGACCTCTGGCTACATCAAGGAGAAGAATCCTACGTAGCTCCATCAATCAAGGCCGATTGCCACAAAATAGAGATCAGGCATGCCTCCACCCTCCATCATTCTTTACCCTTTTCTGATAGTAACTGTTTCTTCCACAGCATTCTACTTTTGTGCTGTGTTCTATAATCCATTGCACTGGTCGCACAGAGCTCACAGGCAATACTCACAATTAAGGGAGCTTTTTAGAGAACTTAATGGGTTACTACAAGCCAAGATCAGAAAACACTAAGGATACACTCATTGGTCCACAGTATCATCTCGCCTCAATCAAGTCTTTCTCTAGTCCTTAGTCTCTGTGTTGCTCTTCAATTCTGTCTCGTGTCTCCTTGCCTCAGCCTCTGACTTTGCCTTGTTCTTTCAGTCTGTCCAGTAATTTCTGTTTCACAGCCTCTGGTTCCTCTTGTCTTTAGACAGAGATCTCATTTGTTCTCCACTGGAAGTTCTTTATCCCTTAAGTTCATGGGATTCCTCTCTGTTCCTGTTCTAAGATAACACATCCCTATGGCCAGGGAAGTGGCAACGAAAATGAACCAGTCCACTCTGTTTTGTGTTAGACATGCCCTATTTGCAAAGTCCCACCTAATCATCAATGGGAATCACAAAGACCTAGACAGAAGAGCCATGCCAAGAGACTTCACACCACGATAGTCCCACAGACAGGTGTTTCTTGCCTTCTTACCCTTAAATCTACAAGTGAGAGCTGTGTCTTGGGAGATTCGCCTCTAAACCCTGGCAACCAAGTGTGCTTTTTACAGTGCATTTCCTCAACTCCTGTGCAGACAGACCACTGCAGCCAGGTGCAGATTCAGGGCAGCCTCCCAGCATTGCCTGTCTGTCCTGCAGCCCCCACTCTATGTGCCTCATTGGGCCTCAGCCATCCATGTGGCCCTTCTGCTCTGCTGGGTGGCATTTTGTTTTAAGATGATGGCAACGCCTTGACAGTCAAAGCTGCAGAACCCTCTGGAGAAAGGACACCAGTGAGTTGCTTTTCTTGCCCACACCCCATCACTGTGGTGGACTTGCACACATTCCTGTTGAGTCAGATGTTGGTGATCTGCATTTCTCCTCCACATTCACTTCACTTTAAAAAAAATTTAGCCCCTGCTATGATTCTAGTGATAGAAGGCGATGTAGGATTTAAGAAAGCTGAATTATCCCTGTCATGTTTAACTCACTGCATAGTTGGAAACTTATAGTTTGAATGTTACATGTTTGCTGTCAGGAATTGAATTTCCTTTCCACTGGGCATCCTGCAGACCCTGCGGTGCTGCATTGCTCCTTGGGCCTTGCTGTGTAGCATGGGGATTGCAGGGCCATCTCTACTCTGCTTATGGGACCTGCAGGACCGCAATGATGAGTTGCAGGCTGCGCTGGAAGGCCTACAGACATGGATGCACAAGACACAGAGTAGCCCATCTAGTTTCCGGCCAGATGGATGCCTGCCCCCAGCAGATTGCTCCGAAGGTAGAGGATCTTCTTGGGGAAAGGGTGGAGTCCTTGTTCCAGCAAACTGGGCTATCTCTCAGACCTACCCGTAGTTTGTGTCATGGGCCACTTCCAAGCATCATAGGGTATATTGAGGCACAAACACCTGCCCCAGACACACTGGCACCACCCGGCTGAGTTCCTTGTAGCTGGGAATTTATGGAAGGGGATGGGGGCTTTATCAACTGTAATGAAATGGCAGCAGTTATGTGATCTCACAATGACCTCATGAGAGGCATGTCCATCACTCGTAGATGTTCCAAAGCCACCTCCAGAGTTGTGATTAAGATGAAGGGACTTGGTGGTGAGGTTTCAGCATAGGCTAGAGACAGAGAGAGTGAGGGTATGTGACAGTAAATAAAGGAGCTATATTTCCTTTGCCCAGGTCACAGACCAGTCTCTATACAGATTGTCCTCTGAGCTGTAAGCTGGTTGATGTGAAAACTCTTTTAATAAAAGAGATAAATTATATCTAAAACATATTAATGACTCCCTGATGTTCAGAGAGAGCTTGAGATTTGTCCCCTTGAGTGTCAGAATTCGTCAGAATAGACCTGTGCCAGCGGCGCCTGCGCAGGACACAGGTCAAGCAATGGAAGCAGTTGGGACCTGTGTGCATAGGCGTGCATATCTGCTTAAAAGTAGATATCTCTGGCTTCAGGATCCTCTTAGTGCTGAGGTTTATGACAAATTCCACCTACAGTGTAGACTGTGTTTGATTAATCTCAGCTCCTTCAAAAGACAAGAACAAGGAGGTAACACAGCTGCCCTAGAGTTTTGTCATAGTCCTGTATAGCCAGGGGTTGGTTCTTGGATCAGTGCCCCCAACTGTGCATCAGCAGACACCGTGGCAAGTCTCTCAGCCCTGCTGCCAAAGCTCTGATACACAGTGGTTTTGTGTGCTAAGTTTTGGCCACTCCCTCACCCCAGGGAGATCTGTGGACACTGACCTGTGGATCTTTGGCAGTCGAGCATTTTGCATCCTCCTCCCTCCCAGTTTTGTAGTGCTCTAAAGCTATTTATTTAATAAAATGTAAATGAATTATAGCTAAAAGAGCCAACCTGGGAACCTTAAGTTTTCTCTGAATGTGGGTACAGCGTCTTTGGACCCCAACATAACCTGCTCACCTGCAAATGGCAGATTGGTGTCTTGAAATCCTGTGAGTCAACAGCCAAAGGCCATTAGACTCATTTGGGAAATGTGGGATGGAGCCTGACACAGCCAGCTGCACCACATCCAGAGATGCCAAGGGTGCTGTGACATCCATTTAAGGCATCCTACGTATTCTTCCACACAACAGACAGGTCAGCCATCCCCAGGGAAATGGACACTGTGTCCCCTCAACTACACAGAATTTATGGCCCTCAGCACGAACCACTGACCCAAAACCTGGGAGACAAGGCCCTGAAGTCTTGGGTCTGCTCGAGACTGGGGACTGCGGCACCAGATCACAGACCTAGGCTTCATGCCATCGCTAATGAAACCTAGCAGTTTCACAATGTGGCCTTTTTATGTACTGTCCTCCCATCCCTCTGATGGAAACCATTTTAGAAGCAGCACCAAGGCTCAGTTGACCCTTCCGATGTTTGTCTGCTGCTGAGAGAATAGTAAGAAGCTGGGTTGCAGTAAGCCTAGTGATGTGGACTGTCCAGCCTCACGGACCTCCTGTCAGCCCAGGTGACTGCGCAAGTTGACAGTTCTCAGTTTCCAAGGCAAAGTAATTCTTTCCAGAGGTTCTCATTCAGGTTTTTGTCTTGTCCCTTATGTCAAAGTTTGTCACCATTTTCAGGGTGACAATGAGAGTAGAGGATGACTTTGCCACGTCCCATCCTTGACACTGCAAAATGAAGACTGAGTCATGGCATAAATGCAATTCTGAGTCTCAGACCAGCTCTCTTCCAAGCCCTAGCAACACACGTAGTTCAAAGATGTGCCTTGTGTGCCTGGTGTGCGGAGTGGTGATTCAGGTCGGAAAGCGAGTCCTTGCAGTGCTCTCAAGCACCATTCCTCATTCCACACGTATGGAATGTGCCTGACTGCTTTATTTATTATTATTATTATTATTGTATTTTAAAATCATTTTGTTGGGAGATCTTACAAGTATAACATTCCATAGTTAAATCACATCAAACAGTGTTGTACAGTTGCTACCACAATCCGTTTCAAAACATTTTCTTTTTCTTGAACTCCTTGATATCTGCTCCCCATTTATTCCCTCCTTTGCCCACCATACCCCGCCCCAGGAAACCTTACTTTATTTTTTTCCATATCTTGCACATCCAATATATCCACTCACATACAATTCTGTTGTTCGATCCCATTGAGTGGGGTTATTCAGTCATCAGTGCTCTCAGTTCCCTGTTATCTCCTCCCCCCTTCCCGTACCCTCAGGGAACCGTTACTCCATTTATTGTTTCTGAAGGGTTATCTATCTTAGCTTTCATGTATCAAATGATATTAAATATACAATGAACCTACATCAAATCTGATATGATTAAAGAGGCAAAACAAATAAAAACCATAATCATAAGGGGAGGGAATATTAAGGAACTAGAGGATAATTATGTAGTTCATCAGTGCTATACCACACCCTGGATTTATCATCCCTTCCTGTGTCCCTTCTGAGCGTGACTGTCCAATTACCAGAGGGGCTGTGATTTCTGGGTCTCTACTACATCCATGCCCCTTCACATCAATTTGGTTGCTTATCTTTTGAACTTCTGATACCATTTCTCCTCAATACCTCATGATCACACAGGCTGGTGTGCTTCCTTGTGGGCTGTTTCTTACCTGCTAGTTGGGCACTTATTTAACTGCAAAGCATCTAAGACCCCATATGCTATTAATAACCAGGCACCATCAGCTTTTTTCAACCACATTTGCTTATGCACCCATTTTGGCTTCAGCAATCATCTGACCAGTTTATCGAGCAACACACAGACTTACTGCCATCAAGTTGATGCCAACTCATAATGACCCTATAGGACATGGGAGACCTGCCCCTGTGGGTTTCTGAGACTGTAACTCTTGATGGTGGTTTCAAACTGCTGACATTTCAGATCACAGTCCAATGCATAAACACCATGCCACCAGAGCTCCTACATATCCTGAAACCCAGCATTATTTGTGTGATATAATAATGTGGAGGAGGAGGAGGCCAATTTGAAGTCTTTAGCTAATAAACAGGCCATGAGGTGTGTCTGGCCACCTTCACACACAGTGAGGCTCATTCCCAGGCATCACACTGCCCAGAGGCATGTGTCACCAGGTCACCCCACTTCTTCCATCTCCCCACCTCCTCTATGATCCTGGCATCACCAGGGAATAAACTTGAAGTGAAGTACAAGGGGGCCTTACATTCATGGACAATTCCATTATCTTTTTCTTCCGTGTTCTGGAGGTTTTTTGAAGTCCCTTCACACGATATCACTGCCACTTTGTAGGAACTTGAAGGGTGTGATGGGCTGCAGGAGCCTCGTGAGCAATCTGTTCTGGTGAAAGTGTGAAATGGTTCTAAATGAGTGTTTCCTAACGTGGGCAATGCTGCCCCCTGGGGGGCACTGGAATAATCCGTGGGAGCTGCCAAAGCAAATAACCTACACCCTATCCTGGATTAGGGATGGGCTATTGTATAAAAGTTAATTGCCAGAGGGTTGCTGGGTAACTATTTTTCTGAAAATTGGACAGCTGACCAAATAAGTTTGAGATCCTTTATTCTACATGGATACAACATAGCAGATCACCAGTGATGCGTGCTGTTGTACGCCAGTGCGGCAGGACTCCACCATCACTGCCTTTCCCTTGAAAAAGCACATGCAGAATCTGTGCTTTGTTGTCCCTTGGGAATAGGAAAGCTGTAAGAAACCTGTAATGTCCTCACTGAGCTAAGCTGAGATTTCCTCTTCTTCGCAGGCTTTTTCACATGCGTTACAGCTCCTACTCCAGTGAGCCTCGAAACGGAACTCATGATGGAGCAGGTGAAAGAACGTTACCAAGACGTCAAGAGCCAGCTGGAGACGAAGGTAGGTGTGAGGGGTGCCCGAGGGGGAGCCTGGGGCTTCCTTTTGTGCACAGAGAGCCGTGCTTAGTGCTGACCCTTCTCCAGGCAGCTGCCTTGGATTTCTCTGGTTGGTGAGCGGGCACTAAGAAGACAGTTTGAGGGAAATACAAGCAGAAATGACTGTCAGTGCCTGGCCCAAAGTCGCTGGGGGCTGGCATGCTGAGTGCAGCCCTGCCAACTGCTGTGCGGGAATTCACACCACCTACCTCATTCTTAGCATAACTTATCCTTGGCTTTGCCTCTCTTGGGATGCTGCATAGTTTCTCAGCCAGGATTACCCTGGCTCACAAGGTCTTCTCAGATGAAGTTAGCTCCTGCCTCTCCTTAGATGGTGACTAAGAGAATGTCCGCACACAGTTGCCATGTGCCGCGTTCATTCTACTTTCAGGACTCAGAGAGCCAGCCACCCTGTTTCCACCGGGACCTCTGAGCTCCTGGGTGCAAGTTACTTACCTAAACGGAGCTTGCCAGCCAACGGCCAGACAATATCTTCTCCCACGGGAGGTTATCCAACTGGTCCAGACAAGGCTGTGCCTACATCTTGAGCACTGAGTCTTGGGGATGTCACCGCTGCCTTTTCATCCCTGACTTCTGCAGGCCTCAGCTCCTTGGCATGCCCGACAACCTTGCTGTTTCCATGTCATATTGTCAGGGGCTAATGTTTCTCTTTCCAGGTAAACTACAAGCAGGAAATTGAACTAATGAAGAAAAACTTTGAGAAGGAGAAAAGGGAAATGGAGCTTATGTTCAAAAGTGAAGTCAGCATGCTAGAGAGCCAGAGAGCAGACCTGGAGGCGCTCCATGCACAGTCTCAGGATGCCCTTTGCAGCCTGCAGGGGCAGCTGTGGGAGATAAGGAGTGGGGGCCCACATTGCCCCAAGGAGTTGGCCACCTTAGCTCAGTGGTCAGACGAGAAGCTACGCCTGAGACACCAGCACGGACTACCACAAATCAGGTCTGCTGCCCTGTTTTCTTCTGGGTCCTCCTTCAGTCTGAAGTTCTTCCCAAAAACCCACATTAGATATTTAATTCAGGAAATGACTCAACTGCAGTGCATGCTAAGTGGGTAGTTTTTCTCTGGCCACAGAGAGGAAGGTAGGAAAAAATAGGGCTTTGTATGAGTTGTTTTAACTTAAATTAGAAATATATATATTAAAACTTAAGTTATGAAGTAATTTAGTTTGTAGACTACTTTTAACACATTCATATTTATTTTCTGCCTCAGACTTCTCTGTAGCAAAGGAACAAAGTAGCAAAGCATCTTCCTTATTTAATGTCATGTTCTAATTTTCCAGTGCACGCGGTAGCATGTGGGCAAATGGAGAAAAAGGCTAAAAGCTCCTTTGCAATAGGGAGGCCAGTTATCTGCCAGTTATCTAAGCGAAAGGAGCCCTGCTGGGGCTTTGGGTTAGCATCAGGCTGCTAACTACAAGATTGGTGATTCCAACCTCCCAACTGCTTTGAGAGAAAAACAGACTTGCTCCTCCAAGAAGAGGGACCATCTGAGAGCCTCGGCAGCAGTTTGCTCCATCCTGCAGAGCATAGGAGTTAGAATCGGTTTCATGGCAGCGAGTTGCTGTATCATCACAAAGAAAAGCAATGAAAGATTTCTTTGGAAAACTGAGCGTATCAAGTAGGTTTCACTTAGTGGAATGATAACTGGTTGCTGCCAGCCCATGCCTATTTATCATGACCTCACTCTCCCACAGAGAATCTTGGCCCTCGCCAACTTGGACACCAAGCGGGCTAGAGCCCTGCTGACCAGACCTGCAAAGCCTCCTTGGGAAGCATTCTTAGCTGGGAACATGGCTCGGGTTAGAAGTGGCACTACGATGACCACAGTGGACCAAGCCATCTCCCGTGTCCTGTGACCTGGGGAGGTTGATGATCCCAGAGCCAGTCTGCCTTTCTGTCATGGTGCAAGGAAATTGAGGCAGCTTGAGTATGGGCGGTAAAGAAAATCCTGGACTACTGAATTGTACCCTCTTCTGTACCCTGCCTTTCTGTTCCCCAAAAGATGACCACACAGTGGCCTCAGACCTGGGCGTTGCAATAACACATACTGCCCGCAAGTTGATCCAGAGCTTCCTCCTGAGAATTTTGCTTCATAGTATCTGAACCTGTGAACTGTCTGGTAAAGGGCGGGCTACTGTCCAGAACACCTTATAGACCATTGCCACTATTCCCAAGCCCTCTCAGGCTCTAAGAAGCAGCAAAGGGACATGTCTGGTCCCAGGAGTTTCCTTAACTGGCTGGAAGGCTGCTCCCACACCCATTCCCACCCCATGTCATGATTGTGAGTCGAGCCATATTGCATGACTCTGATGAGCTGAGTTACTCTTGTTCTCCCAGGCTGACTGCTCTCAGCTGGGCCTCACTCCACCGCAGTGTTATTTTCCTGGGGCTTCTAAAGGCCTCTTTCCTAGATGTTTAAAATACTTTTTAGAGTAATTTCGACTAAAGGTACTTTTTTATTTCACTAAACTTTAGGCCAGTACTGCCCAATACAGCTTTCTGTAGTGATAGACATATCTTGTGTTTGCCTGCCCATTACAGGAGCCACTGGCCACATGGGGTCACTGAAAGTGACTGATGTGACCAAGAATCTGAGCTTTGATTTTGTTCCATTTTAATCCGTCTAAATGTAAATTTAGTCCCATTTGACAAGTCGTGTCTGCTGCATTATCAACTAGGTCCTGTGCATGCACTCTCTGAGCGCAGCTGGCACGAGTAGCGAGGAGTTGTGCACTTAGAACGTGCGCTTGGGCAGGCCTTTCTAACCCTGTGATACATGTGACATTCGTGTTTCTGAGCCAGGTCCATGTGAAAGTTTCTGTAGAAAGGGGGCAAAGGCTGAACTGAGCCAGAAACTCCTGTGGATGGAAGCAGCGCACTTGTTACAGCAATGGGACTGTAAAAAGAAAAAGATGCTTCAGAGGCAACTGCAGCTAGTGACAGACATGGGAGCCCAGCTGGACTTGGACAAGGGATAGAGAAGAGAGGCAGAAGGAGATGCTAGCCCAGTGCAAGAAGCAGCAATGCAAGTTGGGTGGGGGGTGGAGGGTGGAGGGTGGCAGGGAGGGCTGATGAGTAAAGAGCAAGCTAAAATTTGCAAAGTGTTTGCACTTGACAAGTTAGAAACCACATATAGGAAGCAATTAAAAGGGCTTTCCCTGGAGGCAGAGGGGCTGAAAGCCTTCTTGAAGGAGGGAAAGGCAACTGCCTCCAGGCCTGCTGAGGTCCACAGAAGTCAGAAAGGAGACGGGACCAGCAGGGTCAGAACGTGGAGAGGCTGAGTTCCTGCGTATGCCAGGGAGGCATCTCACTGCAGATCCTGTCCAGAGCCCGGTCCCGAGAGCAGCCCCACAGCCCAGAGGACCCTCTGCATAGCTCACTATCAGGGCCATCCCATCTTGGTGAATGATATAGAGGTGGCTCCTGCTCCTTTAGAGACATGGGTGATCTATGCTATCCCCTAGAGGGGCAAGGCCCATGTTCTTGGAGAAACCCGTACCTTTGGCTAGCAGCCTTGCTGGTCAGAAGCAAAGATCATCTGAGCAGCAGGAGTCCAAAGCCACAGAGCAGCCCTTACTGGACATGGCTGGACACAAGCTGCCCCTCTAGGAGCCTCTGTGTCTTGGAAGGTGAGCATGGGGTAGGGACCACTAGGACAGGACAGCAGAAATTAGAAGCTGCTGTACCGATAACAGAAGGTAGAAACTGTGCTGGAGAGAGAAAAGAATGACATGAAAACCAGGCTCCTACAGCTGGAAGATAAGCTTCTGGCTAGGGAGAAAGAAGCAGACTCGAGAGAGAATAACAGGTTTGCCCTCTATCCATTCTTAAACAAGTGGAACTGAGTCATCTCAGTCCCTGATGACTTGATTGCATAACCCCCTTTCCTCCTAGCAGGCTGGTAGACTCGGCACCAGGAGAATACCACGTAGCCCAGGTGTGCCCAAGCTTACAAGCCCAGTCTGGCCTGTACTCGGGCCGTGGTGTTGCTAGGTGCTGTGAATGCGAAAAGAGAAATTTTCCATACAGAAACCCCCAGAACTTCACCAAGAGGACTGCTGTGGCTTAGACTCAGGTTTTCACTATCTCTGTCGGCAGGAAATCTGTGCTTGTCTCACGGGGCCCACGAAAGACTGCCCTGAACCCCATTTCATTCCTTTGGGGTCTCTGAAGGTCTCTGCCTGCCAGCTCCAAGCACCTTCCTTTAGTCCCACTGTGTGTATTTATTGAAAGTGTCCTTGGCGCAGATCTACTGCTTCGTGAATTCTGTGAGAGCCCCAAGAACTGACTGGGACACTCGGATGTTGGCTGCAGAAGCCAATGCCTTCTAGAGAAAGCTGAGCTGAGAGGGAGTTCTTAATTCCACCAGCTGGGCAGGCTGCTTGAAAGGCCACAGGTGGAACTGGCCTTCTCGCTTGAGGACTTTGGCTGGCAAATGCTCTATCTCAAAAGCCTGGGATATAGGAAGGCCTTTCCCAATATTTTCCATAGATGGACCCATGTCCCTGAGTGGCTTAAAACAACACAGATTTAATATCTTACAGTTCTAGACGCTACAGGTCAGAAATAGGTTAAAATTTAGCTAATTTCTTGACAGCTTAGTTGCATGTTAGCTAGAACTGAGTGCTAAATTGTACTCTAATCGAGGAGTCATCAGGGTTGTGCCCCTTCCAAGGGGTTCTAAGGAGAACCCATGTACTTACTTTTTCCACCTTCTAGAAGCCACTCACATTTCTTGACTCGTGGCCTCTTCCACTTTTCAAAGCGTCCAATGGCTGGCTGAATCTAAGGCTGTGCCTCTTCTGCCTCTTTCATTTAAAAGGACCCTAGTCTGTACAATAGGCCCACTAGAATAGTCCAGAATAATCTCATTATCTCACAGTCAGCTGATCAGCAGACTTAATTTCATCTTCAACTGTAATTCCCCTTAGCCATGTAACATAATATTCACAATCGGGAATTAGAACATGAATAATGTTTTACCAACTGCCATCGAGTTAATTCTGACTCATATCCACCCCAAAGGGCAGAGTAAAACTGATCCCTAGGGTTTGTGAGGCTATAAATCTTGATAGAAGAAGAAAGCCCCATCGTTCTCCTTTAGAGCAGTGAGTGGGTGGGTCTTTTAGCTGCTGGCTTTCCAGTTAGCAACCTAGAGTGAAATGCAGATGAATACAATACCAACTGCACCACCATGGCTTCCCAGAACAGTCTTTAGGAGGTCATTAATCTGCCAACCACAGCAGTGATCTGGATGTTTTTTATCTCTGATACATTCATGATCACATATCTTTGGTGTATTTAGGTGTGTATTTTTAAAAATATTCTAATGTTATATGCAATAAAAAAGTGTACTGCTATGATTTTATAAGAAATTGATCAGATCGTTTTACCAGCACCCAAAACAAGAAATAGAACCCTCCTGGATTCCCCACACATAGCCAGTATCCTGACTTCTAACTCCTTAATTTTGCCTGTTTTTGCACTTTATATAAAAGAAGCATACCATCCGTCCTTTCTTACCATATATTGTTTGTGAGATTCTTCCATATTGTTGCTTAGAGCTATAGTTATTTCATTTGCACTTTATTTTTCATTCTCTTGCCTGCATTTTTCTACTGCTATGAAATTTCTGGGTCAATGCAATATGTTTGTATGGAATGGAATTTTTTAGATTTTAAGATATAATAATGTTTACCTTTTTATTGACATAAGAAACAATGTGTCTTGTGCAAAACTCAACTACAACTCTTTTTTTAATGAAGTTTTTATTGTGAATTAAGGTTTACAGAGCAGATCATACTTTAACACTCTGCAATTCATACATATTTTGATGCCATTCATTCATTCCAGTCCCCTTAATATGCCCTCCCTTAGTCCACGACTTCCCTGTTTTCTATGTCCTTTTCTCCTCCTTTCCTAGCCTTCTGTCTTTGGGTGAATGCTCCCCATCTCATTTTAACGGTTGACTTTTCTAACACAGTAGTGAGTTGAAGTCCAGACCCAAGGGAGCACGGTCTTAGGGGCCCTACCAGACGCTGTCTGACCAGTAAGCCTGGTTTCTTTTAGGATTTTGATTGACAGGTTCTTCTTCTCTTTCCAGGACTCTCTAGTGTGATTTTATGCAGAGCTGGTGGTGGTGGCGCCAGGTATCACCCCGTTCTTCTGGGCCCAGGATTGTGGGGACCGGTGTTCTCACTGTCCCTTCGACTAAGTGTTTTCCCTGTGTATGTTTAACTGCCACCCCGCTGCTCTGCTCTGAACAGGGAGAGATCAGTCCTTGCACCCTAGACGGCTGCTCAGAGACCTTTAAGACCGCTGCTACTTACCAGATTAGAATGTAGAGCACTGTCTTTGTGAACTATGATATGCTAATGGATCATTTTGTCCCCTGCAACTATTGTGATACCACTCCCCCAAAGCCCAGTACCTTATTCCTTCAGAGTATCTGCTTATATTTAAGAAGTTGTCATAATTTTGTCCTCTGTTCGCCCCACCACATTCATGGATATATTTGCAGTAAAAGTAAATATACAAATACTCTCTTTTAAACACACACACACACACATATATATATATGTATTTATATATATATATTTATATTTATATATATATGTTTGTAAAAGTCTCCTATCTGTTCAGCCTGTGTGTATGTCCAAGTACTCACTTGTAGATTCCCCAATCCCCCACTGTTGTAGGACTTTGAATCTAACAGTGTTTGCGTCTGTAGTTTCTCACTCTTGCAAATTACCGGTGTACTCGCCTGCCTGCCTCCATCGTTTCTCCTGTGTGTTGCATTCCCCTCCGCCCAGGCTATCACTTGCCTGTGTTCTAGCCGCACCTCCCCCCCCTCCTTTCCATCCTCTGCAACCATCAAAGAATGTTTTTATTTCCATAAGAAAACTTACTGTTGATTTTTATAGTGGTGGTCTCATACGATATCTGTCCTTTTTGTTTTTGACTAATTCCACTCGGCGTACTGTCCTCCGTGTCCATCCCTCTGTGAGGGCTTTGCAGGTGCATCGTTATTCTTCGACGTTGCATAGCATTTCATTGTGTGTTTATTGCACCCAAGTTTGTTCATCCATTCTTCCACTGCAGGGCATTTAGATTGTTCCTGTTTTTTGCTATTGTGAATAATGCTATGATGAACATGGGTCTGTATCTATTTATTTGTGTCATAGTTTTTATTTCTCGAAGACACATACCAAGTAGAGGGATTGATGTGTCATGGTATTTCTCTTCCCAACTTTCTCAGGGTGCACCATACTGCCTGCCACAGTGGCTGCACCATTTCCCAGTTCCTCCGGCAGTGTATGAAAGTGCCAGTCTTTCCACACCCTCACCATCATTTGTTGTTATCTGTTGTTGTTTTTTTAACCTTCCAGTTAATTTGGGGGGTGAAGTCGTATCTCATTTTGATGTGTATTTCTCTAATGGCTAATGATTAAGAGCATTTCTTCATATATTTTTGCCCCCCTGAATGTCTTCTTTGGTGAAGGATCTGTTCACATCCTTTGACCATTTTTTAAATTAGATTGCCTATCTCTTTCTGTTGAGATACTCAATTTTCTGTAAATTTTAGAGATAAGTCTCTTGTCCAGTATGTCATTGTCCAATATGAAATTCCACAGCCTTTGGCTGCTCTTTTGACTCTTGGTGGAATCTCTTGACACACACAATTGTCTACGTTTTCGGAGCCCCTAGTCATCCATTGTCTTCTGCTCTGAGTGTGTTCTCCATTACTTCTGTGAGGGCAGTTACATACTTGGCTTCACATAGTCTCTTAATTGTTCAGCAGATAGGATGAGCAATCTTCAGTGTATCTGCGCTCCAAGCAGCCAAAAGTAGAATTCCACCTCCACCTAACACAGTGTACACACCTAGAATCAGTCTGTTTCCCATACTAGAGCCAGAGTGACCATTTCAAATTTCATGTCCCATTTATTTGACAGCCCTACTCTAAACCCTTTGCTGCTTTTAAAGTTCCCATGACTTCTTTTTCTCTATTTTTCCCTTAGTGCCCCATGAGATCAAATGAAGTCAGATGAGACATACTTGTGCTTGATACTAGAACATAATGCATAAGATAAGCATGGCAAGGTTATATAGTACCTTGATTACTTAGATTGGGAAAATTAGAATCTAACAAGATGCCAGACAAAGACGTAGTTGGGGGGATAAATATCGACATGTGTTCAGGACAGAAAGTATGGGTTCAAAGCTCATTAGGGATTTTTTTGTTGGTAAAAATACTTGCCTGTCATAAATCACTTGTGTTGTCTTGGCAGAGATTCTTTAAGAATTGTTTGTCAGGAAATAATGTGGCCCAGGGTAGCCTTGGTCATGGAGTAGATAGTGACACCTGCCTTTCTCTGCTGAGGTATTCACTGTGCATCAGGCCGCTCCATAAATCAATATGTATTCTTCCTCAGTTTTTCCTTCCAGTGATGACCTTGGAGTATAGCAGGTGACAGTCTCACTAAAGAGGAAAATGTGTGCATATATTTTAAGCTCTGGTCATTCTTGTTTCTTAGATCCCTGCCGGGATTCACTAGCAGGGAATAGTTTTTGGAATGCCCCAAGGTCTCACATTCAGTATTACGCATTGATACCAACCATGGGCACATGGTTCCCAACTTACTTCTGATTGTCAATTGTGCTTGCAGAGCCGAGCTACAGAGGCTTTCTGAAGAAAACACATCGTTGACAAATGAATTGGGAAGGATTCAGCAAGAACTTAAAGTTGCAGAAAGAACAAATGATGTACAGAGGTAAAGGCTTGTCCAGGTTCAACTTAGGACCTTTGAGCTTGTGACCCAGTTTTCACATAGCAGAATGAGTGGTTTCCTCTCAGTAAAGTGAGTGTAGAAGTTACTGAGATAGAAAGTGGGGCGTATTCTCAAATCAACCTCACTTTCCAGAAAGCCAAGAGTGGATGAACCTAATTGGTCTCTGACCATGACATGACACATATGTAAAGGGCCCTGGCCTACCTCCACATGCAGGCAGCCCCTCTCATACCTGAATGCCTGGTCTCAGACGTAAAAGGTAGAACACGTATGTATGTGGCAGCATTGCCCACCCCACAGTGAGCAGCTGCTACACCCATCCTTCTTACTTCTGCCATCGTGGCATACCACCTTATTCCCTGTATGAAAGTACTCCGCATCACACCTGATGGTGAGGACAGGTGGACATAGTTTAGTACAGTGAAATGATCCTAGGGCCTTCCTAGACAAATACAATATCTATGTTCATGACTCAGTAATAATTTCAGGTGGACTTTTCACCACGGTTTATATTTGTATGTAGATATCGGCATTAGGGGTAGGTCTGGGCCCTAGGACACTGAGGCAGGAACAAGGGACAGGGAGTGGAGTGCTAACACTGGTCAGTGAGTTTTCACTGCTGTAGCCATATCCAAGGGCAGTCTGCCTTTTGATTTTTCTTCCAAATAAGAAGTTCAAGATAAAGTCAACTCTGACCGGCTGCGAGCATGGAGCATAGTTGATGGAGTAGCCATGACGGTCAGAATATGGATGGCAGGGGAAGGGACCAGCGGGGATTTGCATCATTACAGTTCTGAAATCCAGGAGGTCTTCCCTTGAAACCATTTTCT
The DNA here is from genome assembly GCF_050624435.1 of Tenrec ecaudatus. NCBI lineage: Eukaryota > Metazoa > Chordata > Mammalia > Afrosoricida > Tenrecidae > Tenrec > Tenrec ecaudatus. The sequence goes on from NW_027459452.1 coordinate 444,704, forward strand.
CCTAAGTTTACTACCAGACTCCATTCCCAGCAGATCGCAGTGAGGATAAGATGGTTTGTGTTTGTGTTGCTGGGTGGCTAGTTCCATACTTTGCTAAATCCGTAGTAATTTGCTTGACTAAGGATTGCCACGGAGAATGCTCCTTTTGTACAATCTGGCAAAATCTTGCAAGCGAAAACTAAACCCACTCTCATTGAGTCTGTAGAGGGTTTCTAAGACTGAATCGTTAAGGGGTGTGGGAGGCTATACCATTGACCTTGGCAGTTACCAGCACAAACCAAGGTGACACCTGGCTTTGGTTTCACCCTCCCTGCTGAAAATTTTCATTTCCGCCTCAAAAAGAGTCACCTGACGAATCCCATCTGACCCTAGACCAAGGATGGGACCAGCCTTGTTCTCATGTAAAATGCATTGGAAAGGGGATTATTGGAGATGCAGTTAGTTTAAAATTTGGCACCTTGTCTTTTGATCTCTCTTAAGTTCCATTTTTAATTTGTTCCAGTTTTTAATACTTTCTGCTTTCTTTTCTAAAGGTTCTTGTCTGTTTTACTTTGTTATTGTTAGTTGTTTCTGTTGTTTTTAAAGTATGTTTTCCTATAGATGAAGTCCAGAATAGGTGCATCTATACAGACCCTAACTGGATTAATGGTTCTTTGGGAGTTACACACAGTTGGTTAGAAGGAAATGGGAAGCTAATAACGACGAGTACAAGAATGAAGAAAATGTTCCAAAACTGATTGTGGTGATGATTATACAATCTTGATATGATTGAACTATTGAATTGTATATATGTGAATTATGTATCAATAGAACTTTTTTAAAAATTAAAGAATCGCCTGAGAACTTTGCTAAAATATTGATTGTGATTCAGTATATTTAGGTCAAAAATTCAAATTATCAACAGGGGTTGGAACTGGAATGAATCGGTTTGAAGTCCTAAGGGTAAACTTTCCTAAATTCTTCTGGCTTTAGGAGCTTGGGATCAAGATTGAACCATCACCACTATTATCAATCATAGCAGTAGCAGTAGTGTAGAGGGATCTGGGCCGTAGAATATGAGGGGAGGTAGGGGTGGGCCTTTTTGTCCAAGCCATGGTGGACTGTTACTAGAAGAAGAAAACTCATTAATTGGCAATGATATTGTTAATTTTGCTTTTTCAACAGGAAAGAAATTGATATTTTAAAGAAAGAGAAATATCAGGCCTGCCTTGAAATGGAAATGATCAACAGTCAGGTTTAGTATTACCACCTGATGTGAAGCTAATGAACTTTTCTTTCTCTCTTTCTTTCTTTCTTTAAAAACTATTTTCGAATATTATAGAGGACTTTGTTCCTCAACGATTTCAGAATGCAGTAACTACCTCCCTTGTCAAAAATCAGAAAGTTCGTGTGGATACATTACTGCCGTCAGGGACACCGCATTTTGGTGCTGCCAGCCATCCTGATAATTCTTAGAATCACATGTGGCATTTATATCATGTCTTCTTGTCTCTTTCTCTCGGTCTATTCTTTATTTTGGAGACCATGGCACTTTTGAATATTACATGCAATTGTTTTGTTCCGTGTCTTGAAGTTTGGGTTTGTCTAGTCATTGATAATAATTAGATTGAGATGAGGCTTCTTTGGCAGAAGTACAAGAGTAAGAGTTGTGCAGTCATCAGCACCATCAATGTCAGAACTCTTCCTTCTTCCACTCATTGTTAACTTCCCACTTCCCGCATCCTCCCTGCCATGCCCCTAGCCAACTATCACTCCAGTTACTGTCTCTAGAGATTTACATAGCCTGGATTTCATACACAGAAAATCACACAAAGCACAAACAATGACAAAGCAAAACAGAGAAAAACCTCAGCCAAAAGAAAATATAAAATGTTAGAAACTGCCACCAGTTAGAACCTCCTTGGGAATTCAGCCAGTCTCAGCCAGAATCTTAACAGTGAGACACACTTTCACATAAACTAACAAGTACTAGCAGACCCCTTAAAATCCCCTTTTTTAATTTATCAGAAAACCACTATAACCAGAACACCACTTATGATTATTTCTGTCACCTAAATCCTACTCATGTATTCCTATCTCCTATTCCTTCTACCCAGTCAGCTCTATCATTTCTTCCTCATCTCAACAGAATACATTTCCAGCCCCTATCTGAACTTTCTCCACTAACCCAAAGAGCAAGTCCTGTCCCTCCCTCCTCCACCTACTCACACACAATCCAGAACCTTACATACCATCTACAGTTGGATCACTATGCCATTGCAAACAACAGTCAGCAGTAGTAACCACAAAAAATCAAGATAAACAAAAGTCAACAACTGAAGATTACGCAACTTCATTGGAATACACAGAAAGTGAAGACCTTAAATTACCAGAAAGAGAATACAGGTGAATGATGTTTGTGACCATACAAGAGATTTGGGGATCAATTCTGAAAAAAGGAAGAAAGTTTGATACTAAAAACCTCACACCCCAAAGAAACCGAGAAACAAAACAATGAGATAACAGAATTAAAAAACATTGTATGAGAACTGAGCAATACCGGTGTTCATCGCAGCACAGTTTACAATTGCAAGGAGTTGGAAACAACCCAAATTTCCATCAACAGATGAATGGATTAAAAACCTATGGTACAGATGTGCTTTACATAATTGATGTATGTATGGATTGTGCTAAGAGTTGTATGAGCCTCTAATAAAATGATTTAAATAAAAACTATGGTACATACATACACTGGAGTACTACACATCACTAAAAAGCAGTGATGAATGCATGAAGCACCTTGCCACATGGGAAAAACTGGAGAAAATGATGCTAAACAAAGTAAGCCAAGCACAAAACACAAATACAACATGAGTCCGCTGAGGTAAACTTAAAAAAAATGCAAAAGAGACATAAGGAAAAAGCTACTGTATACAAACATACCTGGGGTGAGGTCCAGGTAGTATGGCAGGGGCCAGACCAAATCCAGGGATACATATGGTAGACAATTAAAAAGGTTGGGGGGTGGGGGATGAAAATGAAATAAATGGGTAGCTGGGGAACAGGGAACTAACCCATCCAAGGGGAGGGTCTTGTTCATATCGTCGCCGGGAAAGAAGGACCAGACTTCTACCCCATGCTCCAAGATGTGAATGCAACATACTGGCATGAAGCAAGGAACCAGTAGAGAGGTCTGAGGGGTTGGCCCCAATCCCAACTACATGGACAGCAGCCCTTGCCCCCAGAAGAAAGTACTTCAGAGGATAGCATTGAAGCTACAGCTCCGAGAGAGGGACATGTCTGATCAGAGCAAATCGAAGCAAATGAAGGGGGAGGAAGAGAGACTGGAGCACATCCTGGCCCACCAAGCCTTAAGGACAATATCCCCACTAAGAACAGCCAATGCACAGAGAGGACCATATGGCTGGTCCCACTATGAGACAGGACATCCCCCACTGACCCATAGCCCTATAGGGGACAACACTGGAGACACAGTGTGGGAATTAGACCGATCTGACCCCACCACACTGAGGCAAAACATGAAGGGCATGCAACAGAACAGCAAGGGGAGCAGAGCAAGGAAGTCCCGAGGCATTATCAAAAATAGACTTTGGGTTCAGAGCATGGCACCCCATCAGGCTCAATCAGCAAACACTCGCAAATGTCAACAAACAGACCTTGAACTATTGACAGGCTTTTCTTTTTTGTGTCATTTGTTTTTTGGTGGTGTTGTTTTGTTTTCTTTTGTTGCTTTGTTTTGTTCTGTCTTGTTTTTGTGTATATTATTATCTCTGCAGGTCTATCTAGATAAAATAGGTGGGATAAACAATCTGGAGGAGAAAACAATGGGACTGACAGTTCCGGGGGGACATGAGAGAGGGGAAGGTTGGGGGAAAAGAAGTGGTTAACAAACCAAGGGACAAGAGAACAACAAGTGATCCAAAATCAGTGGTGAGGAGCGTGTAAGAGGCCTGGTAGGGCTTGATCATGGGTAATGTAACCGAGAGGAATTACTGAAACCCTAATGAAGGCTGAACATGAACAAGAGCAAAGTAAAAGGAAATAGAGGAAAGAACTGCAAGGCACATAGCATTTATAGAGCTCTAAATATAGGCATGTACATATGTAAATATATTTATATATGATGATGGAGGAATAGAACTATGCATATATTTATAGGTTTAGTATTAAAGTAGCAGATGGACATTTGGCCCCTACTCAAGTACTCTCTCAATGTAAGAACACTTGTTCTATTAAACTGGCATCCCATGATGCTCACCTTCCAGACACAATCACTGAAGGCAAATGTGGTGAAGAAAGTCAATGGTGTCGGCTATCAAAAGATATAGCATCTAGAGTCTTAAAGGTTTGAAGGTAAACAAGTGGCCTTCTAGGCCAACCAAAGCCCACATGGAAGAAGCACACCAGCCTGTGTGATCATGAAGTGTCAAAGGGATCAGGTATCAGGCATCAAAGAACAAAAAATAATATCATTGTGAATGAGGGGAGTGCAGATTGGGGACCCAAAGCCCATCTGTAGGCAACTGGACACCCCCTTACAGAAGGGTCACGGGGAGGAGATGGGCCAGTCAGGGTGCAGTGTAGCAATGATGAACATACAACTTTCCTCTATTTCTTAAATGTTTCCTCCCCACCACTATCATGATCCCAATTCTATCTTACAAATCTGGCTAGACCGGAGGATGTACACTGGTACAGATAGGAACTGAAAACACAGGGAATCCAGGATAGATGAACCCTTCAGGACCAGTGGTGGGAGTGGCAATACTGGGAGGGTGGAGGGAAGGTGGGGGTAGAAAGAGAGAACCAATTACAATGAGCTACATATAACCCCCTCCCTGGGGGATGTACAACTGAAAAGTGGGTGAAGAGAGACGTTGAACAGTGTAAGACATGACTAATAATAATTTATAAATTATTAAGTGTTCATGAGAAAGGGGGGCAGGGAGGGAGGGTAAAAAATGAGCTCATACCAAGGACTCAAGTAGAAAGCAATGTTTTGAGAATGATGAGGGCAACAAATGTACAAATGTGCTGACACAATGGATGTATGAATGGATTGTGATAAAAGTAGTATGAGCCCCCAATAAAATAATTACCCCCAAAAAAGAACTGAACAATAGAATGGAAGAAAATGAAAATTGAATCTATGAACTTGAAGACAACCATGCAGACTTCAGCAAATGAGAGAAACAAACAAAAAAGTAAAATAATCTGAAGTAAACCTGAGGATGATGTGAGAAACCATGAACAGAAGTAATGAATGTCTTGTTTGGAATACTGGAACGGGAAGAAACAAACAAATCTACATATAAATTAGTAAGAGAATTTGTGGAGGAAATTTTCCCCAGTACTATAAAGGAGGAGATAATATCCATTCAGGAGACAGAGAGAACTCCAAGGAGGTTAGACCCGGGGGGTGGGGGTAGGGGACATGTATAGGAGGGCATCAGGACATATGATAGTCAAAATATTCAACTTCAAGGAAAAGGAGAGAATCTTGAGAGCAGCTAGAGAGGGAAAAAGTCACCTTCAGAGGTAATCAGATTGGAATAAGCTCAGAGCTCTCAGCAGAAAATATGCAGGAAATAAGAAAATGGAGCAACATAGATCAAACTTTCAAAGTAAAAACCTGCCAACCAAAATCCTGTATCCAGCAAAGCGATATATCACATATAAAGAAGAAATAAAGGTATTCCCAAACAAGGAAATAGTTAGAGAATTCATAAAAACAAAACCAGCATTGCCGAAAACACTAACCATATCTCTATGGTCAGAAAATCAACAGCACAAAAACATTATGAGATCGCCACAGTCCGTGCTACTATCCAGAAGTCAACACACTAAAACAACACCCAAAACAGTAGATCTAGACGGGAAACAAGGACATGAATAGATTCCTCCCTCCCAAACACAGATAATACAATATGATAGTAACTCACCTGCATTTGGAATTAATACCAATGAAAATCAATGGGCTAAATACCCCAGTCAAAAGACAGAGTAGCAGACTGGATTAGGAAACAAGATCCATCAATCTGCTGCCTTCAAGAAACACACCTCAAACTCACAGACAAAAACAGACTGAGAGTCAAAAGATGGAGAAAAATTTACTAAACCAATGACAATGAAAGGAAGACCTCACACAAATAGAAAACTACAAGCCAATATCTCTCATGAACATAGATTCTCAACAAAATCCTGGCCAGTAGAATTCAACAACATATCAAAATAATAATAATACTTCATGCCCAAATGGGATTCATACCACCATATAAACAAAATATAGAAGAACCAGATGATCATATTGATGGATGTAGAAAAAGCATTTGACAATATCCAACACCCATTCCTAATAAAAACAATAATTAAATATAAGGAAATTCTTCAATATACTAAAGTCCATATCTTAATATCCAACAGCCAGTATCATACTGGATGGAGAAAAGCTGAAATCATTGCAATTGAAAATGGGAACCAGACAAAGATGCCCATTATCCCCACTTTTATTCAGCATTGTGCTAGATCCTAGCCAGAATCAAAAGGCAACAAGAGATTAAGGGAGTGCAATTGGGCAAAGAGAAATTAAGTTCTAGTTATTTGCAGATGGTATGATTTTATAGAGAGAGAAAAACCCAAGGTCTCCACAAAACCCTGTTGGAAATAATTGGAGCTTGTTTCAAATAAGCACCCATCTAAGTGAGATGTCAGTAAACTCACCTGGAAGAAGCACACGATCATCGATGATCCAAGGATTATCAATTATATAAACCAGATCTGAAGAAGGGAGTGCTGTCAGAGCTGAAATTTGTGACATTCTGGTGTTCACAAAGCTATGGCTGACAGTGGGAGCCCAAAATACATGTTCAGGTTCTCCACAGGGAATAAGCCTCCAGTGGCCCCCCTCTGACTATCACTGAGAGATAGGAATAACCTGGTTATCAGGCAGCTGGTATTGGAAAGACGATTATAGTAAATTAAAATGATAAATAGGGCTTGAATGGTTAAAATCTTGTTATTTGAGCTCCCTTTAGATACACTTTGACTTTTATCTAGTTTTTAATATTTTCTGGGTTTTGCTGTTGTTTTCTAGATTAGGTCTTATCTCTGCTGTATTTTGTTATTTTGGTACCTTTCTTGATTCTCTGTTATGTATCTTTCTGTGTTTGGGGGTTTATCAAACCCAGATTGGGTGAATCTGTAGAGGTAATAACTGGAGTAAGAGTTCTTGGGGTGTATTGATGGGGAGGAAAGAGGTAATGGGGAGCTGACATCACGTAGTATGAAAAGGAAGAAATTGATTATATGCAGTAATTGCACAACGCTGCTTGATCTGATAGAGCTATTGGTATGATATCTGGATTATGCCCTAATAAAATGATCTGGGAAAAACATAAATTTTAAAAAATCAATTTTCATTTACATCAGGGCTATCACATTTTTAACAAAACTCAAGTGAATATTCCCAAATTAATTAAGTTTTCCCACAAGTTTACAGGAATGCTGCTGCTCCACATAACACAATACTTTTTAGCGTTTTAATGAAGGTCGGGAAGACCTCAAAGATGAATTCAAGGCAAGTCACCTCAGAAGGCTTTGGAGACTCTCTTTCTGGGTTTCAAAGGAATCCTCTTTATATTTTCTCAAGGATGATCACAGAGACTTCTCAGGAAGACATCTGAAGAGAATGGAAAGCTGCGCTGGGGAGGAGGAAGAAGGACAGGAAAATGTACCACGGCGTGTGTTCTGTTACGGCGCCATACCTGCTCCTCCTGGAGGGTAGCAAGGACTGTCTGACGAGCTCCTCATTGGGAACGACCCATCCACCTGACGCAGCCTTATCTGCCTTCCACACTGCTCTGTGTTCCCAAGCTCAGAGGACATTTAAAACGAACATGATTTGCATCCCTTGAACATGACAAAACTCCCATTTGACATGACATAAATTGAAGAGTGAGAATTCTTTGGGAAATGAATAGAAAGATGAAAACACTTCAGAAGCATATAGGCATAGATAAAGATATGACATGAAACAGTAGCTTCATATTTTGATAGTTTTGTTTAATTAAGGTTTCTTTTTTTAATCCTTTTATTGGGGGCTCATACAACTTATCACATTCCATACATACATTCATTGTGTCAAGCACATTCATACATATGTTTCCATAATCATTTTTAACAAGTTTCTATTATACAATGCTTTGATACTTACCCTTGTGTGTGCGTATTAAACCTACAAGATAAAAATGATATGATTCTGCTCATTGCTGAACCATAGGTATTCACACCAACGTGGGAATACCTTGGAACTGTGGTTGATCTCTCCCCTGAAAACTAATTGTTGTGAGAAAAAAAGAAAGGCAATCCAACAAAAATGTAATTTGATTCTTTTAAATTGTAATTTATTGAAAGATGCTCCTGACCAGTGGTTGACAGTAACTGAAATCTCTATGGTGAAAAACTGAGAAATTTTCTAGCAACTGTTGGAACACACGGCCATTTGTGTATACACCAAGAGGACATCTGTCAGACACTCTAATTTCCTGGCCCAGTGGTACTGAGAATATCAACAACTTACTGCCAGATAGATTTGGATATCAGGGACAGGTCAGAGGTCCTTTTGAAGAGATTCATATGCTTTAAGTTTCTTCCTCCCCCCCCCTTAACACGATGTTTTAAATAACTTAGATAAAAGTGGGAGGCCTTCAGAACAGTGGTTTGAATGTTCTTAATGGTCTAGATGTATTCTCACTTCTTCTCAGGAATAAAGCAGAGTTCTCAACTTCAGCATCATTGCTGTGTGAGACTGGATAAGTCTGTATAGGGGCTGTCCTATACACTGTAGGATATTTAGTAGCATTTCTACATGTCAGTAGCCACCCCTACCTACCCCAATTATGACAATGAAAAATGCCTCCAGATGTTGCCACGTCCCACAGTGAGACAAAATTACCCCTCATTAACCACTGAAAGGATCTGCTGGGGCTTCGTTTTTGTTTTCAATCATTGTTTTACCCTTTTTTGCTCTAGAGTCAGAAATACAAGGATCAGTTATCTCAGCTCAACCATAGGATCCTTCACCTGGGTGAGGAGGCCTTTGTCCACAAGGCTCAAAATGAGAAAAACCAAGTACCCGTTCAGTTGCTGACACTGAAGATGGATCGGGCTGGTCACCAGGTGAAAGAGCAGGTGAGTGGGCAGTGCAGAGTGGGAATATGAGAGCAACAACTTAAAGATATGGAGACATACACTGCCCCACACATAGCCAGGAAGCCTGGGGGAAAAGAACATGGAATATCATAGTTTTTTATAAATCTGCTTTATTTAGAAGAGTAGCATAAAGGAATTAAATCTTAAAAAGAGAGTAAATTCCTACAACCTTTCTGAAAAGACAAGTTGAAAATATAGATAGCAAGAGCCTCAAGAATCTCATTATAAGAAGTGAAACTTCACTGTTTGCAAATAATATGATTTTATATATTGAGAATCCTAAAGGGTCCACAAGAGACTAGCTGGAAGTCATAGAAGAGTTTAGTAGAGTAGCAGTATACAAGAGTAACAATTGACTTCTTCTATACCAGGGATGGGGGTACAGAAAAAGATACCAAGGAATCAGTATCCTTTGCAAAAGCTGAAATACCTGGGAATAAACTTAACCAAAAACCAAGACTTGTACGAAGAAAACTATAGAACATTACTATAAGAAGCCAACCGGGATCTACACAAATGGAAGCATATTCCGTGTTTGTGGATCAGAAGACTCAGTATTGTGAGAATGTTGATACTATCTAAAACAATCTACAAATAAAATGCATTGCCGATCCAAATTCTAACATCATTCTTCAAAGAAATGGAAACACTGATTATTAACTCCATATAAAAAGGGAAGAAACCCAGGATAAGCAAAGAACTCCCCAAGAAAAAGAACAAAGCAGGTGATCTCACATTACTTGACCCCAAAACCTACTTATACAGCCACAGTTGTCAAAACAGTCTGATACTGGTATACTGATACATGCTCCCTGTCACTAGCCACCCAGGAAATGCGAGTCAAAATGACCATAAGATCCCACCTAATGCCCATAACTAGCCCAATTAAAAAAAACCAGAATGTGAAAGGGAGGATAGGGCGGAGGTAGGGGGAGGAATGAGGAGCTGATGCCAAGGGCTCAAGTAGAAAGAAAATATTTTGAAAATGATGATGGCAACAAATGAACAAATGTGCTTGACACAATGGAAGGATTACAATAAGTTGTACAAGTCCCCAATAAAATGATTTTTCAAAAGAAACAGAACAACAAATGTTGGAGAGTGTGTGGTGAGATAGGAACTCTTATCCCCTGCTGGTGGACTGGTAAATATGTACAGGCACTCTGGAAGGCAGTATGGCGATACCTAAAACAGATGGCAGCTGAACTACCATATGATCCAGCAATACCATTGCTGGTATGTACCCCAAAGAAATAAGAAGCAGATCACGGACAGATGTTTCCCTCCCCTATGGTCATCACAGCAGAGTTCATAGTAGCAAAAAGCTGGTGGGTGGGCAGGAAGAAGCTGGAAACAGCCTACATTACCATCAGTACAAGAGTGGATAAAAACTCTGGTACATACATACAATGGAATACATCCCTAAAAACAGCAATGAAACACCTCAAGTTGTAGAGGCATCTGGAAGATATTATGCTGAGTGAAGCTAGTCAAGCACAGAAGGATAAACACTGTGTGAGTCCACGATAATAGGAACATGCAGCAGAACGGGCACAAGTTCAAGTGTGCAGGCCATCCAGTCGTCTGGCTGGGGACCAGGCAGGCCGCTAAAGAGCCACACATCATCTGCTCAAAGTAAGTATCATGTAGGTCACTTGGCCGAAGGTCACCTCATGAGAGCTGGAATCAGATGGATGGGGTGGGGTTGATGCTGGTCCCTGAGAGGTAGCCATGTGGATTTGGGGTGAGGTCTCCCAGAGAGAGAATCAGCCCTGTCAGAGGAATGGGGCTTACTGATGCGAGGGGCAGCACAGGAAAGAAGAAAGGCAATGGTCAAATTTGGGGGAACATAGGTGCATGCCTGTTGAGGGGAGAAGAGGGAGGGCTGACATTGTGGGGGGAGGGGTGTCCAGTGAGGTTGCTCTTGGGAGGACCTGATGCAGAGGGGTTAAGTGGAGAGCAAATGCTTTGAGAGTGATTAGGGCAAAGAATGTATGGATGTGCTTTATACAATTGATGTATGTATATGTATGGATTGTGATAAGAGTTGTATGAGCCCCTAATAAATTGTTTAAAAAATAATAATAAATTTTTTTAAAGTTGTATGAGCCCCTAATAAAATGATTTTTTAAAATACTGTAAAAAAAGAAACCAAACTTGACCAACAGTTACCATGGGTGAAGGGGAAAGATCTGTTGCTTTGGGAGCATTGAGTTTCTGTCACTGTGGTCGATAGTTTGAAAAAGGATAACAATGATAGTTGTACAACATGAAGAATATTATTGAGCCTCTTCTCGCTCTGAATTATACAACTAGAAGTTGTGCAATTGGAAAATATTTCTGTATATTTGTGCCACAGTTAGAAAAAAATAAGTACATGAATTACAATGAGTACAAGGAAGAAGAAAAAGGTTTTGAATTAAATATTGTAACAATTGGACAACTTTTCTTGATCTGATTGAATTGTATGACGTGGGTGAAGTGCTAATACAACTGTTTTAAAAGATGTGATGCAAAACAATAATATGGATTATTCGGGAGAACATGATGCTGAGTGAAATTAGTCAATCACAAGAGACAGATATTGTATGAGACCACTACTGCAAACGGTTTTCATATTGAAAAATAAATAACGAGATAGAAAGAAACTCCATGTGGTTACAGATCAGATCAGGTTTTCTGGGATGTTAGAATTACAGAGTCAGATCATGACCAAGAAAGCCCCATGGAGCACTTCGACTCTGACAAATACATGTGTTGCCGTGAGTTAGAACTAACTCCACAGCATCAGTTTTCGTTATTAACTGCTGTCTCTTGTTCCCATTCAGGATGACGCTTAGGGTTGCCCGTAGGCATGCCCTGTACCCAAGATTAAAGTTTCATGCAGAATAATTTCACTGCCCTTAAAATTCTCTGCTCCACCTGTTTGTTCCTCTATTGTTCCTTGAACTCCTGCTAGTCGCTGGCCTTGTTTCTGTCTCTTTAATTTTGCTTTATAATTGGAATCATGCATTATGTAGCTTTTTCAGACTGGTTTCTTGTACTTAATAAGTACTTAAGTTTCCTCCATATTTTTTTCATGGCTTGATGGCTCATTTATTTTTTTTGCTAGATAATATTTCCATGATACAGATATGCTCGTTTGTTTAGCCATTGACCTGTTGAAGGACCTCTTGATTACTTCCAGTTTGGGGCAATAATGAATAAAATTACGATAAATATTTGTATGCAAGCTTTCATGTGGATACAGATTTTCAACTCATTTGAGTAAATACCTAGGAACACAACTGCTAAAACATATGACATGCCTTTGGAATAGTGGTTACATTACCAGATAAGTATTGGACTGCTGACAGCGAGATTGACAGTTCAAATCCACCAGATGATCCGAGGGAAAAAGATAAGCCTATCTATTCCCATAAAGAACTCCTGTCAGAAACTCTATAGAGGGACGCTGTGAGTCAAATTGGCTTGATGGCATTGTTTTTGTTTTTTTGTAAGCCTATGTAAGAAACTGCCATTGACGGATTCCTATGCAAAACACTACGCCCTGCGCCACACCTATACTCCTGACAGAGCTTGTTAGCATCCCATGTTCAGACAGAGGCTCGTAGCTAGTAACTTGTAGATGTGTACATTTCGCCCAAATACCATTTTAAATGTCTTGAAGTTAGTTCTTTTAAAACATAATTTTTTGATTGGTAACCTCCTTTTGTCAGGAAATACATGAAAAACAACTTAATACCACAGAAAAGCAAGTGGATAAAGTGGAAATGATCTTAAAGAATATGGAAATGCTTCTACAAGAAAAAGTAGATGAGCAGAAGGACCAGGTGAGTGATAAGTTCTTGTCATTTCCTCACAAACATCTTATATCTGCACACTTCTACCTCCTGGGTATTCACACAGCTGGTGTAGTAAGAGACTGTCTGGTCACAGACTCCGAGAGGCCATGTTCATTAGTTACCCCTCAGACTGAGCCTCTGTCAACACCTTATACTTGAACATAAAGTAATTTGCCACAGGATTCATAATTAATAGCAGTCAATAAAAGATTCTATTATATATATATATAACTAGCTTGTTTATTGACTTATTTTCTTTTGGGTATCATTTTAAGGTTTCTTTTTTGAGATGGCCACATAACCTCAGGAAGGTTATGGATTTATTCATGCATCCTTCATTCAGCACATTGCCTACTGAGCACCTACTGTGTAGGAAAGCATTTTTCTAGGTAGACCTGAGATAAATAAGCCCTCATGGAACTTAAATTCTAGAGCTGATGAGAGCTATTAATAAGATTGTAGTTGGCCAAGGGCTTTGAAGAAAACACATTTTCCTGGACTGTAGAGTCAGGGTGTTAGGGGAGACTATACTGCACAGATAAGGTATCTGAGCAGCCCCTTAATCATGACCTAACATATATGAGTGGGTAAAAAAGAAAAACAGGAAAACTCCATTCTGTGGAGCTTTCATAGGATGCATTGTTCCTACTAGCTGAGCATCGAGCAACTTGTTCTGAGTTAGTGCACCCAGCGGCGTCGCCTGGGAAGGTTCTCTGGTCACAGTGAATTTTTTCATAAAAGCAGTTTTGCTCACACCTTGTTTTTTTTGTGATGGCTCATTTAAGAGAACTGCGTGTGGCTGTGAAAGTTTGCTTTCTGCTCCAGAAAAATGTCACAGAAACTGTTGTGATGTTGAATACAACTTACAAGGATAGCACTCTGAAAAAAACTCAAGTGTACCAGTAGTTTTCTTATTTCCAAAAAGGTAAAATGTCGATCGATAACAAACCTTATTCTGGATGTCCATCAACTTTCCAAACAGACAAAAATGTCCAAAAAATTCATCCACTTTTGCTTGAAGACCAATGATGGACCATTAAAAAGATGGGGAAGTTATCTGGACTATCTTGGAGCTTAGTTCAGTGAAGTTTAACAGAAGATTTGTGACAGGCCACCAAGAAGGAGTGTCAACTGGAAACAAGTCATTCTTGGAAAGAACAACTCTGAAGTGATCCAGACTTTTCTCAAGGTCATTACTGGTGACAAACAAACTTCAGTCAAGCCAGGGGAAGACACCATCATCACCTTGCCCAAGAAAAACTCGTCAAGTGAAATTAAAGATCAAGATTATGCTCATTTGATTTTTTTGATGTCCATAATATAGTGCATTTAGAGTTCCTTCCACTAGGTCAGACTGTTAATCAAACTTTCTATTTAGAGGTTTTGAAAATATTGTGTAACAATGTGCAACAAAAAAGACCTGATTTGTGGCAGATGGGGGACTGGTTTTACCATCATGACAATGCAACTGCTCACATGCCATCTCAGTGTGCCAATTTTTGACAAGAAACAGCATGCCTCTCTTGTCCCATGCACCTTACCTGACTTCACTCCATGCAACTTCTTTGTGTTTCCACCAATGCAGAGGAACATGAAAGGACAGCTAGTTGATGATATAGAAGAGATGAAGCAAAAAAATGAGAGAGGTGCTGTCAGCCGTCCAAACAGCTGAATTTGAAAAAAAAACAATGTTTCCAAGAATGGAAGCGCAGAATTGACAAATGTATTAGGTGTAATGGAGAGTACTTTGAAGGTGATAAGGTTGTTTTGTAAAAAAATTTAAATACAAAGCTTTGAAACAAAATTCCAGGTTTTGGGGGTACCCCATCGTATACCTCAAGTAGAAAACAGATTAGCATTGGGGGAAGCATGTTGCTCACTGGTGGAATATCACATGTGTTGTACTTGAGAATCCTTCCTGACAGGTGCTAAATACCGGTAACATTTCCTGATCACCAGACAGCCATAAATAGGCACCCACACACTTACACTTCCCTGTTCGTGGTTGTGGGAAAATAGTCTCGGCCCTGTAAAAGGTTTTGCTCTACCGAGTGCCAGGCACCATGCCTGTCACTGTTCTACTGTTCCTTTACTTCCTCCTGTCCCTCCCCTACTCCTCTTAAGTCCCCTTTCTCCTCTTCTTTCCATCCTGCCTTGCTCTTTTTTATTCCCCCACTCACTGGGAGCCCTCCTTGCCATAAGTATGTAAGCCCATTGTAAAGAAGCCTGGCCCTCTGGCCTAGCCCTCAGCCCTCCTCTCTGCTCTTAAATGCCCTTCAAAGACTCTGTGCTCACAACCCTGCTTCTCTCCCTTCCATGCTCCTCTCATGGCTCAGCCACTGTTCGTCCCCCCTGCCTGGGTCTACACCTAATTCGCAGCTCAGCTTTCAGAATGGATATAGACTCCAAGCACTCGTACCCCACTGATCTCACTCTGGTCCACACCCCCTCACTTTATGCCCTCTCTCTGGCCTTCCTGGTTCTGCCTTGCATACCGGCCTTGATTTCTTCTTAGCACAGGCGCTGCAATACCTCTGAGATCTCAGCTCGCCGCGCCTCACACCTTCCCATCTTCTTCAAAGTAAAAGTCAACCTTGTCACGGTGTCCTTTAAGGCTCTCTTAGATTTAGTGTCCACTCCTGCCCTGACTTCCTGTCTATGTTTCCTCAGGAGCACACACCTTCAGCTATGGTGGCTGCCTGCTGCTACCTAGTCACCCGAGGCCCTGACCAGCTGCAAGGTCTTTGTAATCTCTCTTCTTGCTACCTGGTGTTCACATAGCCCCTAGATTCCTAAACTTACTTGGCCTACCACCCCTTTTTACAGGAAAAAAAAATCACTCATTGTCCACCTGACCATTAAAATCTTTTGTACTATTGCCCCTAATTCAGGATACGGTTTGGGTGTCTGCTTGTGTAGCGCCCCTGGATGCTTTGAGGCCCAGACATCGTCACTGGACTGTTTCACTGCTACCCAACGGGCAGTACCGCCCCCTTTGGGAAAAACTGGGATAGTCTCTGGACTCTCATTTTACTCAGAACTCCGTTCACATGTCATCTTACAGGAACAGCCTCGGGGTTTCTGTAGACAAGCAAAACCAGTAAAACATGTATGTAAATATATTGAGAAAATTGTACTTCGTGACTCACACACATGGGGGGGTTAGCACGTCCCATATCCGTGGGTCCAGTGGCAACTTGGAGACCTCTGCTGGTTCATGGGGTAGCAGAGGAACAGATGTCTGCAGGTTTATGAACTAGAACTGCAGGCCAGGCGTTAAGCAAAAACATAACAAAGAATCGAGACGGCTAACCACGATGACAAAATACAACAGAAATAAACCCCCATAGTTTTAACTGTTCGAGATTTTAGCTATTCAAGTCAGAGTTATCATTTTAATTTCCTATAGTCATCTTCAGTACTCTCATCTGGTAACCAGGTTCTTCCCATTCCTCAGTTTCATCGGAAAATCACTGGAGACTTATTCGCTGAGTAGCTCCTGCAAATGTATTTTGGCCTTCCGCTCTCATCCATTCCCTTCTGAAAACCAGAATCTCGCCTGCTAAGCTTTGATACTATTCCCTTCTTCCGATTTGGATTATATAATTTACAATCCATGGATAACAGATGTTGGTGTGCTTCTTCCATGTGGATTAGTTGACATCTCACTTAGATGGCTGCTTGTTTGGAAACAAGCCTTTAAGATCCCAGATGCTGTTCTGTCTGATTAGTGGGGCACCATCTAATTTCTTCACCAATGCTACCCTTAAGGGACCTGATCTCATTCAAGAACTTTTTGAAGCCCCCTTGTATTCTTGACCTTGATAGCTAAAGGTACACTGCTTCTGACAGGTATCAAGAAAAAGACATTGATTAAAGCAATAGCTATGTGCTGTCTTCCAGGAAATGTACTAATGTGTTCAAGCAGTGAAACCACATCTGGATTAGCAGTTACAATCAGAGCCACCACTGGTTAAGTTTATATCAATTCACTGTCACTCTCTTAAGATCCTTTTTTTTTTTTTTTTTTGCACAAGACAGATAGGTAAGTTGAATGAGATTGTGGTGGAAATCATCCCCCTCCATTCTTCAAGTCTTTATGGTGACATTAATCTCTGCAGGTTCTCCAGCAATGTAATACTGCTTTTGGTCTAATATTTCTTTGAGGAAAGTTCTAATGGCTTCCACTTGGCCTTTCTTACTGTAATAACCCTTTCTCCATGTGTCAGGGATCCAAAATTCTGCCAATTGCATATTCTGGACCTGGAGAGATTATTACAGGATTATTTCAGAGACCACTGTACCCACTGTTGGATAGGCATGAGCTGACATTTGGGCCTCCTAGAATGAGTGTCAGTTTAGTGCCATAGGGATCCTTTGAGAAATATTAACTATCTATATTCTGACAGTGTAGTGGATTTCTACCTCAGAGGATTCATAGGAGTTGTGGGCCTATACACTTGCTCATCTTGGAATTGATAGAGCCCTCTAAGCATCCCCTGCATGTGTGGGTATGTCCATCTTGATAAATCTACTCTAACATTCCAATTTACTTCAGCTTTTAGATCCCTTTTCCAGTATATAAAAGCAATTCAACTTCATTCAGTATAGGCCACTTCATAGTCCTCATTGTCGTCCCACAACAATGTAACTACTAGGTACTTTTCTGACGCCGTGAGCTGAAACATCGAATGAAGACTTGCCACTTGGCAGGCTCATAGCACTACACTCAGACTGACACAGTTCCCACACCTAATCCCGAGGCCTTTGTTTCTCCTTGTGTTCAGTAGGAAAAGCAAGCAGTCTCTGTCTGGAGTATGCCATACCTCCTCCTGGGCCACACTTTATGCCTCAAAGAAGTCGTGTCACGGGACAGTGGACTTCACACTAGTTATTGTTCTAAAAGCAAAAAGTGCATCTTGCAAAGCATTTGCCTCATACAAAGATTCCTGGGACACAGCTGTGGGACTATGGTCAGATGAGGATAAGAGGGCTGATTTTACTCTCGAAGGTGATTCAGGCAAAGAAGGTGGGTTAATCCCTTCAGATGGGGGCAGGAGGCTGGTCCTTCTGAAAATAAAAAAAGGTAATTCAACAATAAGGGCTCCATGTCCCTAGCTTGATCCTTTTATTGTCCACATTTTCCCATCTCAATTTTCAGGATCTCACATCTTCCCCGTCAAACCTTTCAACATAAGGGATTCAGTTGATGGTGTAATTAGCTATTCTTCAGCTAGGACTCAGGAATGATGGTGGTGTGTGGGTTACAAACTGGACTGTTAGCTAAAGGTCAGCGATTTTAAAAGCACCAGCCACGCCCCAGGTAAAAGATGAAGTTTGTGCTCCGATAAATATTTATAGCCCCCAGAGCCCTCGAGGACATTCGATTTTGGCTTATGCAGTCACTGTGCATTGCAGCCAACTCAGTGGTAGTGAGGATAAGACTCTGGATGGGTTTTCAGCAATCTCAACACTGCTACAAGAAATAAGACTTTATTTCAAGACCCAAATAGCAACTTTCAGGTCCTTTATGTACTGCTTGAGCCAGGACTTTGAAGCTCTGGACTCATCATTTTCTCTTTCCGCGTTGTGGATCTGAAAGCTGAACCAGCCAGCTTCACTATGCTTGTGGGTGTAACAAAAATGTTGAAAGATAATAATGAAATAGTAGTCACTCACAGCATTGTCTCTCACTGATGTTTGATCTAATGGTGGGGATATTATGCTTGTCTTTATTGCCACCTCATGCCATGGATTACTATGCCTCTTTACTATTGGAAGTCGAGCAATTAGTACTTTTAAATCCAGCCAGACTTGAGAATAAGTTCAGAAAGCATGCTGTAGTGGAGTTAACAAACCCAGGGACAAGAGAACAACAAGTGCTCCAAAATCAGTGACGAGGATGGTGTAAGAGGCCTAGTAGGGCTTGATCAAGGACAATGTAACTGAGAGGAATTACTGAAACTCAAATGAAGGCTGAGCATGATAGTGGGACAAGAGAAAAGTAAATGGAAATAGAGGAAAGAACTACAAGGCAAAGGGCATTTATAGAGGTCTAAGTACAGGTGTGTACATATGTAAATATATTTATATATGATGATGGGGAAATAGATCTATGTGCATATAGTTATAGATTTAGTATTAAGGTAGCAGATGGACATTGGGCCTCCACTCAAGTACTCCCTCAATGTCAGAACACTTTGTTCTATTAAGCTGGTATTCCATGAAGCTCACCTTCCTGACATGATCGCTGAAGACAAATGGGTACATAAGCAAATGTGGTGAAGAAAGCTGATGGTGCCCAGCTATCAAAAGATATAGCATCTGGGGTCTTAAAGGCTTGAAGGTAAACAATTGGCCATCTAGCTCAGAAGCAACAAAACCCACATAGAGAAAGCACAACAACCTGTGTGATCATGAGGTGTCGAAGGGATCAGATATCAGGCATCAAAGAACAAAAAATCCTATCATGGTGAATGAGGGGAAGTGCAGAGTAGGGACACAAAGCCCATCTTTAGGCAACTGGAGATCCCCTCACAGAAGGATCATGGGGAGGAGACAAGCCAGTCAGGGTGCAGTGTAGCAATGATGAAACATACAACTTTCCTCTAGTTCTTAAATGCTTCCTCTCCCTCCCCCGCCATCATGATCCCAATGCTACCTTACAAATCTGGCCAGAGGATGTAGACTGATACAGATAGGAAATGGAAACACAGGGAATCCAGGATGGATGAACTCCTCAGGACGAGTGGTGATACCGGGAGTGTCAAGGGAATGTAGAATAGAAAGGGGGAACCAGTCACAAGGATTTACATAAAACCCCCTCCCTGGGGGACAGACAACAGAAAAGTGGGTGAAGGAAGATGTCGGACAGTGTAAGACATGACAAAATAACAATTTATAAATTATCAAAGGTTCATAAGAGAGGGGGTCTGGGGAGAGGGGGGAAACAAGGAACTGATGCCAAGGGCTCAAGTAGAAAGCAAATGTTTGAGAATGATGATGGCAACAGATGTACAAATGTGCTTGACACAATGGATGATTGTGTGGATTGTGATAAGAGATGTAAGAGTTCCCAAGGAAAGTATATAACTAAAAAAGAAAGAAAGCATTCTGTGTTGGGCCGGGTTGACTAGAGAAACAAATCCAGAGATACTCATATATGTATAAGAAAAAGTTTTATCTCAAGAAGTAATTATGGATCAATAAAACATTCCATCCCAGTCCAGCTCTTCAGTCTATAAGTCGCTCTTCAGACTCATTAAGTCACATGCAATGATGCAGAATGCAGGACAATCACAGGCCAGTGGGTGTAGTTATGTGGATCCAACTGACCGTATCGTAGTGCTTGCAGCAGCCAGGAAAGTGAAGGCACAGAGAGTGGGGGAGGTGCCCAGGACCCTGCTTATGAGAAAGTCTCGCCCACAGAGAGTCAACATCAGGGTGTGACCTGATTGACAGACTAAACTCTACCCTTACACTTTCATATATCTTCAAGTTGACATGAAATGATGTAACTACCACTTCTTCTTTGAGTTTTGTTCTTCTAGAATCACTCTTGGTGCCAAATAGCTAAGTCTGAGTTCTCGAGACGGGTGCATCAGTGAGATGCACACATACATACATATAAAGAGATTTGCTGCATGGTAGGGGTTTATGCAGTTGTAGAGGTTGGCAAGTCCCAAACCTACCGTTTGTGTCCAGTGGAAGCTAAGGATTTCTGATGACTTGTGGGGTTGTAGGACTGGTGAATCCACGACCTGCTGGTTAGGATGGAGACTTCTTCAGGTTTATAACACAGGAACTGCAGATCAGGCAACTAGAGTGCAGGTCAAGAAAGAGAGCAAACTTTGCCACAACTTCCACTTCGATAAAGGAAGCTGGCCACACTCCCGAGGCAATTTCCCTTTCAACTGATTGGCTATTCATATCAGATTACAAAAATGAAAGTTGATTCCATTATGAAAAAGCACCTGTCAGACTGATGAGAATCACAGTCTAGTCAAATTGAGGTTTACATTAGTCGTTACAGTTCCCTCAACCAACTAGCTGCCCCCCTCTTGCTCCTTGCTTGGTTTTCTCAGCACTTCCCCCATATGGCATACTAAGTTTGGTTCTCATTAGCATATGTGGTGCACAGCCCAGAGACTACGTTCACCACTGCTTCGCTAGTGCTAGAGCAAGACCTCGCATGTGGGCGCTTACTGACTATGTTCTACAAGTGAAATTTGGTGTTGACTGAACCCCATGCTGGGATTCTTGTGCCCTTGTATTTTGAATGAGGTCATTGCTAGTGTTTCCTGTCATTCACATCTGTGAAACCGTATGGGTTTGGCAGAAAGCTCAGACCCAGGAAACAGCAGTGGGGGTCAGGGCCACAGTGATTCCTAGGGCAAGGGGCAGTAAAGAACGAAAAATTGTTGTCATTCTTTGCAATTCATTATTGTATCGTACAATAGCCTTTCTGAGAACTGTTGATTTGTGACTCTTGGGTCTTCCGGTTAAACTGATTCCCACAATTTCCCTTAAATTTTCTCCAGTACATAATTCATCACACCCTCAGTTGGAGGTCTCACTTCAGGGTAACAAGAAGTGTCATACACGCAATATTTTTGTTATATCCTTAAGAGCCTAAAGTTATCATTTCAACGACCGTGGAATGAACAGGGTCGGGAGCATGTACCCCTTCCCTGCACTCACAGTAATGGGTGGCTCTCTTCCCTCTCTAGTTTGAAAACAGCGTGAAGTCCAATTTGCTGCTCAAGGAGCTTTATGTGGAGAACGCACACCTGCTAAAAGCCCTCCAGGTTACTGAAGAGAAACAAAGAGGAGCTGAGAAAAACAGCCTCATCTTGGAAGAAAAACTCAGAGCTCTCAACAAATTAATCAGTAAGATTTCTCCGGCATCCCTCTGTGTGTAAAGACTGCTTGCTTTCTTGGAATTCATTCTGAAAAGAAAATCTTAAAACCTGAGCCACTTTGATGCCTTAATCACTTGCAGCTTATTGGCCATGGTCCTCAGAAACAGGGCGACTGTGGTGTCTGGCTTGTTCCAGCAGCATCTGCTCTGTGCCAGATCCTGGGAACATACACGTGTTGGACAAGAGCACATTTTTATAAAACTCCCAATTTTACCACTGGGAAAACATGATGGAAACACTTGGTCAGGCCTGACAGAGAAAGTGGGTTAAGATAATGCAGTTCCAATACTGCATTTTCGACTTAAGCTCTCATTGCCATCGAGTCAATTACAATTTGTAGTGCCTTGGCTTCAAAGATTAAAATGTAAAGTAGGGCTCTAGACAGCTTTATCATATTTTTCCTTTTAAATTTCATTTATGTTTTCTTAAGCAGACACACAACAAAACATACATCACTTCAGCAGTTTTTAATGTATACAGTTTGCTGATACGGATTATATTCCTCCGGTCTGTAGCCATTTTCAGCTTTTTTGAGTTGTTGCTCATCTGTTAGCATAAATTCACTCCCCTTAGAGTTCCAGGGGAGTCCAGGTGGCATGGTGATGACAGCGCTGGGCTGCTAGCCACAAAAGCAGCACTTTAAATCCAACAGACTTGGGAGAAAGACATGGCTGTCTGCTCCCATGAAGAGTTGCGGTCTCAGAAACGCACAGGGGCAGGTCTACTCGGTCCTGTAAGGTCATTGTGAATCAGAATTGATTTCATGGCAGTGTGGTTGGCTTTGTTTTTTGTTTAAAGTCCCAGGCAAATACTTCAAATTGTTTTCCATTTTATTCCACATACATAGTTGTTAAAAGATCATCAAGCTCAAAGCAGACTTTTTTTTTACTAGTTAAGCCAAACTATTACTTGGTTTCAAGAAGACATTATGATACATTTCTGGTTTAAGGCAATAGTTTTAGGAGTTCAGCCACCCTCCATGGCTCCAGAAAGTTGGGAATTGTGAGAATTTTATATTCTTGTCTGTATTTTTGCCCCATTTTGTTCAGGATCCTTCTCTGAACTCTTTGATCAAAATGCTCAGCAGTGGTAGCCAGGCACCATGCAGTTCATTTGGACTCGTGACAAAGGAGGGCATTGTTTATGGAGGCAGCTAATTAGCCATGCATTCCAGAATCCTACTCTATTCGATTCTGTTGTTCCACATGAATCGACACCAACTGTGCCTGACAACTGAAGGAGGAGGTAGAACAGAAGCACCAAACATGTTAATAAGCCAAATAATGGTATGTCCCATGAAACCATTACCCTGAACCTAAGAGCTTTACTGTCTGGTTATTCAGCTCTGTCCTCTGTTACACTTCCCAATGGCTGCTGAGTGCAGACTTTCCAGAAGGGCTTCCCTCTGTAAGCAGAGTGTCCTCTAGACAATAAAGGGGAGGACTCTTGTTCGTTTGGAACCACTTTACCACATGTAAATATTGGTACTGTGGTTACATCTGTAGGCTTGTATTTATTGTACATTAATCTTTTTTTCATTGGAGTGTTTTTGCACTGGGAATTGAACTATATGTTAAAAAAGATAAAAATATAGTTTTATTCCAAAATTGATGGTCATTTGTTTATCTGAATGTACTACTGTAATGTGAAATGAGTCACTGTATTTGCAGTTTTTCAATTAAAAAACTTCAATTTTGTCCTTTGTTCTTCAATTATAAAATATCTCAAATAATTAGAAAATACAGTTTTAGGAGAAAACCCATATACCCATCAACTAGATACATTTAATATAATATTTTGAAATTTTTCTTTTTAAAAGATATAAAATATTTTAGATAGAGGTGAAGGTCGTATTCTATTGATTGCAACCTTTTACTCGTCCTAAAGGCACGCACTATCCCAAAGATGGTAAGTAAGTGTCCTGGTCTCTTTGTACATTTATTATATATGCATTATATAGTCTTGATTAGTGTCCACTCTTTTACTTTTGCATGTATCCATTGCAACGGCTACACAGAAACTCACAGACAAAATGCGTGATGAAAGAATTTAATAACTCAATAAGTTATAGTGCCAAGAGAAATGCTCAGGGTAGGTGTTTAACAGGACACATTACAGAGTTTCAGGTATGCTAATAAACACCCGAAGTGGCATACAACTCTGCTATGAGCCTCAACCCAAAGACATTCAGCTCAGGCTCTGGTCAAACCCAGGTCAGCAAACCCAGGTCTCCGAATTAAGTGCCCAGACTGAAGGACCAGGAAAACGTCAGTCTTCACAACCTAGAAATTGAAAACATTGTTCGGCACCCAGCTACCATGACCAAGTGTTATGAAAAGGATCACAACAGAAGGTTCTGTCTAGAGTGGGGGAGAAGTTAAGAACATAACCCTAAAGGATGCCAGGTTTACTGATCGAACAGAGATAGGCAGGACCTCCAAGATTTGCACTCTTCCCCTGCAGATCGGGAACTGAACTCAAATGGTACATTGACGGTATTGCTGCAATTATTGGGTTGAATCAGAATGCATATGAATTGTGGTAAATGATGTAAAAATATCACCTGATCTTTTGAGGGCAGGCCAGGTATGAGTGATAGGCTTTTTCACTGGGGTCAAGGAGGGGAGCCAAGCCCTTCTTTCAAAAGATATTTTTAATTAAAAGTTTCTTTTTTCATATAACACTGTTTAGGAATGAATAAAATGTAGCACAAAACCTGTCTCTTTCAGCCCTGCCATGTTCCCAAACAAGCTCCGCAGTGTTCCCCTTGCTCATATGATGAATATGATTATATCTATCCATACTTGTTTTATGAAAAATGCTCACACTGTACAAGTTGTAAAGCGGTCCTTCAAAAATTAAGGACTGTAAAAATTGTCCTTCAAAAAAAAGTTAAGTATTCCAAGATAAAAGCTGAGCGTTCATAGCTATTAGACTCCCATACAAGAAAACTTAAAGCCAGTCCTCCAACGTGAGAAATGTGAAGGAATGATACTAGAAAGTCACTCAAAGTTGAACACAAAAGGGAAAATGATGAGAACAAATGTACAAATGTGCTTGAAAATTGATATATTTATGGATTGTGATAAGAGTTATACAAGCCCCCAATAAAACTATTTTTTAAGTTGTACGAGCCCCCCAAAAACTGATTTAATAAAAAAGAAAGAGCTAGATCTGGAAATGGTGGAATGTCACCTGGCTTATATTCTTTTCTTATTTTTTGTACAATGACTATATTCCTTTCTCTCTTTTTTAATCATGTTACCACAATCCATATCTACACCCATTGTGTCAAGCACATGTGTACATTTATTTCCATCATCATTCTCAAAATACTTTCTTTCTACTTGAGGCCTTGGTATCAGCTCCTCATTTTTCCCCTCCCTCCCCACCCCCTTCCCTCATGAACCCTTGACAATTTATAAATTACTATTATTTTGTTATGTCTTACACTGTCCAACATCTCCTTTCACCCACTTTTCTGTTGCCTGTTCCTCAGGGAGGGGCTTATATTGTAGATCCTTGTAATCGGTTCCTCCATTCTATCCCACCTTTCCTCCACCCTTGAATTATCGCCACTCTCACCACTAGTCCTGAGGGGTTCATCTGTCCTGGATCCCCTGTGTTTCTTTCTGTACCCGTGTACATCCTCTGGTCTAGCCAGATTTTAAGATAGAATTGGGATCATGATAGTGGTGGGGAGGAAATATTTAAGAACTAGAGGAAAGTTGACTCATCCTTCCCTGTGGTCCCTCTGTGGGGAGATTGTTCCACTATCTACAGATGAGCTTTGGATCTCTGCTCCAGCCCTCTTGTTTTTATTTGTTATGTGTCTGCTGATGCCCAGTTCCTATGACTCCTCATGATCGCACCAGCGATGTGCTTCTTCCATGTGGACTTGTTGCTTCACTGCTGAATGGCAGCTTGTGTGACATCAAGCCTTTTAGACCCCAGACACTATATCTTTTAATAACCGGGCACCATTTGCCCTCTTCACCACATTTGTTTATGCACCTATTTTGTCTTCAGCGATTGTGTCAGGAGGGTAAACATCTCATGCTGCTGACTGGTTAGAACAAAACTTTCTCTTTTTAAAAAAATTTATGTATTGGGGCTCATGCAATTCTTATCACAATCCACACATACATCAATTGTGTAAAGCACACTTATACATTCATTGCCCTCATCATTCTCAAACTTCGCATTCCGCTTTGGTTCCTGGAATAAGCTCCTCATTTTCCTTTTTTCTCTCCCTCTCCCTCCCCGCTCCCCTCTCCCTCATGAACCCTTGATAATTTATAAATTATTATTTTATCTTATCTTACACTGCCAGGCGTCTCCCTTCACCCACTTTCCTGTTGCCCATTCCCCAGAGAGGAGGTTATATATAGATCCCCGTGATTGGTTTCCCCTTTCTACCCCTCCTTCCCTCCCGGTATCACCACTCTCACTGTTGGTCCTGAGGGGGTTCATCTGTCCTAGATTCCCTGTTTCCAAATCCCAACTGTACCGCTGTGCATCCTCTGGTCTAACCAGGTTTGCAAGGTAGAAGTGGGATCATGATAGTTGGGGGGAGGAAGTGTTTAAGAACTAGAGGAAAGTTGTGAGTTTCGTTATTGCTACACTGAAGCCTGAGTGACTCATCTCCCCACTACCGCTCTGCAATGGATGTCCAGTTGTCTACAGATGGGCATTGGGTCCCCATAGAACAAAGTGTTCTTGAATGGAAGGAGGATATGAGTGGATGCCCAAAGTCCATCCCCTACCTCAGGGTATTGCCATATAAATATATGTACATGGGCCAATACCTCTATTTTTGTAGATTAATGTATTTACATATGCACACCACTATGTTTATACCTCTATCCATTGCTTTGCTTCCTTGGTCCTTCCTCTGTTGCCTTTTACCTTCCTCATGTCCCACTGCCACTTTCCCCTTATTTCTGCCTCTTGGTAACCCCCTTAGCTAGTCTGCTGTTGCTCCAACATTACCACCACCCCCACCTTGGATCCCTATATCCTCATTACTGGCTCTGACACCCCAGTTGTTCCCCTGTCCATGGCGCAGCCTGCTCAGCACCCCCTTCCTCCACCACTCTGACCTCCCAGGTCTCCCTGGAACCGTTGGTCCCAATGCTCTCACCTCAAGCATGCCTCCCATACCTATCCTATATAGGTAGGTACACCGACTATGACATAGCCCAAAATGATTTTTTAAAATAAAAATAGTAAATCAATAAGAAAAAATTTTTAAAAAGAGAAAAGAACTATACAAAAATCCTGGGTCTCTTCGCTGGCCTTCAAGACTGTCCAGGAGCTGCCTCTCCCAGCCTGGAGTGCATGTAGACCCTACTATGAAGCACCAAACCATGAGGACAGCATGGTCACATGGAAGGATGCATGAAGAGAGAGAGCTACAGGCTAGGGAGAGGAGCCAGCATGCCACACCCACACAGAGGCAGGCCAGGAGAGAGGAAGAGAAAGAGAGCGGGACTAGACCCCACGCTGGCACGCCAGGCTCGGAGGATGACGTCCCTGGGGGAAGCTAATGGGACACAGAGGGAACTGGACAACTGACAACAGCTGGTGGCATGCTGTCCCCTTGCTGGAGCAGACTGCGACAAAGTATATTTCTTGATCACAATTGAATGTAAACAGAATTTGGTAACACAATGAAACTGAAATACACAATTATATGGAAATTAAACCATTATACAAACAACCAGTGAATATTTAGAGTCAAATGAAAATGAAGATACAACACACGAAAACATTTGAGACTCTGAAACTGTTAGGGTGGGGGAAGGGAAGTATACTTATTACCAATTAAGTGAAGGTTTACAGAGAAGTTCATCAGTTTTACATCGAAAAATTCATACACATTGATTTTGCACATCCACTCCAATACCTTCCATGTGCCATCCTACTTCCCCACTGGGCTTTCTCTTACCATCACTCCTTCTTTAGTAACCCTCTGGACTTTGTCATTGGGTAAATGCTGCCCTTTGGGTTTTAAGCTGTTGATGGTTTTAAAAAAGGTCATTTCAGTTCCACGCCTAGAGGACATTGGCTATATTCTTGGGGTATGCTACTAGATTCCATTCAACCAGTAAACCCAGTCTGTTTTATGATCATGAGTTCTGTTCCACATTTTACCCCCATTCCATTGAGGACCTTCTAATGTGATTGTGTTCAGAGTAATAGGTAGCGGTAGTCAGGCACCATTTAGGTTTTCCAAGCTCAAGATTATAGAGACTAATGTTTGGGTTGTTCATCATTCTATTGTAATAATTGTATTCAACATGTCTTTTGACTTCACTCTTGTTTCCTCCGAGTGCGGAGAGACCAATAGTTACTACTGGCTGCTCATGCACAGTTTTTCTTATTTAAGTCACTTTTTTAAAAAACAAAAATTTCAAAAGAGGACCTGATGCAAGGGGCTTAAGTGGAGAGCAAATGCCTTGAGAATGATTGGGGCAGGGAATGTATGGATGTGCTTTATACAATTGATGTATGTATATGTATGGATTGTGGTAAGAGTTGTTTGAGTCCCTAATAAAATGTAAAAGAAGAAAAGAGAAAAAAATGATTAGGGCAAAGACTGTACAGATGTGCTTTATACAATTGATGTATGTATATGTATGAACTGTGAAAAGAATTGTATCAGCCCCAATAAATTGTTAAAAAATAAATTTAAAAAAATTCCTTTTATTTTTTTTGTACTGTCCGACGTCTCCCTTCACCAACTTTTCTGTTCTGTTTTAATGTAATTTTTATCATTAAACTGTGAGTCTAATGGTAACAAAATAGAACGTGTGTGTCTGTGTTAAAACAGTCATTAAAGAATAGAATTCAGAGACAGAGAATTTTTTTAAGTTTTTAAAAATATTTTCTATTGTTACTTAGGTGAAGGTTTAAAGAGCAGACATCAGTTTTACATTAAATAAGTCGTTAAATCTACCATTGTCTTTTCATTTCCAATATTTTTTGCCAATCTCTTGTTTTATATTGTCTTCCCTTCACAAAAATAACACCTGTCTACCCTCTAGCTTCCACAGACAGAGAACTTATTGTTGACAAAGGCCTAAAAAACATTAAATGGGAAGCAGACACCTCTTCAATAAATGCTATTGGAAATACTGGCTATCCACTTGCAGAAGAACAAAAAAAAGACGACTGCCTCACCCATGCACAGAAACAAACTCAAGATGGATCAAATTCCTAAATGTAAAACCCAAAGCTCTCAGGATCAGAAAACTGGGACAAAACTAGGAACCCTAGTGCAGTAGATGGGCTATCAGAAATAACAAAGCTGACACAATCCATAGAAAACAAAATAGTGGGACATATTAAAAAATAAAAAACTTGCATACATTAAAAGACTTCATTGAAAGAGTAAAAAGACCCATAGACTGGGAAAAGATATTTAGTAATGACATAACAAAGGACTAATTACTAAAATCTACAGAATTTACAAGGTGGCAAGAAAAACAAACTAGTAGCCCTATGAAAAAGTGGGCAAAGGACCGGAGCAGATGATTCACAAAGGATGATACGTGAATAACTAATAAACATATGAGTAAGTTCTCTCAGTCATTAGCTATCCAGGAAATGCAAGTCAAAGCAACCATGAGATACCACCTAACACCCATAACTGTAGCCCAGTTAAAGTAAAAAAGCTGAGAACAGCAAATGTTGGAGAGTGTGTGGTGAGATAGGAACTCTTATCCTCTGCTGGTGGACTTGTAAATATGTACAGACACTCAGGAAGGCAATATGGCGATACCTAGAACAGATGGCAACTGAACTACCATATGATCCAGCAATACCATTACTGAACATATACCCCAAAGAAATAAAAAACATCATAAGCAGACATTTGCTCCCCCATGTTCATCACAGCACAGCTCACAATTGCTAGAAGCGGCCTCCATTCCCAACAATGGATAAAAAACCTCTGGTACATAAACATGATGAGTACTGCGCATGCCTGAAGAACAGCAATGAGACCCCTCACGTCGTGGAGGGCTCTGGAAGACATGCTGAGGGAAGCGAGTGAAGCACGAAAGGACAAGCACTGTGTGAGTCCAGAGCAGCAGGAACAAGCAGCAGAAGGGGCGCAAGCTCAAGCGTGCAGGCCATGCAGTCGTCTGGCTGGGGTCAGACAGGCCGCTAACGAGCTGGACCAGTGCCAATGACCTACACATCATCTGCTCCTGGTGAGTATAGTGTAGGTCACTTGGCCGGAGGTCACCTCACGACAGCTGGGATCAAATGGAGGGTGCGAGGGGGTAGTGGCTGTTCGCTGAATAGTAGCCATTTAGATCTGTGGTGAGGTCTCCCAGAGAGGGAGGTAGCCCCGTCGGAGGAATGGGGTTTACTGATGAGAGGTGCCGCACAGGAGATGAAAGGGAATGGTCAAATTTGGGGGTACATAGGTGCATGCCTGTTGAAGGGAGGGGAGGGAGAGCTAACCTCCAGGTGGGGGACAAAAGACTGAGGATGCTCTTGGCAACAATAAATGGGAGGTGTCTTCAGTGGCATGCAATGGGTGGGCAGAACTGGTGTAGGGCATCTGGGAGGGGGGGTATCCCAGGAAAGCAGACCAGGTGCCATAAAATGCTGGGACAACAAATCCTGGATCTTTGGGGTGCATGCATGCTCCAGAGGCTACATCAGTGAGCCCCATATGGGAATCCCACTGGGTGAACTAGACTCTACCTCAGACACACTTGTAACATGAGGACTTAAGCGGGAAATACATGGTGCCTGAGGAAGCAGAAAACAGCTGTACCAAGAGTGGTGTACTGATGGTTGGTGGACAAATAAGGTCATGTTACATCAACCCCCTTTATGCTGGGTTAAGATATCTAGTATTCTGGAAATCTTGTGACAGCCCCTCTACTGTGTGTTGCATGTGCTTGGGTATATTAAGGTGTGTCTCAGGGGTGCAGCACCATGGGGGTCACTTTCTTGAAGCTGTTATTTGTTTCTGCTTTTTAGTAAATGAGACCCAGAGACTTTGAGAAAGAAAATATAACAATAGTTTGGGGGGGCGAGGATAAAGAGGGTCGGGGGAAGTAAGAGGGAGATGATGTCAAGTAGTCTAGGAGGGAAATGTATGTGTGGAGACTGATTGTGGCAGCAATTTTACAATTCTGTTTGATGTGATTGAACTATGGAATAATATGACATTTGTATTAACTCCTAAGTTAGCAAATTTTTTAAAAAGCATAGATTCAGGAATGGTTTGGGGGCTCACACTTAAAAAGAATTATCATGGCCCTGCTCAGTACTCACCTTCATGAAATGGTCACTGAAGATAAAGGTACTACAGCGAAGTGTCGCAAAAAAGTAGATAGTAGCACTCCCTCAATGTATGAATACTTTCTTTTATTAAATTGGCACTCTGTGATGCTCACCCTCCCGACACAACTGCTGAAGCCAAAGCGGGTGAACAAGTAAATGTGAAGAAAGCTGATGGTGCCCGGCTATCAAAAGAGATAGTGTCTGGGGTCTTAAAGGCTTGAAGATATACAAGCGGCCATCTAGCTCAGAAGCAACAAAGCCCACATGGAAGAACACACCAGCCTGTGTGATTGCATGGTCCCGAAGGGAACAGATATCAAAGAACAAAAACTCAAATCATTGGCTGCACACCTCCATGATACAATCACCGAAGACAAACAGGTGCATAAGCAAATGTGGCGAAGAAAGCTGATGGTGCCCGACTATCGAAAGAGATAGTGTCTGGGGTCTTAAAGGCTTGAAGGTGAACAAGCGGCCATCTAGCTCAGAAGCAATAAAGGCCACATGGAAGAAGCACACCAGCCTGTGCAATCACGAGGTGCCAAAGGGACCAGGTATAAGGCATCATGCAATATATATATATATATATATATACACAATATATATATATATATATATATACACACACACACACACACACACACACACCATAGTGAATGAAGGGGGAAGTGCAGAGTGGAGACCCAAAGCCCACTTGTCAGCCACTGGAGATCCCCTCATAGAGGGGTTTAGGAGAGGAGATGGGTCAGTCAGGGTGCGATGTAGTACCGATGAAGAACACAGCTTTCCCCCAGATCCTGGATGCTTCCTCCCGCCACCTACCATGATCCGAATTCTACCTTGCAGGACTGGATAGGGCAGAGGTTGTACACTGGTGCATATGGGAGCTGGAGGCACAGGGAATCCAGGGTGGATGATACCTTCAGGACTAGGGGTGTGAGGGCCGATGCTGGGAGAGTGGAGGGTGAGTGGGTTGGAAAGGGGGAACTGATTACAAGGATCCACATGTGACCTCCTCCCTGGGAGATGGACGGCAGAGAAGGGGGGGGGGGGCGGTAGACTCTGGATAGGGCAAGATATGACAAAATAACAATCTATAAATTATCAAGGGCTCATGAGGGATGGAGGAGCGGGGATGGAGGGGGGAAAAAAAGAGAACCTGATGCAGAGGGCTTAAGTGGAGAGCAAATGCTTTGAAAATGATTAGGGCAAATAATGTATAGATGTGCTTTATACAATTGATGTATGTATATGTATGGGTTGTGATAAGAGTTGTATGAACCCCTAATAAAATGTTTTTTTAAAAAGTACTAAATCTAAAAAAAAAAAGAGTGGCTGAATTACAACACTAACTGAACCCTCTACTTAGAATGATTTCTGATGTTAATAGGAGAGCATGGATTGGGACTAAATGGGAACCTGAAAGTTACGGTGGAGAGGACTGTGCTACGCTGAGTTTTCTAGAGAAATAAATCAAACTACACTCAAATAACTTTATAGCAAAAATCAATTTACATCAGGAAGCCCAGCCCAGTTCAACTCAAGTCCATGGGTCAGATGCTAGATGAAGTCCCCTTTAGACTCACCCAGCTTCCAGCCAATGAAGCAAAGGCAAAGCAGGAATCGGGAAAATCACAGGCCAGTAGGGGCAAGAGCATCTGGATGTAAGGTCAGCAGGAAGAGGGCAGGGCACTGCAGCTCCTATGATCAGCAGGCCGGCTCGGCCATGAATCCTAGAGATGCAGAATCAAGGTAAGCAGGATGGAGGGAGAGGGAAGGAAAGTTGTCCATAGAATCTCTCTAAATTGGGCACCTCCTCCAAGGAGAGGGCCTTATTGAGATTGAACTCTACCCATACTTTCACAGAGATGCATCAAACTGATATAAAATCGAACCATCATAGGGACACACGGAAAGATTATTCTCAGAAATATCAGAACATGGATCCTTGACATGCCATTGAGTTACTTCAGCCAACAACACTACCACTCACATCTGAAGAGTTTAATCCATCATTAGTAAAGCCATTGTCCCCTCCACCTGCACTTGAGCTTAGCCCAACTTTCCCTGCTGATAGGGAACCTCGAGTTGTATCTGGAGCATTCCCTGCAGCAGATGCCTTGCAAGATAATGCTGACACTTGCTGGGAAACACCTTCGACACTCATGCCTGCTTCGACACTGCCTCTAAACTTGTCTCAGTAATCCCAAAGGTGACCTCCAAATATTGATCCAGAAAGAGCTGTGCTATCCTCTTAAAGGACTGCTAGCATTTTCTAGTATGTACAGGCAGAGACCCGAGGAATGTGTGCGGGAGTGAGATGATGATGCAAGGAGCGAACGGTTGCATCAGTCTGAATGTGTTGACGTGGACCAACTAAGCACTGATCCTTCAGTCAGTGTTTCAGCACCAGACGTTAGGACAGAATCTAATAGTTTATCTGTTTGGTTTACTGAAGCAAAGCTTCTGCAGTGGCTTAGAGCAAGTTAAGTTGAAGTACCAGACCTAGCTTGGTATACTTTAGAGGATTAAGGGAATGGGCGTGTTTCAGGGCAGACCCATAGACTCACAAATGGAATGCACTGAGGACACACCTTTTCTCTCAGTGGGAAACAAATTTCTGAAGGGATCATAAGTATCTCTAAAGACTGCTGTGATTGATATTTTATTTTGAGCCAGTTTTGACAGTGGAAAATACCCTAATTAAGACGTTTGCACATA
Source organism: Tenrec ecaudatus (assembly GCF_050624435.1). Taxonomy (NCBI): domain Eukaryota; kingdom Metazoa; phylum Chordata; class Mammalia; order Afrosoricida; family Tenrecidae; genus Tenrec; species Tenrec ecaudatus. The sequence continues at coordinate 478,710 of NW_027459452.1, forward strand.
ACATGGCTGATTGGGTCCCATGGTAGTAGGCGGTAAGCAGTAGCATTTAACAGAGACAAGGTGGGTGTGGTTGCCAAATGGTTAGCAGAGTCAAAGAAGTAACAGAATAGCCTGATTTGTATGGCATTGGATACCTAAGCAGAGTGTCCCTAGGAGTGAAATAAATGAGAAACCTACCAAATCTATCATTGATCTGTACAAGTTGAAAAATTCTAGGCCAGTTGAATAGCAGTCTAATTCAAATAGCCAGATATAGAGTCGCAAATGCTCGATCAATTCCCAAAAATTGAGCCAGTTCACAAACCCTTCATTTACGGGGAAGCCAGGTCCCTTTGAGGAAGGCACCCACTACACTAATAAAAAAAATGCATAGTTAGCCTTTCTCCCAGGCCTGCCCAGTGGAAACTGCGCCTTTTATAAGTGACAATTCATTGGAGAAAGGAAATAATCAGACGTTGGGGATGGTTACTGGACATTGGCTCCAAACTGACATTAATCTAAGTGACCCTAAATTTAAGGTCCCACAATCAGACTAGGAGCATATAAAGGTCAAGTTATAATGGAGTCTTAGCTCAGGTTGATCTCACAGGGGATCCAGTATGAGCCCAAACCTATCCTATAGTAATTTCCCTGTTCTAGAACACATAAATGGAATAGACAGACTCACTGACTGCCAGTACCCCATATGGCTACCTGACTCTAGAACATGGACTACTATGGCAGGGGCAGGAGTGGAAGCTAGTAAAGCTACCTCTACTTAGGAAAATGGTAAAGCCAACGCAATTATGTTTTCCTGGAGGGATTGCAAAGATCAGGGTGCAAAGATTGCACCATCAAGGAATTGAAGAATATAGGGCTGGAGACCATTACTTCCGAACTGAGCTGTTGTCTATGGGGGGACTAGCAAACTCTAGACCTATGTGGTTTGTAAGGGTCCAGGTATAAGCTGTGCTTACACACACACAAGCACCAGCAGCGGTTAAGCCAGTTTTTAGTGTGGGGTTTTTTAATCACTTTATTAGGGGCTCTTACATCTCTTTTATAACAATCCATACATCAGTGGAGTCAAGCATATTTGTACATATGTTGCCATCATCATTTTCAAAACATTTTCTTTCTACTTGAGCCCTTGATATCAGCTCCTTTTTTCCCTCCCTCACCCACCCTCCCACCCTCAAGACCCTTGATAAATTATTATCGTTTTCCTATCTTACACCATCTTCTGTCTCCCTTCACCCACATTGCTGTTGTTTGTCCCCCTCAGGGTGTGGGGGTTATGTCTACATCATCATTGTAATCAATTCTCTGTTTCTCCCCCTTCTCCCCCTACATTCCCCCTAAGTGGCCTACGCTGATAGTATTGCTACTCCCATTACTGTTCCTGATGTGTTTATCTGTCCTGGATCCCGTGTGACAAGAGCTCTTATCTGTACCATCTGGTCTAGCTAGATTTGTAAGCTAGAACTGGGATTTGTAAAGTAGAAGTGGGGTCATGATAGGTGGGTGGGGTGGGGTGCGGGAAGCACTAAAGAACTAAAGAAATGTGTGTCTCGTTGGTGCTGTACTGCACTCTGGCTGACTTGTCCCTCCTGTGAGGGATGTCCAATTGTCTACAGATGGGCTTTGAGTCTCCATCCGACTCCCTTCATTCACATCATATGATGGTTTGGGGTCTCCTGATGTCTGATACTGTTAGATTCCTCAGGTGGAAATACCTGGGTCATTGGCTTCCCATGAGAATGAATTCACACCGAAGCCTGGTTTGTGATCCAAGTGAATTTTTATAAAGGATAGAAGTGTAAAGGTGAAACTGAGGTACAGGGAGGAAGACAGACATAACTGACAGGACAAGGAAAGCAGAAACAGAAATAGCTTTATTAGGTGGGGCAGTAGGGCGGCTCCTGCGGCTCCCTGCCGAGGTTTCGTGACCTAGGCGGACAGGTCAGGGAAGTCCCATTCAGCAGCTGGGGGCGAGGGTTTTTACAGGGGTAGTGAGGAATGTATGGCGATTAGCATATGGGGTCTGGAGATCTGGAGAATTGCTTGTCATCTCCTTGCAATTCTGACTTTTCAGGGCCCTCCACTGGGAGGCGTGGTTGACAGTACTGGTTGACTCCATTGACTCAATTAAGCTCACCTGGCCTAGATTGAGGTCCTCCCAAGAGTACTGGCTTCGTCTCAACTGCCTGAATTTATTCATGCCATCCAGCCTGGAGCAGCTTCCCACAGTCTGTAAGGGTGGAGGGAGGCCTTGGCAGGTAGAGGTAGAGGTTTCTGCCTCTAGCTCCCTAACACTTTCTGATCCCATCTACACCTTGTGATCACACAGGCTGGGCAACAATTTTATTAAAGCATAGATAGAATCATTTCCAAAGAAAGTATGTGAGTCCTTCTGGCATGGTGAAAAGGATACCTTAAGCATAGATAAAATATGCTTTGCTCCCGGAATGTAGTGGGGGCCCCTTTCACAAATTAAGAAGGGTCATTCATTGTCTAGGGGAAGACTCCTAGTTTCTAAAAGACAGTTTTAAAGGGGAGGAGTTTGCCACTCCACAGATGTACAATTAGCTTTCTAATTAGTTATTTAGACCACCCTTGAGGCTCTTTAAATTGCAATCTCAGCTTTTGTCTCTGGATCAGTGTGCTGTCAGATATATCTCCAGCAGCACTGCTGTGTGAGGACATTCATTAGGGCCTAGCTTCAAGGTTGACCTGCTTACTAACCTGTTCTCACAAGGTCTTCTGTTAATTCACATATTGCATGCAGAAAATGCCTCTTCTGTCCCTGTCAATTTGGTCAGTGCAAAAAACAGGTGGATCTTTGAGAATGGCAGGGGGTGCCTGGAAACTTATCCAGGTGGTGACTCCAATTGCAGCTGCTGTCCCAGAAATGGTTTTATTGCTTGAGTAGATTAATATCTCTTCTAGTATCTGATAGCAGCTACTAACTGGGCAAATGTGTTTTTCTCAATTCCAGTTTTAAAGGAGCAGCACAAGCAGTTTGCCTTTAGCTGTTGTGGCAGTTAGATGTTATGTCAACGTGACCCTGTGGGAAACTGTAGCACTAGTCCCACCTATCAAACAGGTTACAGCCTGATGACTCCTCCTAGGGGATATGAACTTTCAAATAAGAAAGACAATGAGAGCAGCAAGAGGAGATAAGCAGCACTTGAGAGGGGATTGAGGGGCAGCTGGGAGGAGGAGGATGACCAAGCAGCACACACTGCAGAGAACAGCGCAAAAGAGTTACTGAAAGGGATAGCACTTCCAGACCACAGGATTGTCACCATAAAGATAGGTAGACACAAATAGACTACAACGAGAGAGCAGAAACACCAGCCAATTAGAACCGCTTAGGGCATCTCCTCGGCCGCCTGAGGGGAGATTCCAGGGTCTTTGAATTGGGAAGCTAGCTGAGGGGGTGGGGGGTACGTGCCAGTGGGGTGTGATGGAGCAAAAGGATCATAATTCGAAGTGACCAGACTGGGACCAGGGAAAATAAAAATATAAATTTCTTTGGCTTCCTGCCAAGACCAGAAGACTGCCAGTGGAGATCCCCCATCTAGGACTCACTCCTAGTAGTGGGTACTTCACAGCTTACTGAGCCTCACAGGGCTGAGAACAGGGCAGCTGAAAGCAGGTGTTAAGTGATTAACACCAAGAGCTCCAGCCCCCTCCTGAGGTACCACTCAGCACAACCCCTGATCGGAAGACACCCCAAAGGCCTGGTACCTTAAATAATTGGGCCACTCTGAGGATTTATTTTCATATTACTTGTTACACATACCTGGATTGCATACACCTGACTCATTGACTAAGTATTTGCATCACAAAACAAGAAGCTGGAGCAGGTTTGGCAGGCAGAACAGGTTTTACAAGCCCAGGCAAGGAATTTATATAAGGGAGTTTATATATATCATTTGTATGATATGTTACTTTACGTTTTTTCCTTCCGATCTCATTGGTTTATTTCCTAGACCCCTAACACCCCATCTACCTACTAGTTCGCACCCACAACAGAGACTAAGCTCTGTGTGAAGCTTAGTGTCCCGGACAAACATACATTAACAGCTCTCCTGCATCTTATGCTAGTATGATTTTTCCTATTACTATTATTAAAACTGTCATCTCTTACCCCTTTTCTTTCATTTTCCTTTCTTTAGTCTAAATATCCAAAGTTTTACTTCACAACATCATTAACCTGTCTTTTAGTTTCACTGTACTGATCATCAAAATTTGTCTTACATTTTCAGACTCATAAAACCAAAGACTAATACTACTATCACAATATTTAAAATTGTTTTTGCTCTCAAATACTAGCACCCATTGATCCATCGTTGCAAATGAAGCATTTCAGGCCCAAATACCCCTTCCTTTACCCTACTATATAACACTACCTGATCCTCCACCCTCTTTTTTAACCTACTGCTTCCTTCACTCTCCCAACACTCATAACATTTCCTCCCCAAATTTCATATGACTCCCTTAACACATAAATTAGCAACCTCCCTCAGACACTTAATACAAACTATCCATTAGCCCTCTACTGCACCACCTAATAGAGTTAACCAGTTCCAAATAACATCGCCTACATAACACTCCCAATAGACTCCAAGATGACAAGGAAACAACAGAAGATATTAGTCACACACACACACACACACACACACACACACACACACACACACACACACACAACAAGAGAAACATAAACAAATAACCAAATAGCAATCAGACTTAAATGTAATACCTGAAACTGTACAAGTTATGGATTTCCCAGAAAAAGAATGTAAAGAATGATGTTTGTGCTCATGCAACAGCTGAAAGAAGTCTGAAAGGAAAAATAAAACAATAGAAAAGCTATAACCTCATTAGAGAAACAAACAGAAACACAAAAATCAAACACTATAATAGCAGAATTATAAAGCAGCGGTGTCAAACTCAATTAAAAAGCGGGCCATTTGGTGCAACAGGCAAGATTCACATGGGCCACATCACATTTACAAATTTTGTTCAATTTCTATTTTGAAGTGAGGATTCAGGAATATGGATAGGATAATTAAAATACTATAATAGCTTTTATTTAATGTATTTATAAAACTAAAATTATTGTTTTACCCTTAACTTGACAGTGCTTTCCTTCTACTAGTTTTCACTACGTCTTATGTTGTGACCGGAAAATATAACAAGGTAACTAATAAAAAACACCAAGATTTGGGCAGCTGACAAACGTGATGCACAATTGTAATGGTTTCCCTCTAAAAATGTTCACTAGCACTGCTGCTAGGTATGATCATAACAGCACAACCCAGAGTGCTATTTTTCACCTTTTCACTATTGGGATCTCTTTACATTATGTGACACTGAGAATGGCAGACAGATCGCTTCCAATCATCACTGGAACTAGGTCAGTGCATTTATACACATCCACAGGCCCCCCAGAAAGCACTGGGCCACATGTATACTCATCTTCAGATAAAGGGTTAACGAGGGAATTGTGTGTACGGTATTGCCTCGATCTCCCCTAAGTGCTATTTTCTTCATAACAATTTTTTCTATTTTCATTTTATTTCAGAGCATCGCAGGCCACAAAAAAAGCTCCTCAGGGGCTACATGCGGCCGACAGGGCCAGTTTGACACCCCTGCTATAAAGGAAAAGCGGGAGGCTGTAAAAAAAATAGAGATAGAGAATTGAAGAGATAGAAACCCAAATTAGTGAACTGAAAGACAAATCTATAGATTCCAATCTAAAGGAAGGACAAATAACCAAAAAATGCAAAAGAGACTGAGAAAAGCTTGATAATAATGTGGGACACCATTAAGAGGAACAACCTGCATCTTGTAGGAATTCCCAAAGAGGAAGAAACAAACAAAGTTACATCCACACAGAGAATAGTCCAAGAGCGCCAGCCAAAGAACTTTGCTCAATGTCTAAAAGAGAAAAAGACGATTGTTTAGGAAGCCAAAAGAACCCCAGCCAGGAGAGATTCTAAAAGGCAAACTCCACGGCATATTGTAGTCAAGATGTCGAACATCAGAACGGAAACAACAAACAATCTAAAAGCACCTAGAGAAAAAGATCAATTACACACAAAGGTTCAGCAACTAAATATGGTGGTATAATACAATTATTTCAAGACAAGAAAAGCCAAAAGCAAGACCACCATTACAAAAAATACTCAATGAAGTACTGTGGCCAAAAAAACCAACAGCAACAACACACAAACCTGAAACCAACATTCAAGACAATTCCTCACAAAAACCAGCACACACAGAACAACACCCAGAGCAAGGGAACGACACAGGAAGAACAAAGAAACTGAACACAATACACATCCAAACACACAACACACGCATATATAAACCAAAATGGTGGAAACAAATACACATACATGTCAATAATTTCACTGAATGTTAATGTACTAAATACACCAGTACAGAGACAGAGAGAAGCTGAATGGATAAGAAAGCAAGCCCCATCAATATGCTGCCTACAAGAAAAACACCTCACAAACAGAGACTTGAAGACATTAAAAATCAGAGGTGGAACAAAAGCATACCCAGCAAACAGCAACAAAACTCAGCAGGGGTAACAATATTAATCTCCAAGAAGATAAACTTCAAGGTAAACAACATAACGAGAAAAGATTGAATACTACATAATGATAAAGGGAAAAATAGCTCAGAAAACCATAACTTTAATAGTCATCTATGCACTCAATGAAATACCTTTGAAATACATCAGATCCTCATAGAATTGAAAAAGGACCAAGACACATCGACAGTAAGAACAGAAGACTTCAATACACCACTCTCAAAGAAAAAAAAATGTCAAGAAAAAAGGCAATGAAGACCAAAAAAAGTTTAATAACACAATCAATAAAAACTATCTTGGATGTATGAGCCCCTAATAAAATGTTTTTTAAAAAAACTATCTTGGAGGGAAGATGGTGACTGAGTAACACATACCAGAGGGACTCCACAGAAATCAACCCAGGAGAGCTACTAAGAGGGAAATTCAACACTGCTGGGTCACAGGAGGCGCATCATAAAGATAAGTAGGCACAGATCCACAAGGTTTGAAGGGACTGGTGGGCCCTCAAAGTTTAGTATTAAGGTAGTAGATAGACATTGGGCCTCCATTCAAGTACTGCCTCAATGCAACACTGTGTTCTATTAAACTGGCATTCCATGATGCTCACCTTCCCAACACAATCGATGAAGACAAATGAGTGCATAAGCAAATGTGGTGAAGAAAACTAATGGTGGCAAAAGATATAGTGTCTAAGGTCTTAAAGGCTCAAGGTAAACAAGCGACCATGTAGCTGAGGAGCAACAAAGCCCACATGGAAGAAGCACACCAGCCTGTGGGATTATGAGGTGTCAAAGGGATGAGGTAGGAGCCATCAAAGAACAAAAAATATTATCATTGTGAACGAGGGGGGTGCAGATTAGGGAACCAAGAGAGACTCATCTGTAGACAACTGGACATCCCCTTACAGAAGGGTTGGGCGAGACAGCCAATCAGGGTGCATTGTAGCAACAATGAAACTTACAACTTTCTTCTAGTTCTTTAATGCTTCCTTCCCCACCACTATCATGATCCCAATTCTAATTTACAAATCTGGCTAGATGAGAGGATGTACACTGGTACAGATAGGAACTGGAAAAACAGGGAATCCAGGACAGATGATCCCTTCAGGACCAGTGGCGAGAGTGGGGATACCAGGAGGGTGGAAGGAGGGGGGGGAGGGGAAACCGATTACAAGGATGTACATATAACCTCATCCCTGGGGAATGGACAACAGAAAAGTTGGTGGAGGGCGATGTTGGACAGTGCAAGATATTACAAAATAATACATTGCCAAGGGTTAATGAGAGAGAGGGCAGCGACGGGTGGGGGGGGGGGAATGAGGAGCTGATGCCAAGGGCTTAAGTGGAGAGCAAATGTTTTGAGAATGATGTGGGCAACGAATGTACAAATGTGCTTGACACAATTGATGTGCTATGGATTGTGATAAGAGTTGTATGAGCCCCCAATAAAATGATTTAAAAAATAAAGATTTATTTGAACATAAAAAATAGATATAACTGATGGCATATATTCAATCTTGTTTTGTTAGGTGCCACCCAGTCAGTTCAGACTCGGTGACCCTATCGACAACATAAGGAAACAGTGCTTGTTTCTTGTGTCATCCTTACACACGTTTTCTCTTTGAGCCTATGATTTCAGTCATGTCAATCCATCTTTTTTGCTGTGCCTTTTCTGTAACAAGCATTCTTTCAGGGACTGGTCTCTCCTGAAAACCTGTCCAATGTCCAACATCTTGCCATCCTTGTATCTAAGGAGCATTGGGGCTGTACTTCTTCCAAGACAGATTTGTTGTTGTTTTTTGGCAGTCCAATTACTTCCAATATTTTTCACAAGCACCATAATTCAAATACATCGATTCTACATTGATCTTCCTTAATCAATGTCCAATTTTTACATGTGAATGAGATGATTAAAAATGCCATGGCCCCCAAAAGACTGGACTGGAAAACGCTCCTAAGGGCCAGCAAACGATCCCTGAACTAACTACAAGCTTTTCTCTTGTGAACTGTTTTGTTCTGTTCTTTGTCAGTGGTTTGTTTTTGTTGTTTTTTTGCCTGGTTGTATACTGTTGCTTTGTTTTCCTCTGTCTTGTTTTCATGCATGTTAGTGTCTCCACAGGTCTGTTTGAATAGGACAGGCTGGATGAACTATCTGGAGGAAAAACAACGGGACCGACAGTTCCGGGGGGACTTGGGGTGGGGGGTAGAGGGGTATAAGGAAGTGGTGTTAACAAACCCAGGGACAAGGGAAAAACATGGGACCCCAAATGGTAGAGAAGGGGGAGTGTCAGGCCTGGTGGGAAATGATCAAGGGTAAGGTTGATTAGAGAAGAGGTATACTCTAGCCCAGGTGGCGATGAAGCATGGTAGTAGGGCAGGAGGAAGGTCAAGGGAGATGGAGGAAAGAGCTAGGAGTCAAAGGGCATTCATGGAGGTCTAGACAAAGACAGGTACATGCAAATATATATAGGAGGATGGGGAAATAGATCTATGTGTCTATATTTATAGGTCAAGTATTAAGGTGGCGGAAGGACCTTGGGCCTCTACTCAAACACTCCCTCAATGTATGAATGCCTTCTTTTATTAAATTGGAACTCTATGATGCTCACTCTCCCAACACAACGGCTGGAGCCAAAGTGGGTGAACAAGTAAATGTGGTGAAGAAATCGGATGGTGCCCGGCTATTAAAAGAGATAGTGACTGGGGTCTTAAAGGCTTGAAGATAAACAAGCAGCCATCTAGCTCAGAAGAAACAAAGTCCACATGGAAGAACACACCAGCCTGTGTGATCGAGTGGTCCCAAAGGGATCAGTTACCAGGCATCAAAGAACAAAAAATCATATCATTGACTGCACACCTCCATGATAGGATCGCTGAAGACAAATGGGTGCATAAGCAAATGTGGTGAAGAAAGCTGATGGTGCCCGGCTACCAAAAGAGATAGTGTCTGGGGTCTTAAAGGCTTGAAGGTGAACAAGCGGCCATCTAGCTCAGAAGCAAATAAGCCCACATGGAAGAAGCACATCGGCCAATGCGATCCCGAGGTGCCCAAGGGACCAGGTATAAGGCATCATGCAAAAAAAAAAAAACATAAGTGTGTGTATGTATGTGTATATATGTGTATATGTATATATGTATGTATATATTTATATATATATATATCATAATAAATGAAGGGGGAAGTGCAGAGTGGAGACCCAAGGCCCAAGTGTCGACCAATGGAGATCCCCTCATAGAGGGGTTTAGGAGAGGAGATGGGTTAATTAGGGTGTGAGGTAGTATCGATGAAGAACACAGCTTTCCCCCAGATCCTGGATGCTTCCTCCCCCCAACTACCATGATCCGAATTCTACCTTGCAGGGCTGGATAGGACAGAGGCTGTACACGGGTACATATGAGGGTTGGAGGTACAGGGAATCCAGGGTGGATGATACCTTCAGGACCAAGGGTGTGAGGGAAGATGCTGGGAGAGTGGAGGGTGAGTGGGTTGGAAAGGGGGAACTGATTACAAGGATCCACATGTGACCTCTTCCCTGGGAGAGGGACAGCAGAGAAGGGGGGAAGGGAGACTGGATAGGGCAAGATATGACAAAATAACGAGGTATAAATTACCAAGGGCATACGAGGGAGGGGGGAATGGGGAAGGAGGGGGGTGGAAAAAAGAGGACCTTATGCAAGGGGCTTAAGTGGAGAGCAAATGCCTTGAGAATGATTGGGGCAGGGAATGTATGGATGTGCTTTATACAATTGATGTATGTATATGTATGGATTGTGGTAAGAGTTGCTTGAGTCCCTAATAAAATGTAAAAAAAGAAAAGAGAAAAAAATGATTAGGGCAAAGACTGTACAGATGTGCTTTATACAATTGATGTATGTATATGTATGAACTGTGAAAAGAATTGTATCAGCCCCAATAAATTGTTAAAATAAAAAAATTTTTAAAAAAAGCAAAAAAAAAGATGTAAGTGTGTGTATGTATGTGTATATATGTGTATATATATGTGTATATATGTATATATATGCCATATTAAATGAAGGGGGAAGTGCAGAGTGGAGACCCAAGGCCCAAGGGTCGGCCAATGGAGATCCCCTCTAGAGGCATTTAGGCGAGGAGATGGGTTAATTAGGGTGTGAGGTAGTACCGATGAAGAACACAGCTTTCCCCCAGATCCTGGATGCTTCCTCACCCCAACTACCATGATCCGAATTCTACCTTGCAGGCCTGGATAGGACAGAGGCTGTACACTGGTACATATGAGGGCTGGAGGCACAGGGAATCCAGGGTGGATGATACCTTCAGGACCAAGGGTGTGAGGGAAGATGCTGGGAGAGTGGAGGGTGAGTGGGTTGGAAAGGGGGAACTGATTACAAGCATCCACATGTGACCTCTTCCCTGGGAGAGGGACAGCAGAGAAGTGGGGAAGGGAGACTCCTGATAGGGCAAGATATGACAACATAACGATGTATAAATTACCAAGGGCACATGAGGGAGGGGAGAAAAGGGAGGGAGTGGGGAAAAAAAAAGAGGACCTGATGCAACGGGCTTAAGTGGAGAGCAAATGCCTTGAGAATGATTGGGGCAGGGAATGTATGGATGTGCTTTATACAATTGATGTATGTATATGTATGGATGGTGATAAGAGTTGTATGAGTCCCTAATAAAATGTAAAAAAAGAAAAAAAAATGCCACGGCATGGTCAGGCGCAACTTGGTACTCAAAATATTGTTACCCAAATACATGTCTTCTGATTTCTTTGACTGCTGCATCCATGAGCATTGATTGTGGATCCAATCAAGACAAAATCCTTGACAACTTCAACCTTTTCTCCATTTATCATGCTGTTACCTACTGGTCCAGTTGTATTTTGGTTTACCTTATAGAGTAGTAACCCATACTGAAGGCTGCAATCCTTGACCTTCATCAGCAAGTGCTTCCATTTCTCTTCATTTTCAGCAAGCAAGGTTGTGACATCCGCATATTGCAGTTTGTTAATATGCCTTCCTCCGATTCTGGTGTCACATTCTTCATATAATCGAGCTAATCATACAGATTGAGTAAGTATGGTAAGACAATATAAACCTGACTAACACCTTTCATGATTTTAAACTATGCAGTATTCCCATGTTTGATAAATTACAGAATGGAGACATAGGTACATAGGTAGAAATTTTCAATTTCTGTATCACTAGCTTGAATGGTTGGTATGTAAATTTGAATAATCACAATTGTTTGGATTTCCTTACATGAGGATAGATTTTGCATCACAGACAGCATTATTCTCTAGATCTTGAAATGTCCTTTTTGACAATGCATGAAACACTATTCCTCTTGAATCTATCATTCTCAGCAAGCTACATTTAGATTCAGAATGGCCAATGCTAGTCCATTTTGGTTCACTAACACCACGAATATCTATTTCTGTCTTCCATTTCATTTTTTACAACTCTCAATTTTCCTAAATCCCTACATTCTAAGTTCCATTACTGTATATACTCAAGTATATGACCTGAATATCTGCTGAAGCACCTAATTTTAACACAAAAATTACATTAAAATGTGCTGAAAAACGTGCCTTACCCACATGGAAGAAGCACACCGGCCAGTGCGATCACGAGGTGCCAAGGGACCAGGTATAAGGCATCATGCAAAAAAAAACAAACTACGATATAAGTGAGTGTATGTATGTGTATATATGTGTATATGTATATGTATATATATGCCATATTAAATGAAGGGGGAAGTGCAGAGTGGAGACCCAAGGCCCAAGTGTCGGCCAATGGAGATCCCCTCATAGAGGCGTTTAGGAGAGGAGATGGGTTAATTAGGGTGCGAGGTAGTACCGATGAAGAACACAGCTTTCCCCCAGATCCTGGATGCTTCCCCCCCCCCCAACTACCATGATCCAAATTCTAACTTGCAGGCCTGGATAGGACAGAGGCTGTACACTGGTACATATGAGGGCTGGAGGTACAGGGAATCCAGGGTGGATGATACCTTCAGGACCAAGGGTGTGAGGGACGATGCTGGGAGAGTGGAGGGTGAGTGGGTTGGAAAGGGGGAACTGATTACAAGGATCCACATATGACCTCTTCCCTGGGAGAGGGACAGCAGAGAAGGGGGGAAGGGAGACTCCGGATAGGGCAAGATATGACAAAATAACGATGTATAAATTACCAAGGGCACATGAGGGAGGGGAGAAAGGGGAGGGAGGGGGAAAAAAAAAGAAGACCTGATGCAAGGGGCTTAAGTGGAGAGCAAATGCCTTGAGAATGATTGGGGCAGGGAATGTATGGATGTGCTTTATACAATTGATGTATGTATATGTATGGATGGTGATAAGAGTTGTATGTGTCCCTAATAAAATGTAAAAAAAGAAAAGAGGAGAAAAAATGATTAGGGCAAAGACTGTACAGATGTGCTTTATACAATTGATTTATGTATATGTATGAACTGTGATAAGAATTGTATGAGCCCCTAATAAATTGTTAAAATTAAAAAACAAAAAACAAAAAACGTGGCTTACACTCAACATATATGGTAATTGGTGTTTTCAGCTATCTCTTCTCCTTTTGAGTCATGTCCCATCAGTAAATGAAGGTCCTGAAGGCTTTACTCATGTAGGGTGTATTCCACCCACATCACAATAGACTCTACTTTGTGAAGGCAGTTCTCCTGGAGTCATACTGAGTGTCTTCTGGACTGAAGGCTCATCTTCTGGCACCATCTCTGACAATGTTGTTTCTACTCTTAAGGTTTTCTGTATCTGATTCACTCTGTTTGTCTCCCTGTGAGACATTCCTGTTGACAAGCCACTGGGAGCTACACTGATGGAGCCAGGGCCCTGGAGATGGAGGAGTCATATGGAGACCCATGACATCGCTCAGATGCTTCCACCACCACTGGATCCGGATTTTTCACCCACTGGCCTGTGATTTTCCTCATTCAACATCATTGCATGTGTTGCTTGAGTCTGAAGAGGAATTTATAGACTGGTATTGGACATATGGACTAATATCAGACTTATGGACTTGATCTGGACTGGGCAGGGATGTTTTCTCAATATACAGTTGTTCTTTTATATAAAGTTCTTTTTTATACACGAGTGTCTCCCTGGATCTCTCTACCTGGACTAACACACACAACCACCACAGTAAACCTGAGTCATGAATATCCCCGGGAGAAGCAGCTAGATTATGGGCCCCAAATGAACTCTAGCTCCAGCCCAAGAATAGTCAGTTCTGAAAACATGGCCCTGCTCAATACTCACTCACATGAAAAGATCACTGAAGAGTGTCCTACGCATTGTGGTGAGAAAGCAGATGGTGCCTGGCTCTCAAGTGGAATCGTGTTTGTGGTTTTAAGGTGTGTATTCAAATAAAAAGCCATCTAAGTAAGGAGTCCACTAAGCCAACATGGAAGAAAACCAGCTCGTATGAGTCAAAGATGACAATAAACTCAAATATGATGAAAGAAGTAATATCAGACCTAAAATTATGAACACCCAATTTGTGGAAGGCTATGGAGGACAGTGGGAGCCCAAAATCCATCTGCAGAATATCAAGACAAATTAAGCCACTGGCAGATCTCTAGTTACAGGCAAAGGTCTGAAATACTTACTACCAAACAAAAATCATTGTCATCCTGATTATGCTGGATCAAACTTGGTATTTGATCAGTTGACCTTCTAGATCCATCCTGAATTTGTTCTACGTGTAAGGATCTCTTGCTTACTCCATGATAAAAACTTCTTCCCTGGCCTTTAAAATATTGATGGTGGTGGGTTAGGAAAAAAAAAAATGATGGTGGTGCTTTTTATTTGTCTTTATATATTATTGTCTTATCCATATCATTTTATTTTTTGTTATTATTTCTGTTGGATTTACCAGTTGAAGCACAGCAGTGGATAAATATAGTTAACTGATGAAAGGGTTTCTAGGAGATATAGGGGTGGGTGAGCAGGGATTGGGGAGGGTGAGGCTATTTCGGGAGTAAACAATGAAGGTGGGAGGGGGAGTGAGTACTAGGACTCAAGGTGATTACACAACTCAATTTAAAGATGATTTAACCATGGGAGTGGGGGGGTATAGAGAAAATATTCTGAAATTGTGGTAATGATTGTACAATTCTTCTTGATATGACTGAACTATTGAATTGTGTGAATGTGGATTAAAGAGAATTTCAAAACTTAAAGTACAATGCTTTCTGTAATATGAAAATATCTATATACCTACAAGGAAGCCCAATTAGTATGACTATTATTCTAATTTAAGAATAAAGAAATTGAATTCTACCAACTTCAGTCTGAACTGATCACAAATATAATCAAGATGCATTATTGATAATTGGAATGAGAGCTGGAACAAAGAGGGACAATAGTTTGAAACTATGGCTTCAGAGAAACAAAAGTTGCTGATTGAATGATAGAATTTTCTGAGATGGACTTAAATGCAATACCTTTTTCAACAACATAATGTGTACTTGGATAGACAGCATACAGAATGTATAGATAGGTCTCATACTGACTACCTCCATGGGAAGAGATGACAGAGAAGCTCAGTAATAGCAGCCAAAAGGCTGACTGTGAAACAGAACATCAATTGCTCACATAAAAGTTCAGGTTGATGTTGAAAATTAAAACATGCCCACAAAAGCCCCAATATGACCTTGCATATATCCCACCTCAATTTTATAGACACATCAAGAACAGCATTAAATATTAACAACACTGATGACAACTGATATGCTGTGGGATGAAATAAATGACAAGGTTATATAATAAGAAAGCAATATGCCAATAAAAAGAAAATAAAGCAGATATCAGAAGAGACCCTAAAACTTGCAGTTGATCATAGATCAACTGTAATAAATTTAAGAAATGAAGTTCACAGAAAATCACAAAGGGCAGATTAATGAGACAAAGTATCAAATATGCAGACTTGAAGTTAGAAAACCAAAAAGGAAGAACACACTCAACATATCTCATGCTGAAGGACTGAAAAAAAAAAATCCAAGCATTGAGTTAAACATTAAGGATTCCTATGGGCAAAATATTGAACAAAGCAGGAAGTACCCAAAGATGATGGGAAGAACACTCACTGTACTGAAAAGTACATTCAGCTATTTTAAGAGGTAACTTCTGATCACAAACCAATGGTATTGAAGGAAGAAGTCCAAGCCCTATCAAAGGCATTCGCAAAAAATAAAGTTCCTGCAATTGGTCAATGGAAATGTTTCTTCAGCGAAGTAATATACAGGCTCGTCTATGCCTAAGAAATTTGGCACAAGGTTACAAGGCCAACTGAAAATCTGTGCCTACGTCAAAGAAAGGTGACACAACAGACTGCAGAAGTTATCAAACTTCTTATATTAATATCTGTTAAATCAACTTTTGCTGAAAAAAATTCATCAATGGTTACAATCAACAGAGTGCTGCCAGAAATTCAAGTCAGATTCAGGAGAGGATGTGGAACAAAGGATTTATCATTGATTATATGAGATGGATCTTGGCTGAACAAAGATAACAACTGTTGCTACTTGCGTTGTAAAGGTAACAGGGTACATAGATCATAACTATTGATCACATTTGGAAAAATGGGAATTCCTCAACCCTTGATCATCCCTGTACAAACCAAGTGGTATTTGAGGCATTCATTGGAGTAGAACAATATGGGGCTGTTTAAAAGGAGCTAATATTCATGTCAGAGCTGCTTTCTTTCGCCATATTTAATCAAAATATATGGTGAAGTAATAATCTAAGAACATATGAAGACAGGCCCAGGATTGGAGAGAGTGTTTATTAACAACTTACAATATACAGATGACACCTCAACTGCTACAGGTGAGGACCTGAAACACTTGCTGATGAAGATCAAGGGTTGCAATCTTCAGTATGGAATACAACTCAATGCAAAGGAAACCAAAACCCTTATAATCAGTAGTCAACATTATGGTAAAGACTAATATTATCTAAAATGTCATTCTGCTTGGATTGACAAGCAATGCCCATGGAAGGAGCAGTCAAGAAAACAAACAGTATTGCACTGGACAAATCTGCTGCACAAGACATTTTAGTGTTGAAGAGCAAGGGAGTCACTTTGAGACTGAGACCTGTCTGACCCAAGAGAGTGTGGCATTTGGGCATTAAGACCAGAGAAGAATGGATACATTTGAATCATGGTATTGATGAAGAACAGTGAGAAGACCAGGGACAGGCAGAACAAGTAGTCTAGAACAAATACAGCTAGAATGATCCTTAATGGTAAAGATGACAAGATTTCATTTCACATACTTTGAGCATATTGTCTCAAGATGTTGGACATCAGACTTGTTAAAATAGGGTAGTAAAAAAGATTCTCACAATGGACTGATAAAATGGTTACAAGTTCAAACCTAATTGTGAAGAGGCACAGGACGGTAGTATTTTGCTCTTTTGTACACTGGGTTGCTATGAGGAACCAACTAAATAGCACCTAAAAATGATCAGCTTAATGAGCTTGGTCTTCTCTTGATGAATGTTTCTTCTTGATTACATTTCATTGACTTACCTTCAATGCTACCTACTTCTGTAATCTTTTGGATTTTAATTTGCTGTGTTGGTATAATTTCTAATGTTTCATTTATTTTGTTATTGTAGTCGTCCCTGAATTTTCCCAAAGTTTTGTTCGCCTTGCAATATTCTCTATGTAAAATGCCCAATTATTAACTATTAGGAAGTTCCCATGACATTTCTTCCTTAGAAAGGGTTTCTAGATCTTTATTTTGGTGAATTGTTTCTTTGGGTGAAATGAAATTGAATTCTTCAGTGTACTGTAATGGTACTATTTGTACTTAATTGGTGATTATATGTTGTTAGGTGCTAAGCACCTGTCTCCTTATGGGTGTGACACAGAACGGGAATGACTATAATTCTCTGTTCACTGCGGAGTGCAGTTGAGAACAGATTTAGAAGATGTTGGCCACTATCATTAGTCAAAAAGTGGCCCCCACCTGTAGGTAGAACTCCTATGGTAAATGGGTGGGGGGAGGGGGAGGGCTGGGCACCTGGGCTGCCAGCTATTGATATGGGGCAGTTGTCAGCTCATTGTTCTGATCAAACCCTGTTCACAAAACTTCATAATGTTCAACAGCAATGGGTACAAGAAGAAAATCTTCCAATGTTGATTATAGTGATGATTTCACATTAAACACAAATTTCATAATGGATGTGTTGTAATGTCAGTTGAGAATTTACTAGTCTCGTGTCTTCATATTTAGATTTTATTCAGCTTCTTGTAGTCAGCATTCAAATAATCTCTCTATCCTCTCCTTTAAAACTGAGGGTCCCTGGATTTTCATTCGTGTTTTATTTGGTCTTTCACATATTTCTTGTACAGGATCTTGGTAGTGTGTCTGTTTGGGCCAGGTCCGGACCAGGCAGCCCCTTGCACCAGCCTCTCAAGAAGACAAATGACCTGCTGAACTTCAAAGCAGCTGCCTCCAGCATGTCACAAAGCTTACCCCCGGGCAGAACACAGACTCCCCCCCAGCGTGCCAGGAAGCAAGTTTGCTGAGAACAAGATGATTTATGGACAGGTCATCTCCTGCTCCGAAACTTGCAGCCGCAGTACAAAGAACCTCCCTTCCCCTTACCGGCCCATATGCCTTTAAGCTCATATAATATGTATATATCCTGCCACCCTAGCACCATGCGCGACTTCCTTAACCTATTCTTGTTGGGTTGCGGAATCCATCTGGGAGTTCTTTTCCCTCAATAAAATCTTTCTCTTTCACTCATTTTTGTCTGAACCCTGCCTCTGTTCTGTGACTCTGTCTCAATCTCTCGGTGTCTATTTAATCTTGGCAGAAGTCCTTCTTGATTATCTTTTAGTTCTATTTCCACATGACTTTTTGGAAAAGCTTTACTCACTTACTTAACATTTCATCATTTCATAATTTAAAATATAGTAGAGATGACCAAAACTACAGCCCCAACAAACACTTATGGGGTTGCTGAGTTGAAAATCTTAAACAGCACCCAACATGCACAGCAACAACAATCTAATACTAAGTTTTTATTTAATTAAAGAACACTTCATCATTGTACCTGTTTACAGAATTAGTTTCGCATTCAACAATTCTTAATTTGTTTCTTTTGTGACATTAGTTGTAATCCCTTAAACATCCTTTTTGGGTTCCCATTTCACCCTCTTCCTGCCTTCTGAACTTGGCTTTTAGCAACATTTCTTCTCATATGATTGTCAGTATACTTTGTTCTCATGAGTCCTCACAAGTGTTACTATTTTACAGGTCTGTCCAGTATGGCATAAAAATGATCTCTGGGAATAGGTTCATTTTCAGGTTTGACGGATGTTTAAGGGTTATAGTCTTAGGGGGAGAGGGGATTCTCTACCTGTCTTTATCAGACCAGTGAAGCTGGTCTTTTCTCTCCTACTCTGTTCAGGATCTTCGATTTTTACTAGAGTGGTAGCCAGGAACCTTCCAGTTCTCCTCGTCTTAAGGTTAGAGAGGTTGTGGGATACAGAAAGGTTTTCCCCAGGTTGTCACAACCTTATTATGACACATGGTAAATGACTGTACACTTGGAGGTCAGCTGCTTAGAGGGTATCTTGTCACAGGTGTATCCCCAGTGTTTCCCCCTTCCTATTGTGTGTGTATTCCTAGCTCGTCCCCTTCCTGTCACGCATAAACCTATTGTACAGCCCCTTCCTGTCACGCATATGGTTACCTGTCACTAGGGGGCTTGAATGTCCTCAAAATGTATATACAGCATGATTAGAAATATGATACATTTTCTCTCTGTGTGTGGACCTGGCTGTTGAGATCATGGCCGTCCTGAAGGTGAGCAATTGTATACTTTATTTTGTCTGTTGTCTCTTTAATTTTACCCCTCAATTACACAACTGGACCCGTTTGATTGTGGGAGTTGGTACCCCTCAGGAGGTAGGAGTTCATGTGGTCCAATAGTTCTTTAACCTAATTGTTTGGGTCTTTGATTTCAACTCTTTTCCAAATGGAAAGAGACTAACAGTTGGAACTTAACTGGTCACCACGCAAGCTTATAAGACTCCCTGTAACTGCTACTCATCCAAATAAAATGCAAAACATTTGGTTTAAAGACTGTTACACCAATTGCCCTAGACAGTCTCCAAACTATGGTCTTTACCCTTCCAGTCCAGTGCCTCAGAACTTGAAGGTGTTTTTGGATATGAATAAGTTTTCATAACTTTGTACCCTGTATGCTCTATCACATACGTGGACATATTGACATATTTACAGTACAAATAAGTATATCAAAATAGTCCCTGCCACACAGGTATACTCCCACAGACCACCAGTTCAACTCATATCTACCTATATATATACATACACTTATAAATTATTATTTGCTTTCACTGTTATTTCAAAATGGTGATTGGTATCTTTAAAAGGCATTTGAATCCAAAAACACAAGTAAATAGATAATGAATGATTGACTACAAGCTAAGCAACTCTAAGAATTGCTGGCAGTTCCCAAAAGCTGAGAAAAACGATATACGGACCTCCCTTATTTCAGAGAGAGAACAAGGTGCTGTCAACACTTGCCTTCAGATTTCTGGCCTCCAGAACCGAGAATAAACTTCCCTTTGTTTTAAGCTACCTTGCTTATGGCATTTAGTTGTTGCTGATGCACAAGTTTATTGATAGTCATGTGCCAGGTAGCCATTACTGTCTGCCTTCGCAAATCAGATGATAAACAATTGTGGTTACACATTAAATATAGCAAGAGGTCTTACACATCATCGTAACTTGCTTGTGTGAAACATTAATAAATATTCAAGAATCTTGGGCTTCTTGGCTTCACCAGGAATGCTACAGCATCCCTGCCGAATGTAAGACCCATGAGGGTCTGCCTTCTTCTTGTACAGCCAAATGCAACTGTGTTTGGGGGGAAAAGAGGAAAAAGACTCAAAGGTAATTAACAAACCACTAATATAAAATGTTATATATATGGATAGAGATTACTGCAAGGATGAGAATTCTTAGGATTCTAATAAATTCTTAGAAATGAGCACTAAAACTATGTAGTCAAGTAATTCTGGTTTTACATAAAGAATGCCTGTAATTTTAACAATTAAACAGTGGTGTCAGGTAGATGGAAAGATGTACAGATGTCTCCAAGAGCTGGACTCTGTCTAAATGTGAAGCTATGACAGCATATGTTCCAGAATTCCTTGTCTGATTAACTGTTCACACTTCCAACGAGGTAAAAAATGCTGAGGGAAAAAAGGGACACAGAAAAGAAATTATTGGAAAATAACCTCTTGGATTATATTTTACATCAATAAAAAACAAACTAATAGCTTATTTTAAAATTCCAACAGTGATAGATCATAATCAACTCAACAGCAACAAGTAGTTAATAAGGAATTAAGTTAAGTTTACTATATTTATTGCTTTATTCAAATTTTGTTAAAGCTATTGGTATTTTAATCAGAATTACTTAAATGAATTGTATAGTTTAAATTAAATTCAATAAGAAACTTGTAAACACAGAAGTGGTTTTTTGCCCAACTTTAATAAACCCTGAATTTTCCAGGAGTGTAACTAGTATATATTTTTTTTAAAAAAAGAAGAACTTATGAATTAAGGACATCAGGTATAATGAATAACTATACAGACAACTTACAACAAAGATACAAGAGATCTAGTAAAACTAGGTAATCTTGGAACCTTGAGCTTCAGAAGAAATTATAGAAAAGTGGACTGAAAACTAACTAGAAGATGAAGGGAAACAAAAGTGGTGCAAGAACAGACAGGTGAATTGTCAGCTAGCCTGACGCATTCCATCCAGACAGAAGCCTGGCACATTGGTAGCTGGCACTAAGAAAGGATCCTCACTTGTTTCCCACACCCTCCTGATATCACAATTGCCAGCCCCTACCTTCACCCATACACCAGACAGAGATATCCTTGTAAGTCCATTTCTGCTTGAAGACAAAGCTATGCCCTCATGGTTTAACATCCCCATGCCTAGAGATGGATTATCACCCCCATGCCCAGAAATGCTTGAGATTCTCCTCATAGCACTAGCAAAAAATACAATGCTGGATCCCTCGCTGCTCTTGGACACGTGGAAAGTTCCCCCATGATTAGCCATTCTGACCCAGCTGCTTCTCTACCAGAAAGATTCCCCTCAGCTATCACCTAAGCTGTAAAAACACCCTACTGGATCAGGTGCGTGGACCACAGAAAACAGATAGGCCTGCCAAGCTCCATCTGGAATCAATATTCAACGCCCTAGAGGCTGTGACCTATACAAAAAGGTCCTCACCCCAAGTTTTCTCTTTGTTTTTCCTTTTCCTTCACTTCCTTTTATTTATTTTAATCACTTCTGCACTCTGCTTTCTTCTTTATTTCTGCTTCTACTTCTATTCTTTCCATTTTAATTTACTTTTCCAGTTCCCTTCCTTTCCTTTTTTATGTTTTGATTAGCTTCTCTTTTATTTTTCTCTACCTTGGTTTTTGACACACACACACACACACACACACACACACACACACTTCTAGTTATTAAATTCCTTTCACTTGCTCTTGTTTGTCCGCTGTCTCTTGCTGGTTTCTTTTTCAAAAATTATTTCTTCGTTGGCAATTTTTTTTGTCCCTTCCTGTTCTACCTGACAGTGGACAGCAATCGCAGGCCTAGCCACCTCTATGACTGTAGTCATACCTATACAGTGACAGACACTACATACTCCTGTACCACCTGATCATCTTTACGTAAGTGAGACCACCAAACAAACCATTGCTAACTGTGCTATAATAACAACAAACAGTACCACACACATTCTCAAATTATCCTTTACAACAACCAGTAGATAGGTGGAGTGTCTGCAGTCTCAAATACTAAGATCAATTAAACACAAAAACACTAATACTACAACATCTCAGTGGCAAAGGCAATTTAAGTTTATATGAAGAAACAAGACAGAACAGCTGAAGCACATGACCAATATAGAGCTAGAAGACCTTTTTTCAGGAAGAAAAGGCATTGAAATTACCTGATAAACTATTAAAAATTATACTTTTATACTATCAATGAACCGGGAGAAAGGAAAGATTGCGAAGCTAAAGAAAAACTGAACACACACACACACACACACACACACATAGAGTAATTCAGGAAAGCACTAAAATAACACATCAATTGAAACTAGAAACCGTACACCACAGCAAAGAGAAATTCAGAAGATTAATACTAAGATGAGAGAAACAGATAACGCATTAGAAGAGCAAAGGACTTTGCGAGTAGAAGGAGGCAGGGGAAGGGAGTGGTAAGCAAACAACGCCAAAGACAGGGGAATAACTAAGGAATTAAAATCAACAATGAGGAGGACATAGAGATCCTGGTGGTGTTGGGGTAACAGCAATTTAGCTGAGAAGAACTACTAAGGTGGAAGAAGGGTGAGTGTGATGGTGAGGTAGAAGAAAGGTAAAAAGAAACAGGAAAGATCTAGGAAGCAAAGCTATACATAGAGGTATAAGCATAAGTGTGTACCTATGTAAATACATTAATTCATAAAAATAGAGGTATTGGTCTATGTACATCATATATGGCAAGACATTGATGTAGTAGATGGACGTTAGGTCTCTGCTCAGGGCCTGCCTTCAATACAAGAATACTTTGTTCTAAGAACCTGGCATGTTGTGATGCTCACCCTCCTGGCATGATCGGTGAAGACAAAATGGGTGCACAAGAAAATGTGGTAAAGAAAGCTGATGGATTGCCTGCAACAATGATGCAAAAATAGAGCGATACTAGGGATGGTTCAGGACTGGATGGGGTGTGCTCTCTTGTCTAGAGGGTCACTGTGAGGTGGAGCTGGTTCGACAGCACCCGACCACAACAACAACAGAAAACTAAGACTGGCTCTGACAAGTGTCAGATGCTGCTCACCCAGGCTTGGACATTAACTTTCCATCGCATTAAATGTAATCGCTTGGTGTCAGAGTTGGAGAAGCTGCTATTCATACTCTAGTGATCAAGTGTTATGTGAGAAAATTACTTGTACATTTACTAGTTTGCTATTCATACCTTATTTCAGTTTAGCTTAATAACCCATTCCCTTGTTTTCTTTATCTCTGGGGAAAATAAGTATCACTAATTGGAGCAGGATATGTGAAAGTACTGCAAAAATAAAACACACCATGCTAATATTAAAAAAAAAAAAGAAAGCTGATGGTACCTCTTCTAGCAAAAGATATAGCATCTGGGATCTGAAAGGCTTGAGGTTAAACAAGCAGCTGTCTAGCTGATAAACAAACCCACATGGAAGAAGCACACCAGCCTGTGTGATCATGAGATGGGATCAGGTAACAGGCATCAGAAGACCCAAAACACACACACACACCCCCCCCCAAATCCATCTGTAGATAATGGAACATCTCCTTGCAAAAGTGTCACAAGGGATGAGTCAACTAGGATGCAGTATAACACCAATGAAATATACAATATTCCTCTGGTTCCTTGAGGTTCCTCACCCCCCACTACCATGACTCCAGTCCTGCCTTTCACTGTGGGCTAGACCAGAACATGTACACAGATACAGATAAGGAATAACAATGGAAGTAGTGATACCAGGAGGGCAGGAGAAAGGTGACTCCAATGATTGACACATAACCACACCCCCACCCCAGGGGGACGATCAACAGAAACCAAGGGTGATGGGAGAGAGTGGTTGGTTAAGATATGAAAATAATAATAATTTATAATTTATCAAGGGGTCAAGGTGGGGTGGGGAGGGAGGGGAAAAAGAGGGACTGATATTTTGACCCTGGCCTCTAAACCCCTGATAAGGCCTGACCTTGGCAGCCCGCTCTCTGCTGGCTCCTCTAAGCCCCATGTCCATCACATGGCTGGTTCATTTTCTGTCAGCGCCCACGTAACTGACATACCTCCCCCACTTGCCTGAAAAGACAGCCAGGAGATCACCTCGCTAGGGTTTGGGATTAACGGTGGCCCTCTCTCCTTTGGGGACTGCCTACACCAGCGGAGCTCTTAACACTGGTCTCACTTCATGCCCTGCCTTGCCCTAGGGGCTAACTGACCCTGGGGCACAGCAAGGCCAGTATCATCACAAGGGCATAAGGACTGCACCTCTTGGCCTCCTAGTACAATCCTGCCCCTTGAGAGTCCCTGGCGTCTAATAGTAAGGGCTCAAATAGAAAGTAAATGTTTAGAAACTATCTAGGTTAACTAGCGGGCACTTGGACTATGTAAGTTACCTAGTGGACACTTGGAATATCTAGGTTAACTAGCGGGCACTTGGACTATCTAGGTTTACTAGCGGGCACTTGTACTATCTAGGTTAACTAGCGGGCACTTGCACTATGTAGGTTACCTAGCGGGAACATGGACTATGTAGGTTACCTAGCGGGCACTTGGAGTATCTAGGTTACCTAGCCCGCACATGGACTATGTAGGTTAACTATAAGGCACTTGGACTATCAAGGTAACCTAGGGGGCTCTTGGACTATGTAGGTTACCAGCGGGCACTTGGACTGTCTAGGTTAACGAACGTGCACCTGGACTATTTAGGTAACCTAGTGGGCACTTGGACTGTCTAGGTTACCTAGCGGTCACTTGGAATATCTAGGTTAATGAACGGACACTTGGACTATGTAGGTAACCTAGCGGGAACTTGGACTGTCTAGGTTACATAGCGGGCACTTGGAGTATCTAGGTTAACGAACGGGCACTTGGACTATGTAGGTTAGCTAACAGGCACTTTAACTATCTAGGTTACCTAGCAGGCACTTGGAATATGTAGGTTACCTAGCGGACACTTGGATGATCTAGGTTAACTAGCGCGCACTTGGGCTATCTAGGTTAACTAGCGTGCCCTTGGACTATCTAGGTTAACTAGCGTGCACTTGGACAATATTAGTTACCCAGCAGGCACATGGACTATGTAGGTTACCTAGCGGGCACTTGGACTATCTAGGTTACCTAGCGGGCTCTTGGACTATGTAGGTTAACGAACGGGCACTTGGACTATGTAGGTTACCTAGCGGGCACTTGGACTATCTAGGTTACCAGCGGGCACTTGGACTATCTAGCTTAACGAACGTGCACTTGGACTATGTATGTAACCTAGCGGGCACTTGGACTGTCTAGGTTACCTAGCAGGCACTTGGACTATGTAGGTTAATGAACGGGCACTTGGACTATGTAGGTTAACTAGCGGACACTTGGACTATCTAGGTTAGCTAATGGGCAATTGGACTATCAAGGTTACCTAACGGGCACTTGGACTATGTAGGTTACCTAGCGGGCACTTGGACTATCTAGGTTACCTAGCAGGCACTTTGACTATCTAGGTTAACTAACGGGCACTTGGACTATGTAGGTTGCCTAGCGAGCACTTGGAGTATGTAGGTTCCCTAGCGGGCGCTTGGACTATTTAGGTTCACTAGCTGGTACTTGGACTGTATAGGTTAACTAGCGGGAAATTGGACTGTCTAGGTTACCTAGTGGGCACTTGGACTATGTAGTTTACCTAGCAGGCACTTCGACTATGTAGGTTAACTAGCGGGCACTTGGACTATCTAGGTTTACTAGCGGGCACTTGTATTATCTAGGTTAACTAGCGGGCACTTGCACTATGTAGGTTACATAGCGGGCACATGGACTATGTAGGTTACCTAGCCCACACTTGGACTATGTAGGTTAACTATAAGGCACTTGGACTATCAAGGTAACCAAGCGGACTCTTGGACTATGTAGGTTACCAGCGGGCACTTGGACTGTCTAAGTTAACGAACGTGCACCTGGACTATTTAGGTAACCTAGTGGGCACGTGGACTGTCTAGGTTACCTAGCAGTCACTTGGAATATCTAGGTTAATGAACGGACACTTGGACTATGTAGGTAACCTAGCGGGAACTTGGACTGTCTAGGTTACATAGCGGGCACTTGGAGTATCTAGGTTAACGAACGGGCACCTGGACTATGTAGTTTAGCTAACAGGCACTTTAACTATCTAGGTTACCTAGCAGGCACTTGGAATATGTAGGTTACCTAGCGGACACTTGGATTATCTAGGTTAACTAGCGCGCACTTGGACTATCTAGGTTAACTAGCGTGCCCTTGGACTATCTAGGTTAACTAGCGTGCACTTGGACTATATTAGTGACCCAGCGGTCACATGGACTATGTATATTACCTTGCGGGCACTTGGACTATCTAGGTTACCTAGCGGGCTCTTGGACTATGTAGGTTAACGAACGGGCACTTGGACTATGTAGGTTACCTAGCGGGCACTTGGACTATCTAGGTTACCAGCGGGCACTTGGACTATCTAGCTTAACGAACGTGCACTTGGACTATGTATGTAAACAAGCGGGCACTTGGACTGTCTAGGTTACCTAGCTGGCACTTGGACTATGTAGGTTAATGAACGGGCACTTGGACTATGTAGGTTAACTAGCGGACACTTGGACTATCTAGGTTAGCTAACGGGCAATTGGACTATCAAGGTTACCTAAAGGGCACTTGGACTATGTATGTTACCTATCGGGCACTTGGACTATCTAGGTTACCTAGCAGGCACTTTGACTCTCTAGGTTAGCTAACGGGCACTTGGACTATGTAGGTTGCCTAGCGAGCACTTGGAGTATGTAGGTTCCCTAGCGGGCGCTTGGACTATGTAGGTTCCCTAGCGGGTACTTGGACTGTCTAGGTCAACTAGCGGGAAATTGGACTGTCTAGGTTACCTAGTGGGCACTTGGACTATGTAGTTTACCTAGCAGGCACTTGGACTATGTAGGTTAACTAGCGGGCACTTGGACTATCTAGGTTACCTAGCGGGCACTTGGACTATGTAAGTTACCTAGCGGACACTTGGAATATCTAGGTTAACTAGCGGGCACTTGGACTATCTAGGTCAACTAGCGGGCCCTTGGAATATCTAGGTTTACTAGCGGGCACTGGTATTATCTAGGTTAACTAGCGGGCACTTGCAATATGTAGGTTACCTAGCGGGCACATGGACTATGTACGTTACCTAGTGGGCACTTGGACTATCTAGGTTACCTAGCGGGCACTTGGACTATGTAGGTTACCTATAAGGGACTTGGACTATCAAGGTAACCAAGCGGGCTCTTAGACTATGTAGGTTACCAGCGGGCACTTGGACTGTCTAGGTTAATGAACGTGCACCTGGACTATTTAGGTAACCTAGTGGGCACTTGGACTGTCTAGGTTACCTAGCGGTCACTTGGACTATCTAGGTTAATGAACGGACACTTGGACTATGTAGGTAACCTAGCGGGAACTTGGACTGTCTAGGTTACATAGCGGGCACTTGGAGTATCTAGGTTAAAGAACGGGCTCTTGGACTATGTAGGTTAGCTAACAGGCTCTTTAGCTATCTAGGTTACCTAGCAGGCACTTGGAATATGTAGGTTACCTAGCGGACACTTGGACGATCTAGGTTAACTAGCGAGCACTTGGACTATCTAGGTTAACTAGCGTGCCCTTGGACTATCTAGGTTAACTAACGTGCACTTGGACTATATTAGTGACCCAGCGGGCACAAGGACTATGTAGGTTACCTAGCGGGCACTTGGACTATCTAGGTTACCTAGCGGGCTCTGGGACTATGTAGGTTAACGAACGGGCACTTGGACTATGCAGGTTATCTAGGGGGCACTTGGACTATCTAGGTTACCAGCGGGCACTTGGACTATCTAGCTTAACGAACGTGCACTTGGACTATGTATGTAACCTAGCGGGCACTTGGACTGTCTAGGTTACCTAGCGGGCACTTGGACTATGTAGGTTAACGAACGGGCACTTGGACTATGTAGGTTAACTAGCGGACACTTGGACTATCTAGGTTAGCTAACGGGCAATTGGACTATCAATGTTACCTAACGGGCACTTGGACTATGTAGGTTACCTAGCGGTCACTTGGACTATCTAGGTTACTTAGCAGGCACTTTGACTATCTAGGTTAACTAACGGGCACTTGGACTATGTAGGTTGCCTAGTGAGCACTTGGTCTATGTAGGTTCCCTAGCGGGCGCTTGGACTATGTAGGTTCCCTAGCGGGTACTTGGACTGTCTAGGGTAACTAGCGGGCAATTGGACTGTCTAGGTTACCTAGTGGGCACATGGACTATGTAGTTTACCTAGCAGGCACTTGGACTATGTAGGTTAACTAGCGGGCACTTGGACTATCTAGGTTACCTAGCGGGCACTTGGACTGTCTAGGTTAACGAACGTGCACCTGGACTATTTAGGTAACCTAGTGGGCACGTGGACTGTCTAGGTTACCTAGCAGTCACTTGGAATATCTAGGTTAATGAACGGACACTTGGACTATGTAGGTAACCTAGCGGGAACTTGGACTGTCTAGGTTACATAGCGGGCACTTGGAGTATCTAGGTTAACGAACGGGCACCTGGACTATGTAGTTTAGCTAACAGGCACTTTAACTATCTAGGTTACCTAGCAGGCACTTGGAATATGTAGGTTATCTAGCGGACACTTGGATTATCTAGGTTAACTAGCGCGCACTTGGACTATCTAGGTTAACTAGCGTGCCCTTGGACTATCTAGGTTAACTAGCGTGCACTTGGACTATATTAGTGACCCAGCGGTCACATGGACTATGTATATTACCTTGCGGGCACTTGGACTATCTAGGTTACCTAGCGGGCTCTTGGACTATGTAGGTTAACGAACGGGCACTTGGACTATGTAGGTTAACTAGCGGACACTTGGACTATCTAGGTTAGCTAACGGGCAATTGGACTATCAATGTTACCTAACGGGCACTTGGACTATGTAGGTTACCTAGCGGTCACTTGGACTATCTAGGTTACTTAGCAGGCACTTTGACTATCTAGGTTAACTAACGGGCACTTGGACTATGTAGGTTGCCTAGTGAGCACTTGGTCTATGTAGGTTCCCTAGCGGGCGCTTGGACTATGTAGGTTCCCTAGCGGGTACTTGGACTGTCTAGGTTAACTAGCGGGCAATTGGACTGTCTAGGTTACCTAGTGGGCACATGGACTATGTAGTTTACCTAGCAGGCACTTGGACTATGTAGGTTAACTAGCGGGCACTTGGACTATCTAGGTTACCTAGCGGGCACTTGGACTGTCTAGGTTAACGAACGTGCACCTGGACTATTTAGGTAACCTAGTGGGCACGTGGACTGTCTAGGTTACCTAGCAGTCACTTGGAATATCTAGGTTAATGAACGGACACTTGGACTATGTAGGTAACCTAGCGGGAACTTGGACTGTCTAGGTTACATAGCGGGCACTTGGAGTATCTAGGTTAACGAACGGGCACCTGGACTATGTAGTTTAGCTAACAGGCACTTTAACTATCTAGGTTACCTAGCAGGCACTTGGAATATGTAGGTTACCTAGCGGACACTTGGATTATCTAGGTTAACTAGCGCGCACTTGGACTATCTAGGTTAACTAGCGTGCCCTTGGACTATCTAGGTTAACTAGCGTGCACTTGGACTATATTAGTGACCCAGCGGTCACATGGACTATGTATATTACCTTGCGGGCACTTGGACTATCTAGGTTACCTAGCGGGCTCTTGGACTATGTAGGTTAACGAACGGGCACTTGGACTATGTAGGTTACCTAGCGGGCACTTGGACTATCTAGGTTACCAGCGGGCACTTGGACTATCTAGCTTAACGAACGTGCACTTGGACTATGTATGTAAACAAGCGGGCACTTGGACTGTCTAGGTTACCTAGCTGGCACTTGGACTATGTAGGTTAATGAACGGGCACTTGGACTATGTAGGTTAACTAGCGGACACTTGGACTATCTAGGTTAGCTAACGGGCAATTGGACTATCAAGGTTACCTAAAGGGCACTTGGACTATGTATGTTACCTATCGGGCACTTGGACTATCTAGGTTACCTAGCAGGCACTTTGACTCTCTAGGTTAGCTAACGGGCACTTGGACTATGTAGGTTGCCTAGCGAGCACTTGGAGTATGTAGGTTCCCTAGCGGGCGCTTGGACTATGTAGGTTCCCTAGCGGGTACTTGGACTGTCTAGGTCAACTAGCGGGAAATTGGACTGTCTAGGTTACCTAGTGGGCACTTGGACTATGTAGTTTACCTAGCAGGCACTTGGACTATGTAGGTTAACTAGCGGGCACTTGGACTATCTAGGTTACCTAGCGGGCACTTGGACTATGTAAGTTACCTAGCGGACACTTGGAATATCTAGGTTAACTAGCGGGCACTTGGACTATCTAGGTCAACTAGCGGGCCCTTGGAATATCTAGGTTTACTAGCGGGCACTGGTATTATCTAGGTTAACTAGCGGGCACTTGCAATATGTAGGTTACCTAGCGGGCACATGGACTATGTACGTTACCTAGTGGGCACTTGGACTATCTAGGTTACCTAGCGGGCACTTGGACTATGTAGGTTACCTATAAGGGACTTGGACTATCAAGGTAACCAAGCGGGCTCTTAGACTATGTAGGTTACCAGCGGGCACTTGGACTGTCTAGGTTAACGAACGTGCACCTGGACTATTTAGGTAACCTAGTGGGCACTTGGACTGTCTAGGTTACCTAGCGGTCACTTGGACTATCTAGGTTAATGAACGGACACTTGGACTATGTAGGTAACCTAGCGGGAACTTGGACTGTCTAGGTTACATAGCGGGCACTTGGAGTATCTAGGTTAAAGAACGGGCTCTTGGACTATGTAGGTTAGCTAACAGGCTCTTTAGCTATCTAGGTTACCTAGCAGGCACTTGGAATATGTAGGTTACCTAGCGGACACTTGGACGATCTAGGTTAACTAGCGAGCACTTGGACTATCTAGGTTAACTAGCGTGCCCTTGGACTATCTAGGTTAACTAACGTGCACTTGGACTATATTAGTGACCCAGCGGGCACAAGGACTATGTAGGTTACCTAGCGGGCACTTGGACTATCTAGGTTACCTAGCGGGCTCTGGGACTATGTAGGTTAACGAACGGGCACTTGGACTATGCAGGTTATCTAGGGGGCACTTGGACTATCTAGGTTACCAGCGGGCACTTGGACTATCTAGCTTAACGAACGTGCACTTGGACTATGTATGTAACCTAGCGGGCACTTGGACTGTCTAGGTTACCTAGCGGGCACTTGGACTATGTAGGTTAACGAACGGGCACTTGGACTATGTAGGTTAACTAGCGGACACTTGGACTATCTAGGTTAGCTAACGGGCAATTGGACTATCAATGTTACCTAACGGGCACTTGGACTATGTAGGTTACCTAGCGGTCACTTGGACTATCTAGGTTACTTAGCAGGCACTTTGACTATCTAGGTTAACTAACGGGCACTTGGACTATGTAGGTTGCCTAGTGAGCACTTGGTCTATGTAGGTTCCCTAGCGGGCGCTTGGACTATGTAGGTTCCCTAGCGGGTACTTGGACTGTCTAGGGTAACTAGCGGGCAATTGGACTGTCTAGGTTACCTAGTGGGCACATGGACTATGTAGTTTACCTAGCAGGCACTTGGACTATGTAGGTTAACTAGCGGGCACTTGGACTATCTAGGTTACCTAGCGGGCACTTGGACTGTCTAGGTTAACGAACGTGCACCTGGACTATTTAGGTAACCTAGTGGGCACGTGGACTGTCTAGGTTACCTAGCAGTCACTTGGAATATCTAGGTTAATGAACGGACACTTGGACTATGTAGGTAACCTAGCGGGAACTTGGACTGTCTAGGTTACATAGCGGGCACTTGGAGTATCTAGGTTAACGAACGGGCACCTGGACTATGTAGTTTAGCTAACAGGCACTTTAACTATCTAGGTTACCTAGCAGGCACTTGGAATATGTAGGTTACCTAGCGGACACTTGGATTATCTAGGTTAACTAGCGCGCACTTGGACTATCTAGGTTAACTAGCGTGCCCTTGGACTATCTAGGTTAACTAGCGTGCACTTGGACTATATTAGTGACCCAGCGGTCACATGGACTATGTATATTACCTTGCGGGCACTTGGACTATCTAGGTTACCTAGCGGGCTCTTGGACTATGTAGGTTAACGAACGGGCACTTGGACTATGTAGGTTAACTAGCGGACACTTGGACTATCTAGGTTAGCTAACGGGCAATTGGACTATCAATGTTACCTAACGGGCACTTGGACTATGTAGGTTACCTAGCGGTCACTTGGACTATCTAGGTTACTTAGCAGGCACTTTGACTATCTAGGTTAACTAACGGGCACTTGGACTATGTAGGTTGCCTAGTGAGCACTTGGTCTATGTAGGTTCCCTAGCGGGCGCTTGGACTATGTAGGTTCCCTAGCGGGTACTTGGACTGTCTAGGTTAACTAGCGGGCAATTGGACTGTCTAGGTTACCTAGTGGGCACATGGACTATGTAGTTTACCTAGCAGGCACTTGGACTATGTAGGTTAACTAGCGGGCACTTGGACTATCTAGGTTACCTAGCGGGCACTTGGACTGTCTAGGTTAACGAACGTGCACCTGGACTATTTAGGTAACCTAGTGGGCACGTGGACTGTCTAGGTTACCTAGCAGTCACTTGGAATATCTAGGTTAATGAACGGACACTTGGACTATGTAGGTAACCTAGCGGGAACTTGGACTGTCTAGGTTACATAGCGGGCACTTGGAGTATCTAGGTTAACGAACGGGCACCTGGACTATGTAGTTTAGCTAACAGGCACTTTAACTATCTAGGTTACCTAGCAGGCACTTGGAATATGTAGGTTACCTAGCGGACACTTGGATTATCTAGGTTAACTAGCGCGCACTTGGACTATCTAGGTTAACTAGCGTGCCCTTGGACTATCTAGGTTAACTAGCGTGCACTTGGACTATATTAGTGACCCAGCGGTCACATGGACTATGTATATTACCTTGCGGGCACTTGGACTATCTAGGTTACCTAGCGGGCTCTTGGACTATGTAGGTTAACGAACGGGCACTTGGACTATGTAGGTTACCTAGCGGGCACTTGGACTATCTAGGTTACCAGCGGGCACTTGGACTATCTAGCTTAACGAACGTGCACTTGGACTATGTATGTAAACAAGCGGGCACTTGGACTGTCTAGGTTACCTAGCTGGCACTTGGACTATGTAGGTTAATGAACGGGCACTTGGACTATGTAGGTTAACTAGCGGACACTTGGACTATCTAGGTTAGCTAACGGGCAATTGGACTATCAAGGTTACCTAAAGGGCACTTGGACTATGTATGTTACCTATCGGGCACTTGGACTATCTAGGTTACCTAGCAGGCACTTTGACTCTCTAGGTTAGCTAACGGGCACTTGGACTATGTAGGTTGCCTAGCGAGCACTTGGAGTATGTAGGTTCCCTAGCGGGCGCTTGGACTATGTAGGTTCCCTAGCGGGTACTTGGACTGTCTAGGTCAACTAGCGGGAAATTGGACTGTCTAGGTTACCTAGTGGGCACTTGGACTATGTAGTTTACCTAGCAGGCACTTGGACTATGTAGGTTAACTAGCGGGCACTTGGACTATCTAGGTTACCTAGCGGGCACTTGGACTATGTAAGTTACCTAGCGGACACTTGGAATATCTAGGTTAACTAGCGGGCACTTGGACTATCTAGGTCAACTAGCGGGCCCTTGGAATATCTAGGTTTACTAGCGGGCACTGGTATTATCTAGGTTAACTAGCGGGCACTTGCAATATGTAGGTTACCTAGCGGGCACATGGACTATGTACGTTACCTAGTGGGCACTTGGACTATCTAGGTTACCTAGCGGGCACTTGGACTATGTAGGTTACCTATAAGGGACTTGGACTATCAAGGTAACCAAGCGTGCTCTTAGACTATGTAGGTTACCAGCGGGCACTTGGACTGTCTAGGTTAACGAACGTGCACCTGGACTATTTAGGTAACCTAGTGGGCACTTGGACTGTCTAGGTTACCTAGCGGTCACTTGGACTATCTAGGTTAATGAACGGACACTTGGACTATGTAGGTAACCTAGCGGGAACTTGGACTGTCTAGGTTACATAGCGGGCACTTGGAGTATCTAGGTTAAAGAACGGGCTCTTGGACTATGTAGGTTAGCTAACAGGCTCTTTAGCTATCTAGGTTACCTAGCAGGCACTTGGAATATGTAGGTTACCTAGCGGACACTTGGACGATCTAGGTTAACTAGCGAGCACTTGGACTATCTAGGTTAACTAGCGTGCCCTTGGACTATCTAGGTTAACTAACGTGCACTTGGACTATATTAGTGACCCAGCGGGCACAAGGACTATGTAGGTTACCTAGCGGGCACTTGGACTATCTAGGTTACCTAGCGGGCTCTGGGACTATGTAGGTTAACGAACGGGCACTTGGA
This sequence comes from Tenrec ecaudatus, assembly GCF_050624435.1. NCBI lineage: Eukaryota > Metazoa > Chordata > Mammalia > Afrosoricida > Tenrecidae > Tenrec > Tenrec ecaudatus. The sequence continues at coordinate 513,692 of NW_027459452.1, forward strand.
CTATGCAGGTTATCTAGGGGGCACTTGGACTATCTAGGTTACCAGCGGGCACTTGGACTATCTAGCTTAACGAACGTGCACTTGGACTATGTATGTAACCTAGCGGGCACTTGGACTGTCTAGGTTACCTAGCGGGCACTTGGACTATGTAGGTTAACGAACGGGCACTTGGACTATGTAGGTTAACTAGCGGACACTTGGACTATCTAGGTTAGCTAACGGGCAATTGGACTATCAATGTTACCTAACGGGCACTTGGACTATGTAGGTTACCTAGCGGTCACTTGGACTATCTAGGTTACTTAGCAGGCACTTTGACTATCTAGGTTAACTAACGGGCACTTGGACTATGTAGGTTGCCTAGTGAGCACTTGGTCTATGTAGGTTCCCTAGCGGGCGCTTGGACTATGTAGGTTCCCTAGCGGGTACTTGGACTGTCTAGGGTAACTAGCGGGCAATTGGACTGTCTAGGTTACCTAGTGGGCACATGGACTATGTAGTTTACCTAGCAGGCACTTGGACTATGTAGGTTAACTAGCGGGCACTTGGACTATCTAGGTTACCTAGCGGGCACTTGGACTATATACGTGCCCTAGCGGGCACTTGGGCTATCTACGTTGCCTAGCGGGCACTTGGACTATGTAGGTTAACGAACGGGCACTTGGACTATGTAGGTAACCCAGTGGTCACTTGGACTGTCTAGGATACCTAGCGGGCACTTGGACTATGTAGGTTAACTAGCGGGCCCTTGGTCTATGTAGGTTAACTAGAAGGCCCTTGGACTATGTAAGTTAACTAGAGGGCACTTGGACGATCCTAGTTAACTAGCGGGCACTTGGACTATCTAGGTTAACTAGCGGGCACTTGGACTATCTAGGTTAACTAGCGGGCACTCGGACTATGTAGGTTCCCTAGCGGGCATTTGGACTATATTGGTTACCTGGCGGGCACTTGGATTATGTAGGTTACCTAGCGGGCACTTGGACTATGTAGGTTAACTAGCGGGCACTTGGATTATCTAGGTTAACTAACAGGCACTTGGACTATGTATGTTCCAGAGCGGGCAATTGGACCATGTAGGTTCCCTAGCGGGCACTTGGACTATCTAGGTTCCCTAAAGGGCACTTGGACTATGTAGGTTAACTAGCGGACAATCGGATGATCTAGGTTACCTAGCGGGCACTTGGACTATCTAGGTTAACTAGCGGTTCCTTGCACTACGTAGGTTAACTAGCGGACACTTGCACTATCTAGGTTACGTAGCGGGCACTTGAACTATCAAGGTTAACTAGCAGGCCCTTGGACTATCTAGGTTACCTAGCAGGTACTTGGACTATGTAGGTTAACTAGCGGGCACTTGCACTCTCTAGGTTACCTAGCGGGCACTTGGACTATGTACCTTCCCTAGCGGGCACTTGGACTATCTATGTTAACAAGCGGGCACTTGGACTATGTAGGTTACCTAGCGGACACTTGCACTATGTAGGTTAACTAGAGGACACTTGGACGATCTAGGTTAACAAGTGGGCCCTTGGACTATGTATGTTAACTAGACGGCACTTGGACGATCTAGGTTAACTAGCGGGCACTTGGACGATCTAGGTTAACAGGTGGGCACTTGGACTATCAAAGTTAACAAGCGAGCCCTTGGACTATGTAGGTTAACTAGTGGGCCCTTGGACTATCTAGGTTACCTAGATAGAACTTGGACTATCTAGCGTCCCTAGCGGGCACTTGGACTATGTAGGTTCCCTATGGGGTACTTGGACTATGTAGGTTTCTATCAGGCATTTGGACTATGTAGGTTAACTAGCGGGCACTTGGACATCTAGGTTACCTAGCGGGCACTTGGACTATCTGGGTTACCTAGGGGCACTTGGACTATGTACGTCCTCTAGTGGGCACTTGGACTATCTAGGTTAACTAACGGGCACTAGGACAATCTAGGTTAACTAGCGGGCACTTGGATTATCTAGGTTAGCTAGCGGGCACTTGAACTATGTAGGTTAACTAGTGGACCCTTAGACTATCTAGGTTAGCTAACGGGCACATGGACTATGTAGGTTAATTAGTGGGTACTTGGATTATGTAGGTTCCCTAGCGGGCATTTGGACTATATAGATTACCTAGCGGGCACTTGAACTATCTAGGTTACCTAGCGGGTACTTGGATTATCTAGGTTAACTAGCGGGCATTTGTACTATCTAGGTTACTTAACGGGCACATGGACTATGTAGGTTCCCTAGCGGGCACTTGGAGTATGTGAGTTCCCTATCGGGCACTTCGACTATGTAGGTTACTAGCGGGCATTTGGACTATGTAGGTTACCTAACGGGCACTTGGCCTATGGAGGTTCTCTATCGGCCACTTGGACAAGGTAGGTGACTTCGCAGGCACTTGGACTATATAGGTTAACAAGCGGGCCTGTGGACCATCTAGGTTACCTAGCGGGCACTTGGACTATCTAGGTTACTTAGCGGGCACTTGAACTATGTACATTCCCTAACGGGCACTTGGAGTATGTAGGTTCCCTAGCGGGCACTTGGACTATGTAGGTTCCTCAGCGGGCACTTGGACTATGTAGGTTCCCTATCGGGCACTTGGACTATGTAGCTTAACTAGTGGGCCCTTGTACTATCTAGGTTACCTAGCGGGCACTTGGATGATGCAAGTTCCCTAGCAAGCACTAAGACTATTGGTTCCCTAACGGGCACTTGGACTCTGTAGGTTCCATACCGGGCAATTGGACTTTGTAGGTTCTTTATCGGGCACTTGGACTATATAGGTTTCTATCGGGCACTTGGACTATGTAGGTTAACTAGCGGGCACGTGGACTATCAAGGTTACCTAGCGGGCACTTGGTCTATGTACATACCCTAGCGGGCACTAGGACTATGTATGTCCCCTAGAGGGCACTTGGAGTATCTGGGTTAACTAAAGGGCACTAGGACTATCTAGTTTAACTAGCGGGTACTTGGTCTATGTAGGTCAACTAGCGGGCCCTTGGACTATCTAGGTTAGCTAAAGGGCACTTGGACTGTCTAGGTTACCTAGCGGGCACTTGGATTATCTAGGTTAATGAACGGGCACTTGGACTATGTAGGTTACCTCGCGGGCACTTGGGCTATGTAGGTTAACTAGAATGCACTTGGACTATCAAGGTTACCTAGCGGGCTCTTGGACTATGTAGGTTACCAGCGGGCACTTGGACTATCTAGGTTAACGAACGTGCACTTGGACTATGTAGGTAACCTAGCGGGCACTTGGACTGTCTAGGTAACCTAGCGGGCACTTGGACTATCTAGGATAACGAACGGGCACTTGGACTATGTAGGTTAACTAGCGGAAACTTTGACTATCCAGGTTAGCTAACGGGCAATTGGACTATCAAGGTTACCTAACGGGCACTTGGACTATGTAGGTTACCTAGCAGGCACTTGGACTATCTTGGTTACCTAGCAGACACTTTGACTATCTAGGTTAACTAACGGGCACTTGGACTATGTAGCTTCCCTAGCGAGCATTTGGACTATGTAGATTCCCTAGCGGGCGCTTGGACTGTGTAGGTTCCCTAGCGGGTACTTTGACTATCTAGGTTAACTAGCGGGCACTTGGACTATCTAGGTTACCTAGCGGGCCCTTGGACTATGTACGTTCCCTAGCGGGCACTTGGGCTATCTACGTTACCTAGCGTGCACTTGGACTATGTAGGTTAACGAACGACCACTTGGACAATGTAGGTAACCTAATGGTCACTTGGACTGTCTATGTTACCTAGCGGGCACTTGGACTATGTAGGTTAACTAGCGGGCTCTTGGTCTATGTAGGTTAACTAGCAGGCCCTTGGACTATGTAAGTTAACTAGAGGGCACTTGGACGATCCTAGTTAACTAGAGGGCACTTGGACTATCTAGGTTGACTAGCGGGCACTTGGACTATCTAGGTTAACTAGCGGGCACTTGGACTATGTAAGTTACCTAGTGGACACTTGGAATATCTAGGTTAACTAGCGGACACTTGGACTATCTAGGTTTACTAGCGGGCACTTGTACTATCTAGGTTAACTAGCGGGCACTTGCACTATGTAGGTTACCTAGCGGGCACATGGACTATGTAGGTTACCTAGCGGGCACTTGGAGTATCTAGGTTACCTAGCCCGCACATGGACTATGTAGGTTAACTATAAGGCACTTGGACTATCAAGGTAACCTAGCGGGCTCTTGGACTATGTAGGTTACCAGCGGGCACTTGGACTGTCTAGGTTAACGAACGTGCACCTGGACTATTTAGGTAACCTAGTGGGCACTTGGACTGTCTAGGTTACCTAGCGGTCACTTGGACTATCTAGGTTAATGAACGGACACTTGAACTATGTAGGTAACCTAGCGGGAACTTGGACTGTCTAGGTTACATAGCGGGCACATGGAGTATCTAGGTTAACGAACGGGCACTTGGACTATGTAGGTTAGCTAACAGGCACTTTAACTATCTAGGTTACCTAGCAGGCACTTGGAATATGTAGGTTACCTAGCGGACACTTTGATGATCTAGGTTAACTAGCGCGCACTTGGGCTATCTAGGTTATCTAGCGTGCCCTTGGACTATCTAGGTTAACTAGCGTGCACTTGGCCAATATTAGTTACCCAGCGGGCACATGGACTATGTAGGTTACCTAGCGGGCACTTGGACTATCTAGGTTACCTAACAGGCTCTTGGACTATGTAGGTTAACGAACGGGCACTTGGACTATGTAGGTTACCTAGCGGGCACTTGGACTATCTAGGTTACCAGCGGGCACTTGGAATATCTAGCTTAACGAACGTGCACTTGGACTATGTATGTAACCTAGCGGGCACTTGGACTGTCTAGGTTACCTAGCAGGCACTTGGACTATGTAGGTTAATGAACGGGCACTTGGACTATGTAGGTTAACTAGCGGACACTTGGACTATCTAGGTTAGCTAACGGGCAATTGGACTATCAAGGTTACCTAACGGGCACTTGGACTATGTAGGTTACCTAGCGGGCACTTGGACTATCTAGCTTACCTAGCAGACACTTTGACTATCTAGGTTAACTAGCAGGCCCTTGGACTATCTAGGTTACCTAGCAGGTACTTGGACTATGTAGGTTAACTAGCGGGCACTTGCACTCTCTAGGTTACCTAGCGGGCACTTGGACTATGTACCTTCCCTAGCGGGCACTTGGACTATCTATGTTAACAAGCGGGCACTTGGACTATGTAGGTTACCTAGCGGACACTTGCACTATGTAGGTTAACTAGAGGACACTTGGACGATCTAGGTTAACAAGTGGGCCCTTGGACTATGTAGGTTAACTAGCCGGCACTTGGACGATCTAGGTTAACTAGCGGGCACTTGGACGATCTAGGTTAACCAGTGTGCACTTGGACTATCAAAGTTAACAAGCGAGCCCTTGGACTATGTAGGTTAACTAGTGGGCCCTTGGACTATCTAGGTTACCTAGATAGAACTTGGACTATCTAGCTTCCCTAGCGGGCACTTGGACTATGTAGGTTCCCTATCGGGTACTTGGACTATGTAGGTTTCTATCGGCCATTTGTACTATGTAGGTTACCTAGCGGGCACTTGGACTATCTAGGTTACCTAGCGGGCACTTTGTCTATGTACAAACCCTAGCGGGCACTTGGACTATCTGGATTACCTAGCGGACACTTTGACTATCTAGGTTAGCTAACGGGCAATTGGACTATCAAGGTTACCTAACGGGCACTTGGACTATGTAGGTTACCTAGCAGGCACTTGGACTATCTTGGTTACCTAGCAGGCACTTTGACTATCTAGGTTAACTAACGGGCACTTGGACTATGAAGGTTGCCTAGCGAGCATTTGGACTATGTAGGTTCCCTAGCGGGCGCTTGGACTATGTAGGTTCCCTAGCGGGTACTTGGACTGTCTAGGTTAACTAGCGGGCAATTGGACTGTCTAGGTTACCTAGTGGGCACTTGGACTATGTAGTTTACCTAGCAGGCACTAGGACTATCTAGGTTAACTAGCGGGCACTTGAACTATCTAGGTTACCTAGCGGGCCCTTTGACTATGTACGTTCCCTAGCGGGCACTTGGGCTATCTACGTTACCTAGCGGGCACTTGGACTATGTAGGTTAACGAACGGCCACTTGGACAATGTAGGTAACCTAATGGTCACTTGGACTGTCTAGGTTACCTAGCGGGCACTTGGACTATATAGGTTAACTAGCGGGCTCTTGGTCTATGTAGGTTAACTAGCAGGCCCTTGGACTATGTAAGTTAACTAGAGGGCACTTGGACGATCCTAGTAAACTAGCGGGCACTTGGACTATCTAGGTTAACTAGCGGGCACTTGCACTATGTAGGTTACCTAGCGGGCACATGGACTATGTAGGTTACCTAGGGGGCACTTGGACTATCTAGGTTACCTAGCCCGCACTTGGACTATGTAGGTTAACTATAAGGCACTTGGACAATCAAGGTTACCTAGCGGGCTCTTGGACTATGTAGGTTACCAGCGGGCACTTGGACTGTCTAGGTTAAGGAACCTGCACCTAGAATATGTAGGTAACCTAGCGTGCACTTGGATTGTCTAGGTTACCTAGCGGGAACTTGGACTATCTAGGTTAACGAACGGACACCTGGACTATGTAGGTAACCTAGCGGGAACTTGGACTGTCTAGGTTAGCGAACGGGCACTTGGACTATGTAGGTTAGCTAACAGGCACTTTGACTATCTAGGTTACCTAGCAGGCACTTGGACTATGTAGGTTACCTAGCGGACACTTGGACAATCTAGGATAACTAGCGCGCACTTGGACAATCTAGGTTAACTAGCGTGCCCTTGGACTATCTAGGTTAACTAGCATGCACTTGGACTATATTAGTTACCCAGCGGGCACATGGACAATGTAGGTTACCTAGCGAGCACTTGGACTATCTAGGTTACCTAGCGGTCTCTTGGACTATGTGGGTTACCAGCGGGCACTTGGTCTATCTAGGTTAATGAACGTGCACTTGGACTATGTAGGTAACCTAGCGGGCACTTGGACTGTCTAGGTTACCTAGCGGGCACTTGGACTATCTAGGTTAACGAACGGGCACTTGGACTATGTAGGTTAACTAGCGGACACTTGGACTCTCTAGGTTAGCTATCGGGCAATTGGACTATCAAGGTTACCTAACGGGCACTTGGACTATGTAGGTTACCTAGCGGTCACTTGGACTATCTAGGTTACCTAGCAGGCATTTTGACTATCTAGGTTAACTAACGGGCACTTGGACTATGTAGGTTGCCTAGCGAGCACTTGGACTATGTAGGTTCCCTAGCGGGTACTTGGTCTGTCTAGTCTAACTAGCGGGCAATTGGACTGTCTAGGTTACCTAGTGGGCACTTGGACTATGTAGTTTACCTAGCAGGCACTTGGACTATTTAGGTTAACTAGCGGGCACTTGGACTATCTAGGTTACCTAGCGGGCACTAGGACTATGTACGTTCCCTAGCGGGCACTTGGGTATCTACGTTACATAGCGGGCACTTGGTCTATGTAGGTTAACTAGCAGGCCCTTGGAATTTGTAAGTTAACTAGAGGGCACTTGGACGATCCTAGTTAACTAGCGGGCCCTTGGACTATCTAGGTTAACTAGCGGGCACTTGGACTATCTAGGTTCCCTAGCGGGCATTTGGACTATATTGGTTACCTGGCGGGCACTTGGATTATGTAGGTTACCTAGCGGGCACGTGGACTATGTAGGTTAACTAGCGGGCACTTGGATTATCTAGGTTAACTAACAGGCACTTGGACTATGTATGTTCCAGAGCGGGCAATTGGACCATGTATGATCCCTAGCGGGCACATGGACTATCTAGGTTCCCTAAAGGGCAGTTGGACTATGTAGGTTAACTAGCGGACAATTGGACGATCTAGGTTAAATAGCGGGTACTTGGACTATCTTGGTAAACTAGCGGTCCCTTGCACTACGTAGATTAACTAGCGGACACTTGCACTATGTAGGTTACCTAGCGGGCACTTGGACTATCTAGGTTAACTAGCAGGCCCTTGGACTATCTAGGTTACCTAGCAGGTACTTGGACTATGTAGGTTAACTAGCGGGCACTTGCACTCTCTAGGTTACCTAGCGGGCACTTGGACTATGTACCTTCCCTAGCGGGCACTTGGATTATCTATGTTAACAAGCGGGCACTTGGACTATGTAGGTTACCTAGCGGACACTTGCACTATGTAGGTTAACTAGAGGACACTTGGACGATCTAGGTTAACAAGTGGGCCCTTGGACTATGTAGGTTAACTAGCTGGCACTTAGACGATCTAGGTTAACTAGCGGGCACTTGGACGATCTAGGTTAACCAGCGGGCACTTGGACTATCAAAGTTAACAAGCGACCCCTTGGACTATGTAGGTTAACTAGTGGGACCTTGGACTATCTAGGTTACCTAGATAGAACTTGGACTATCTAGCTTCCCTAGCGGGCACTTGGACTATGTAGGTTCCCTATCGGGTACTTGGACTATGTAGGTTTCTATCAGGCATTTGGACTATGTAGGTTAACTAGGGGGCACTTGGACATCTAGGTTACCTAGCGGGCACTTGGACTATCTGGGTTACGTAGCGGGCACTTGGACTATGTACGTCCCCTAGTGGGCACTTGGACTATCTAGGTTAACTAACGGGCACTAGGACAATCTAGGTTAACTAGCGAGCACTTGAACTCTCTACGTTACCTAGCGGGTAATTGGACTATCTAGGTTAACTAGCGGGCACTTGGATTATCTAGGTTAGCTAGCGGGCACTTGAACTATGTAGGTTAACTAGTGGGCCCTTAGACTATCTAGGTTAGCTAACGGGCACATGGAATATATAGGTTAATTAGTGGGTACTTGGATTATGTAGGTTCCCTAGCGGGCATTTGGACTATATAGATTACCTAGCGGGCACTTGAACTATCTAGGTTACCTAGCGGGTACATGGATTATCTAGGTTAACTAGCGGGCATTTGGACTATCTAGGTTACCTAACGGGCACTTGGACTATGTAGGTTCCCTAGCGGGCACATGGAGTATGTGAGTTCCCTATCGGGCACTTGGACTATGTAGGTTACTAGCGGGCATTTGGACTATGTAGGTTACCTAACGGGCACTTGGCCTATATAGGTTCTCTATCGGGCACTTGGACAATGTAGGTGACCTCGCGGGCACTTGGATTATATAGCTTAACAAGCGGGCCTGTGGACCATCTAGGTTACCTAGCGGGCACTTGGACTATCTAGGTTACTTAGCGGGCACTTGAACTATGTACGTTCCCTATCGGGCACTTGGAGTATGTAGGTTCCCTAGCGGGCACTTGGACTATGTAGGTTCCTCAGCGGGCACTTGGACTATGTAGGTTCCCTCTCGGGCACTTGGACTACGTAGGTTAACTAGTGGGCCCTTGGTCTATTTAGGTTACCTAGCGGGCACTTGGATGATGCAAGTTCCCTAGCCAGCACTAAGACTATTGGTTCCCTAACGGGCACTTGGACTATGTAGGTTCCATAGCGGGCACTTGGACTTTGTAGGTTCTTTATCGGGCACTTGGACTATATAGGTTTCTATCGGGCACTTGGACTATGTAGGTTAACTAGCGGGCACATGGACTATCAAGGTTACCTAGCAGGCACTTGGTCTATGTACATACCCTAGCGGGCACTAGGACTATGTATGTCCCCTAGAGGGCACTTGGAGTATCTGGGTTAACTAAAGGGCACTAGGACTATCTAGTTTAAGTAGCGGGTACTTGGTCTATGTAGGACAACTAGCGGGCCCTTGGACTATCTAGGTTAGCTAACGGGCACTTGGACTGTCTAGGTTACCTAGCAGGCACTTGGATTATCTAGGTTAACGAACGGGCACTTGGACTACGTAGGTTACCTAGCGGGCACTTGGGCTATGTAGGTTAACTAGAAGGCACTTGGACTATCAAGGTTACTTAGCGGGCTCTTGGACTATGTAGGTTACCAGCGGGAACTTGGACTATCTAGGTTAACGAACGTGCACTTGGACTATGTAGGTAACCTAGCGGGCACTTGGACAGTCTAGGTAACCTAGCGGGCACTTGGACTATCTAGGTTAACGAACGGGCACTTGGACTATGTAGGTTAACTAGCGGACACTTTGACTATCTAGGTTAGCTAACGGGCAATTGGACTATCAAGGTTACCTAACGGGCACTTGGACTATGTAGGTTACCTAGCGGGCACTTGGACTATCTTGGTTACCTAGCAGGCACTTTGACTATCTAGGTTAACTAACGGGCACTTGGACTATGTAGGTTGCCTCGCGAGCATTTGGACTATGTAGGTTCCCTAGCGGGCGCTTGGACTATGTAGGTTCCCTAGCGGGTACTTGGACTGTCTAGGTTAACTAGCAGGCAATTGGACTGTCTAGGTTACCTAGTGGGCACTTGGACTATGTAGTTTACCTAGCAGGCACTTGGACTATGTAGGTTAACTAGCGGGCACTTGGACTATCTAGGTTACCTAGCGGGCACTTGGTCTACGTACAAACCCTAGCGGGCACTTGGACTATCTGGATTACCTAGCGGAAACTTTGACTATCTAGGTTAGCTAACGGGCAATTGGACGATCAAGGTTACCTAACGGGCACTTGGACTATGTAGGTTACCTAGCAGGCACTTGGACTATATTGGTTACCTAGCAGGCACTTTGACTATCTAGGTTAACTAACGGGCACTTGTACTATGTAGGTTGCCTAGCGAGCATTTGGACTATGTAGGTTCCCTAGCGGGCACTTGGACTATGTAGGTTCCCTAGCGGGTACTTGGACTGTCTAGGTTAACTAGCGGGCAATTGGACTGTCTAGGTTACCTAGTGGGCACTTGGACTATGTAGTTTACCTAGCAGGCACTAGGACTATCTAGGTTAACTAGCGGGCACTTGGACTATCTAGGTTGCCTAGTGGGCCCTTTGACTATGTACGTTCCCTAGCGGGCACTTGGACTATGTAGGTTAACGAACGGCCACTTGGACAATGTAGGTAACCTAATGGTCACTTGGACTGTCTAGGTTACCTAGCGGGCACTTGTACTATGTAGGTTAACTAGCGGGCTCTTGGTCTATGTAGGTTAACTAGCAGGCCCTTGGACCATGTAAGTTAACTAGAGGGCACTTGGACGATCCTAGTAAACTAGCGGGCACTTGGACTATCTAGGTTAACTAGCGGGCACTTGCACTATGTAGGTTATCTAGCGGGCACATGGACTATGTAGGTTACCTAGCGTGCACTTGGACTATCTAGGTTACCTAGCCCGCCCTTGGACTATGTAGGTTAACTATAAGGCACTTGGACAATCAAGGTTACCTAGCGGGCTCTTGGACTATGTAGGTTACCAGCGGGCACTTGGACTTTCTAGGTTAAGGAACGTGCACCTGGAATATGTAGGTAACCTAGCGGGCACTTGGACTGTCAAGGTTACCTAGCGGGAACTTGGACTATCTAGGTTAACGAACGGACACTTGGACTATGTAGGTAACCTAGCGGGAACTTGGACTGTCTAGGTTAGCGAACGGGCACTTGGACTATTTAGGTTAGCTAACAGGCACTTTGACTATCTAGGTTACCTAGCAGGCACTTGGACTATGTAGGTTCTTTATCGGGCACTTGGACTATATAGGTTTCTATCGGGCACTTGGACTATGTAGGTTAACTAGCGGGCACGTGGACTATCAGGTTACCTAGCGGGCACTTGGTCTATGTACATACCCTAGCGGGCACTAGGACTATGTATGTCCCCTAGAGGGCACTTGGAGTATCTGGGTTAACTAAAGGGCACTAGGACTATCTAGTTTAAGTAGCGGGTACTTGGTCTATGTAGGTCAACTAGCGGTCCCTTGGACTATCTAGGTTAGCTAACGGGCACTTGGACTGTCTAGGTTACCTAGCGGGCACTTGGATTATCTAGGTTAACGAAAGGGCACTTGGACAATGTAGGTTACCTAGCGGGCACTTGGGCTATGTAGGTTAACTAGAAGGCACTTGGACTATCAAGGTTACCTAGCGGGCTCTTGGACTATGTAGGTTACCAGCGGGCACTTGGACTATCTAGGTTAACGAACGTGCACTTGGACTATGTAGGTAACCTAGCGGGCACTTGGACAGTCTAGGTAACCTAGCGGGCACTTGGACTATCTAGGTTAACGAACGGGCACTTGGACTATGTAGGTTAACCAACGGACACTTTGACTATCTAGGTTAGCTAACGGGCAATTGGACTATCAAGGTTACCTAACGGGCACTTGGACTATGTAGGTTACCTAGCGGGCACTTGGACTATCTTGGTTACCTAGCAGGCACTTTGACTATCTAGGTTAACTAACGGGCACTTGGACTATGTAGGTTCCCTAGCGGGCGCTTGGACTATGTAGGTTCCCTAGCGGGTACTTGGACTGTCTAGGTTAACTAGCGGGCAATTGGACTGTCTAGGTTACCTAGTGGGCACTTGGACTATGTAGTTTACCTAGCAGGCACTTGGACTATGTAGGTTAACTAGCGGGCACTTGGACTATCTAGGTTACCTAGCGGGCCCTTGGACTATGTACGTTCCCTAGCGGGCACTTGGGCTATCTACGTTACCTAGCGGGCACTTGGACTATGTAGGTTAACGAACGGCCACTTGGACAATGTAGGTAACCTAAAGGTCACTTGGACTGTCTAGGTTATCTAGCGGGCACTTGTACTATGTAGGTTAACTAGCGGGCTCTTGGTCTATGTAGGTTAACTAGCAGGCCCTTGGACTATGTAAGTTAACTAGAGGGCACTTGGACGATCCTAGTAAACTAGCGGGCACTTGGACTATCTAGGTTAACTAGCGGGGACTTGGACTATCTAGGTTAACTAGCGGGCCCTTGGACTATCTAGGTTAACGAACGGACACTTGGACTATGTAGGTAACCTAGCGGGAACTTGGACTGTCTAGGTTAGCGAACGGGCACTTGGACTATTTAGGTTAGCTAACAGGCACTTTGACTATCTAGGTTACCTAGCCCGCACTTGGACTATGTAGGTTAACTATAAGGCACTAGGACTATCAAGGTTACCTAGCGGGCTCTTGGACTATGTAGGTTACCAGCGGGCACTTGGACTGTCTAGGTTAAGGAACGTGCACCTGGAATATGTAGGTAACCTAGCGGGCACTTGGACTGTCTAGGTTACCTAGCGGGCACTTGGACTATCTAGGTTAACGAACGGACACTTGGACTATGTAGGTAACCTAGCGGGAACTTGGACTGTCTAGGTTAGCGAACGGGCACTTGGACTATTTAGGTTAGCTAACAGGCACTTTGACTATCTAGGTTACCTAGCAGGCACTTGGACTATGTAGGTTACCTAGCGGACACTTGGATGATCTAGGATAACTAGCGCGCACTTGGACTATCTAGGTTAACTAGCGTGCCCTTGGACTATCTAGGTTAACTAGCGTGCACTTGGACTATATTAGTTACCCAGCGGGCACATGGACTATGTAGGTTACCTAGCGAGCACTTGGACTATCTAGGTTACCTAGCGGGCTCTTGGACTATGTAGGTTACCAGCGGGCACTTGGTCTATCTAGGTTAATGAACGTGCACTTGGACTATGTAGGTAACCTAGCGGGCACTTGGACTGTCTAGGTTACCTAGCGGGAACTTGGACTCTCTAGGTTAACGAACGGGCACTTGGACTATGTAGGTTAACTAGCGGACACTTGGACTCTCTAGGTTAGCTATCGGGCAAATGGACTATAAAGGTTACCTAACGGGCACTTGGACTATGTAGGTTACCTAGCGGTCACTTGGACTATCTAGGTTACCTAGCAGGCATTTTGACTATCTAGGTTAACTAACGGGCACTTGGACTATGTAGGTTGCCTAGCGAGCACTTGGACTATGTAGGTTCCCTAGCGGGCGCTTGGACTATATAGGTTCCCTAGCGGGTACTTGGTCTGTCTAGGCTAACTAGCGGGCAATTGGACTGTCTAGGTTACCTAGTGGGCACTTGGACTATGTAGTTTACCTAGCAGGCACTTGGACTATGTAGGTTAACTAGCGGGCACTTGGACTATCTAGGTTACCTAGCGGGCACTTGGACTATGTACGTTCCCTAGCGGGCACTTGGGCATCTACGTTACATAGCGGGCACTTGGTCTATGTAGGTTAACTAGCAGGCCCTTGGAATATGTAAGTTAACTAGAGGGCACTTGGACGATCCTAGTTAACTAGCGGGCCCTTGGACCATCTAGGTTAACTAGCGGGCACTTGGACTATCTAGGTTAACTAGCGGGCACTTGTACTATGTAGGTTCCCTAGCGGGCATTTGGACTATATTGGTTACCTGGCGGGCACTTGGATTATGTAGGTTACCTAGCGGGCACGTGGACTATGTATGTTAACTAGCGGGCACTTGGATTATCTAGGTTAACTAACAGGCACTTGGACTATGTATGTTCCAGAGCGGGCAATTGGACCATGTAGGATCCCTAGCGGGCACATGGACTATCTAGGTTCCCTAAAGGGCAGTTGGACTATGTAGGTTAACTAGCGGACAATTGGACGATCTAGGTTAACTAGAGGGTACTTGGACTATCTAGGTTAACTAGCGGTCCCTTGCACTACGTAGATTAACTAGCGGACACTTGCACTATGTAGGTTACCTAGCGGGCACTTGGACTATCTAGGTTAACTAGCAGGCCCTTGGACTATCTAGGTTACCTAGCAGGTACTTGGACTATGTAGGTTAACTAGCGGGCACTTGCACTCTCTAGGTTACCTAACGGGCACTTGGACTATGTACCTTCCCTAGCGGGCACTTGGATTATCTATGTTAACAAGCGGGCACTTGGACTATGTAGGTTACCTAGCGGACACTTGCACTATGTAGGTTAACTAGAGGGCACTTGGACAATCTAGGTTAACAAGTGGGCCCTTGGACTATGTAGGTTAACTAGCCGGCAATTGGACGATCTAGGTTAACTAGCGGGCACTTGGACGATCTAGCTTAACCAGCGGGCACTTGGACTATCAAAGTTAACAAGCGAGCCCTTGGACTATGTAGGGTAACTAGTGGGACCTTGGACTATCTAGGTTACCTAGATAGAACTTGGACTATCTAGCTTCCCTAGTGGGCACTTGGACTATGTAGGTTCCCTATCGGGTACTTGGACTATGTAGGTTTCTATCAGGCATTTGGACTATGTAGTTTAACTAGCGGGCACTTGGACATCTAGGTTACCTAGCGGGCACTTGGACTATCTGGGTTACCTAGCGGGCACTTGGACTATGTACGTCCCCTAGTGGGCACTTGGACTATCTAGGTTAACTAACGGGCACTAGGACAATCTAGGTTAACTAGCGGGCACTTGAACTCTCTACGTTACCTAGCGGGTACTTGGACTATCTAGGTTAACTAGCGGGCACTTGGATTGTCTAGGTTAGCTAGCGGGCACTTGAACTATGTAGGTTAACTAGTGGGCCCTTAGACTATCTAGGTTAGCTAACGGGCACATGGACTATGTAGGTTAATTAGTGGGTACTTGGATTATGTAGGTTCCCTAGCGGGCATTTGGACTATATAGATTACCTAGCGGGCACTTGAACTATCTAGGTTACCTAGCGGGTACTTGGATTATCTAGGTTAACTAGCGGGCATTTGGACTATCTAGGTTACCTAACGGGCCCTTGGACTATGTAGGTTCCCTAGCGGGCACGTGGAGTATGTGAGTTCCCTATCGGGCACTTGGACTATGTACGTTACTAGCGGGCATTTGGACTATGTAGGTTACCTAACGGGCACTTGGCCTGTGCAGGTTCCCTATCGGGCACTTGGACAATGTAGGTGACCTCGCCGGCACTTGGACTATGTATGTCCCCTAGAGGGCACTTGGACTATCTGGGTTAACTAAAGGGCACTAGGACTATCTAATTTAACTAGCGGGTACTTGGTCTATGTAGGTCAACTAGCGGGCCCTTGGACTATCTAGGTTAGCTAATGGGTACTTGGTCTGTCTAGGCTAACTAGCGGGCACTTGGACTGTCTAGGTTACCTAGCGGGCACTTGGACTGTCTCGGTTACCTAGTGGGCACTTGGACTATATAGGTTCCCTAGAAGGCACTAGGACTATGTAGGTTACCTATCGGGCACTTTGACTATGTAGGTTAACTAGCTGGCACTTGGACTATCCAGGTTACGATGTGGGCACTTGGACTATCTAGGTTAACGAACGGACACTTGCACTATGTAGGTAACCTAGAGGGCACTTGGACTCTGTAGGTTACCTAGCGGGCACTTGGACTATCTAGGTTAAGGAACGGGCACTTGGACTATGTATGTTAGCTAACAGGCACTTTGACTATGTAGGTTAACTAACGGGCGCTTGGACTATGTAGGTTCCCTAGCGTGTACCTGGACTGTCTAGGTTGACTAGCAGGCACTTGGACTGTCTAGATTACCTAGTGGGCACTTGGACTATGTAGTTTACCTAGCAGGCACTTGGACTATGTAGGTTAACTAGCGGGCACTTGGACTATGTACGTTACTAGCGGGCATTTGGACTATGTAGGTTACCTAACGGGCACTTGGCCTGTGCAGGTTCCCTATCGGGCACTTGGACAATGTAGGTGACCTCGCCGGCACTTGGACTATGTATGTCCCCTAGAGGGCACTTGGACTATCTGGGTTAACTAAAGGGCACTAGGACTATCTAATTTAACTAGCGGGTACTTGGTCTATGTAGGTCAACTAGCGGGCCCTTGGACTATCTAGGTTAGCTAATGGGTACTTGGTCTGTCTAGGCTAACTAGCGGGCACTTGGACTGTCTAGGTTACCTAGCGGGCACTTGGACTGTCTCGGTTACCTAGTGGGCACTTGGACTATATAGGTTCCCTAGAAGGCACTAGGACTATGTAGGTTACCTATCGGGCACTTTGACTATGTAGGTTAACTAGCTGGCACTTGGACTATCCAGGTTACGATGTGGGCACTTGGACTATCTAGGTTAACGAACGGACACTTGCACTATGTAGGTAACCTAGAGGGCACTTGGACTCTGTAGGTTACCTAGCGGGCACTTGGACTATCTAGGTTAAGGAACGGGCACTTGGACTATGTATGTTAGCTAACAGGCACTTTGACTATGTAGGTTAACTAACGGGCGCTTGGACTATGTAGGTTCCCTAGCGTGTACCTGGACTGTCTAGGTTGACTAGCAGGCACTTGGACTGTCTAGATTACCTAGTGGGCACTTGGACTATGTAGTTTACCTAGCAGGCACTTGGACTATGTAGGTTAACTAGCAGGCACTTGGACTATCTAGGTTACCTATCGGGCACTTGGACTATGTCCGTTCCCTAGCGGGCACTTGGGCTATCTACATTACCTAGCGGGCCCTTGGACTACGTAGGTTAACGAACGGGCACTTGGACTATGTAGGTAACCTAGTGGTCACTTGGACTGTCTAGGTTACCTAGCGGGCACTTGGACTATGTAAGTTAACTAGCGGGCCCTTGGTCTATGTAGGTTAACTAGCAGGCCCTTTGACTATGTAAGTTAACTAGAGGGCACTTGGACGATCCTGGTTAATTAGCGGGCTCTTGGACTATCTAGGTTAACTAGCGGGCACTTGGACTATCTAGGTTACCTAACGGGCACTTGGACTATGTAGGTTCCCTAGCGGGCACTTGGAGTATGTGAGTTCCCGATCGGGCACTTGGACTATGTAAGTTACTAGTGGGCATTTGGACTATGTAGGTTACCTAACGGGCACTTGGCCTATGTAGGTTCTTTATAGGTCACTTGGACAATGTAGGTGACCTCGCCGGCACTTGGACTATATAGGTTAACAAGCGGGCCTGTGGACCATCTAGGTTACCTAGCGGGCACTTGGACTATCTAGGTTACTTAGCGGGCACTTGAACTATGTACGTTCCCTAACGGGCACTTGGAGTATGTAGGTTCCCTAGCGGGCACTTGGACTATGTAGGTTCCTCAGCGGGCACTTGGACTATGTAGGTTCCCTATCGGGTACTTGGAATATGTAGGTTAACTAGCGGGTACTTGGATGATGCAAGTTCCCTAGCCAGCACTAGGACTATTGGTTCCCTAACGGGCACTTGGACTATGTAGGTTCCATAGCGGGCACTTGGACTTTGTAGGTTCTTTATCGGGCACTTGGACTATATAGGTTTCTATCGGGGGCTTGGACTATGTAGGATAACTAGCAGGCACGTGGACTATCAAGGTTACCTAGCGGGCACTTTGTCTATATACATACCCTAGCGGGCACTAGGACTATGTATGTCCCCTAGAGGGCACTTGGACTATCTGGGTTAACTAAAGGGCACTAGGACTATCTAAATTAACTAGCGGGTACTTGGTCTATGTAGGTCAACTAGCGGGCCCTTGGACTATCTAGGGTAGCTAACGGGCACGTGGTCTTTCTAGGTTAACTAGCAGCACTTGGACTATGTAGGTTAACTAGCGGGCACTTGGACTGTCTAGGTTTACTAGCGGGCACTTGGACTTTATAGGTTCCCTAGAAGGCACTTGGACTATGTAGGTTACCTATCGGGCACTTTGACTATGTAGGTTAACTAGCTGGCACTTGGACTATCCAGGTTACGAGGCGGGCACTTGGACTATCTAGGTTAACGAACGGACACTTGGACTATGTAGGTAACCTAGCGGGAACTTGGACTGTCTAGGTTACCTAGCGGGCACTTGGACTATCTAGGTTAACGAACGGGCACTTGGACTATCTAGGTTAACTAGCAGGCCCTTTGACTATGTAAGTTAACTAGAGGGCACTTGGACGATCCTGGTTAATTAGCGGGCACTTGGACTATCTAGGTTAACTAGCGGGCACTTGGATTATCTAGGTTACCTAACGGGCACTTGGATATGTAGGTTCCCTAGCGGGCACTTGGAGTATGTGAGTTCCCTATCGGGGACTTGGACTATGTAGGTTACTAGCGGGCATTTGGACTATGTAAGTTACCTAACGGGCACTTGGCCAATATAGGTTCCCTATCGGGCACTTGGACAATGTAGGTGACCTCGCCGGCACTTGGACTATATAGGTTAACAAGCGGGCCTCTGGACCATCTAGGTTTCCTAGCGGGCACTTGGACTATCTAGGTTACTTAGCGGGCACTTGAACTATGTACGTTCCCTAACGGGCACTTGGAGTATGTTGGTTCCCTAGCGGGCACTTGGACTATGTAGGTTCCTCAGCGGGCACTTGGACTATGTAGGTTCCCTATCGGGCACTTGGACTATGTAGGTTAACTAGCGGGCCCTTGGACTATCTAGGTTACCTAGCGGGCACTTGGATGATGCAAGTTCCCTAGTCAGCACTAAGACTATTGGTTCCCTAACGGGCACTTGGACTATGTAGGTTCCATAGCGGGCACTTGGACTTTGTAGGTTCTTTATCGGGCACTTGGACTATATAGGTTTCTATCGGGCACTTGGACTATGTAGGTTATCTAGCGGGCACATGGACTATCAAGGTTACCTAGCGGGCACTTGGTCTATGTACATACCCTAGCGGGCACTAGGACTATGTATGTCCCCTAGAGGGCACTTGGACTATCTGGGTTAACTAAAGGGCACTAGGACTATCTAGTTTAACTAGCGGGTACTTGGTCTATGCAGGTCAACTAGCAGGCCCTTGGACTATCTAGGTTAGCTAACGGGCACTTGGACTGTCTAGGTTACCTAGTGGGCAGTTGGATTATCTAGGTTAACGAACGGGCACTTCGACTATGTAGGTTACCTAGCGGGCACTTGGACTATGTAGGTTAACTAGAAGGCACTTGGACTATCAAGGTTACCTAGCCGGCTCTTGAACTATGTAGGTTACCAGGGGGCACTTGGACTATCTAGGTTAACGAAGGTGCACTTGGACTACGTAGGTAAACTTGCGGGCACTTGGACTGTCTAGGTAACCTAGCGGGCACATGGACTATCTAGGTTAACGAACGGGCACTTGGACTATGTAGGTTATCTAGCGGACACTTTGACTATCTAGGTTAGCTAACGGGCAATTGGACTATCAAGGTTACCTAACGGGCACTTGGACTATGTAGGTTACCTAGCGGGCACTTGGACTATCTTGGTTACCTAGCAGGCACTTTGACTATCTAGGTTAACTAACGGGCACTTGGACTATGTAGGTTGCCTAGCGAGCATTTGGACTATGTAGGTTCCCTAGCGGGCGCTTGGACTATGTAGGTTCCCTAGCGGGTACTTGGACTGTCTAGGTTAACTAGCGGGCAATTGGACTGTCTAGGTTACCTAGTGGGCACTTGGACTATGTAGTTTACCTAGCAGGCACTTGGACTATGTAGGTTAACTAGCGGGCACTTGGACTATCTAGGTTACCTAGCGGGCCCTTGGACTATGTACGTTCCCTAGCGGGCACTTGGGCTATCTACGTTACCTAGCGGGCACTTGGACTACGTAGGTTAACGAACGGGCACTTGGACAATGTAGGTAACCTAATGGTCACTTGGACTGTCTAGGTTACCTAGCGGGTCTTGGACTATGAAGGTTAACTAGCGGGCTCTTGGTCTATGTAGGTTAACTAGCAGGCCCTTGGACTATGTAAGTTAACTAGAGGGCACTTGGACGATCCTAGTTAACTAGCGGGCACTTGGACTATCTAGGTTAACTAGCGGGCACTTGGACTATCTAGGTTAACTAGCGGGCCCTTGGACTATGTTAGTTACCTAGCGGACACTTGGAATATCTAGGTTAACTAGCGGGCACTTGGACTATCTAGGTTAACTAGCGGGCCCTTGGACTATCTAGGTTTACTAGCGGGCACTTGTACTATCTAGGTTAACTAGCGGGCACTTGCACTATGTAGGTTACCTAGCGGGCACATGGACTATGTAGGTTACCTAGCGGCACTTGTCTATCTAGGTTACCTAGACTGCACTTGGACCAAGTAGGTTAACTATAAGGCACTTGGACTATCAAGGTTACCTACCGGGCTCTTGGACTATGTACGTTACCAGCGGGCACTTGGACGGTCTAGGTTAACGAACGTGCACCTGGACTATGTAGGTATCCTAGCGGGCACTTGGACTGTCTAGGTTACCTAGCGGGCACTTGGACTATCTAGGTTAACGAACGGGCACTTGGACTATGTATGTTAGCTAACAGGCACTTTGACTATCTAGGGTAACTAACGTGCGCTTGGGCTATGTAGGTTCCCTAGCGTGTACCTGGACTGTCTAGGTTGACTAGCAGGCACTTGGACTGTCTAGATTACCTAGTGGGCACTTGGACTATGTAGTTTACCTAGCAGGCACTTGGACTATGTAGGTTAACTAGCGGGCACTTGGACTATCTAGGTTACCTACCGGGCACTTGGACTATGTACGTTCCCAGCGGGCACTTGGGCTATCTACATTACCTAGCGGGCCCTTGGACTACGTAGGTTAACGAACGGGCACTTGGACTATGTATGTAACCTAGTGGTCACTTGGACTATGTAAGTTAACTAGCGGGCTCTTGGTCTATGTAGGTTAACTAGCAGGCCCTTTGACTATGTAAGTTAACCAGAGGGCACTTGGACGATCCTGGTTAATTAGCGGGCACTTGGACTATCTAGGTTAACTAGCGGGCACTTGGTCTATCTAGGTTACCTAACGGGCACTTGGACTATGTAGGTTCCCTAGCGGGCACTTGGAGTATGTGAGTTCCCTATCGGGCACTTGGACTATGTAAGTTACTAGCGGGCATTTGGACTATGTAGGTTACCTAACGGGCACTTGGCCTATGTAGGTTCCCTATCGGTCACTTGGACAATGTAGGTGACCTCGCGGGCACTTGGACTATATAGGTTAACAAGCGGGCCTGTGGACCATCTAGGTTACCTAGCGGGCACTTGGACTATCTAGGTGACTTAGCGGGCACTTGGACTATGTACGTTCCCTAACCGGCACTTGGAGTATGTTGGTTCCCTAGCGGGCACTTGGACTATGTAGGTTCCTCAGCGGGCACATGGACTATGTAGGTTCCCTATCGGGCACTTGGACTATGTAGGTTAACTAGCGGGCCCTTGGACTATCTAGGTTACCTAGTGGGCACTTGGATGATGCAAGTTCCCTAGCCAGCACTAAGACTATTGGTTCCCTAACGGGCACTTGGACTATGTAGGTTCCATAGCGGGCACTTGGACTTTGTAGGTTCTTTATCGGGCACTTGGACTATATAGCTTTCTATCGGGCACTTGGACTATGTAGGTTAACTAGCGGGCATGTGGACTATCAAGGTTACCTAGCGGGCACTTGGTCTATGTACATACCCTAGCGGACACTAACACTATGTATGTCCCCTAGAGGGCACTTGGACTATCTGGGTTAACTAAAGGGCCCTAGGACTATCTAGTTTAACTAGCGGGTACTTGGTCTATGTAGGTCAACTAGCGGGCCCTTGGACTATCTAGGTTAGCTAACGGGCACTTGGACTGTCTAGGTTACCTAGCGGGCACTTGGATTATATAGGTTAACGAACGGGCACTTGGACTATGTAGGTTACCTAGCGGGCACTTGGCCTATGTAGGTTAACTAGAAGCACTTGGACTATCAAGGTTACCTAGCCGGCTCTTGGACTATGTAGGTTACCAGGGGGCACTTGGACTATCTAGGTTAACGAACGTGCACTTGGACTATGTAGGTAACCTAGCGGGCACTTGGACTGTCTAGGTAACCTAGCGGGCACTTGGACTATCTAGGTTAACGAACGGGCACTTGGACTATGTAGGTTAACTAGCGGACACTTTGACTATCTAGGTTAGCTAACGGGCAATTGGACTATCAAGGTTACCTAACGGGCACTTGGACTATGTAGGTTACCTAGCGGGCACTTGGACTATCTTGGTTACCTAGCAGGCACTTTGACTATCTAGGTTAACTAATGGGCACTTGGACTATGTAGGTTGCCTAGCGAGCATTTGGACTATGTAGGTTCCCTAGCGGGCGCTTGGACTATGTAGGTTCCCTAGCGGGTACTTGGACTGTCTAGGTTAACTAGCGGGCAATTGGACTGTCTAGGTTACCTAGTGGGCACTTGGACTATGTAGTTTACCTAGCAGGCATTGGACTATGTAGGTTAACTAGCGGGCACTTGGACTATCTAGGTTACCTAGCAGGCCCTTGGACTATGTACGTTCCCTAGCGGGCCCTTGGGCTATCTACGTTACCTAGCGGGCACTTGGACTACGTAGGTTAACGAACGGGCAATTGGACAATGTAGGTAACCTAATGGTCACTTGGACTGTCTAGGTTACCTAGCGGGCACTTGGACTATGAAGGTTAACTAGCGGGCTCTTGGTCTATGTAGGTTAACTAGCAGGCCCTTGGACTATGTAAGTTAACTAGAGGGCACTTGGACGATCCTAGTTAACTAGCGGGCACTTGGACTATCTAGGTTAACTAGCGGGCACTTGGACTATCTAGGTTAACTAGCGGGCCCTTGGACTATGTTAGTTACCTAGCGGACACTTGGAATATCTAGGTTAACTAGCGGGCACTTGGACTATCTAGGTTAACTAGCGGGCCCTTGGACTATCTAGGTTTACTAGCGGGCACTTGTACTATCTAGGTTAACTAGCGGGCACTTGCACTATGTAGGTTACCTAGCGGGCACATGGACTATGTAGGTTACCTAGCGGCACTTGTCTATCTAGGTTACCTAGACTGCACTTGGACCAAGTAGGTTAACTATAAGGCACTTGGACTATCAAGGTTACCTAGCGGGCTCTTGGACTATGTACGTTACCAGCGGGCACTTGGACGGTCTAGGTTAACGAACGTGCACCTGGACTATGTAGGTATCCTAGCGGGCACTTGGACTGTCTAGGTTACCTAGCGGGCACTTGGACTATCTAGGTTAACGAACGGGCACTTGGACTATGTAGGTTAACTAGCAGGCCCTTTGAGTATGTAAGTTAACTAGAGGGCACTTGGACGATCCTGGTTAATTAGCGGGCACTTGGACTATCTAGGCTAACCTGCGGGCACTTGGACTATATAGGTTACCTAGCGGGCACATGGACTATGTAGGTTACGTAGCGGCACTTGTCTATCTAGGTTACCTAGACTGCACTTGGACCAAGTAGGTTAACTATAAGGCATTTGGACTATCAAGGTTACCTAGCGGGCTCTTGGACTATGTACGTTACCAGCGGGCACTTGGACGGTCTAGGTTAACGAACGTGCACCTGGAATATGTAGGTATCCTAGCGGGCACTTGGACTGTCTAGGTTACCTAGCGGGCACTTGGACTATCTAGGTTAACGAACGGGCACTTGGACTATGTATGTTAGCTAACAGGCACTTTGACTATCTAGGGTAACTAACGGGCGCTTGGACTATGTAGGTTCCCTAGCGTGTACCTGGACTGTCTAGGTTGACTAGCAGGCACTTGGACTGTCTAGATTACCTAGTGGGCACTTGGACTATGTAGTTTACCTAGCAGGCACTTGGACTATGTAGGTTAACTAGCGGGCACTTGGACTATCTAGGTTACCTACCGGGCACTTGGACTATGTACGTTCCCAGCGGGCACTTGGGCTATCTACATTACCTAGCGGGCCCTTGGACTACGTAGGTTAACGAACGGGCACTTGGACTATGTATGTAACCTAGTGGTCACTTGGACTGTCTAGCTTACCTAGCGGGCACTTGGACTATGTAAGTTAACTAGCGGGCTCTTGGTCTATGTAGGTTAACTAGCAGGCCCTTTGACTATGTAAGTTAACCAGAGGGCACTTGGACGATCCTGGTTAATTAGCGGGCACTTGGACTATCTAGGTTAACTAGCGGGCACTTGGTCTATCTAGGTTACCTAACGGGCACTTGGACTATGTAGGTTCCCTAGCGGGCACTTGGAGTATGTGAGTTCCCTATCGGGCACTTGGACTATGTAAGTTACTAGCGGGCATTTGGACTATGTAGGTTACCTAACGGGCACTTGGCCTATGTAGGTTCCCTATCGGTCACATGGACAATGTAGGTGACCTCGCGGGCACTTGGACTATATAGGTTAACAAGCGGGCCTGTGGACCATCTAGGTTACCTAGCGGGCACTTGGACTATCTAGGTGACTTAGCGGGCACTTGGACTATGTACGTTCCCTAACCGGCACTTGGAGTATGTTGGTTCCCTAGCGGGCACTTGGACTATGTAGGTTCCTCAGCGGGCACATGGACTATGTAGGTTCCCTATCGGGCACTTGGACTATGTAGGTTAACTAGCGGGCCCTTGGACTATCTAGGTTACCTAGTGGGCACTTGGATGATGCAAGTTCCCTAGCCAGCACTAAGACTATTGGTTCCCTAACGGGCACTTGGACTATGTAGGTTCCATAGCGGGCACTTGGACTTTGTAGGTTCTTTATCGGGCACTTGGACTATATAGCTTTCTATCGGGCACTTGGACTATGTAGGTTAACTAGCGGGCATGTGGACTATCAAGGTTACCTAGCGGGCACTTGGTCT
This sequence comes from Tenrec ecaudatus, assembly GCF_050624435.1. NCBI lineage: Eukaryota > Metazoa > Chordata > Mammalia > Afrosoricida > Tenrecidae > Tenrec > Tenrec ecaudatus. The sequence goes on from NW_027459452.1 coordinate 539,263, forward strand.
ATGTACATACCCTAGCGGACACTAACACTATGTATGTCCCCTAGAGGGCACTTGGACTATCTGGGTTAACTAAAGGGCCCTAGGACTATCTAGTTTAACTAGCGGGTACTAGGTCTATGTAGGTCAACTAGCGGGCCCTTGGACTATCTAGGTTAGCTAACGGGCACTTGGACTGTCTAGGTTACCTAGCGGGCACTTGGATTATATAGGTTAACGAACGGGCACTTGGACTATGTAGGTTACCTAGCGGGCACTTGGCCTATGTAGGTTAACTAGAAGCACTTGGACTATCAAGGTTACCTAGCCGGCTCTTGGACTATGTAGGTTACCAGGGGGCACTTGGACTATCTAGGTTAACGAACGTGCACTTGGACTATGTAGGTAACCTAGCGGGCACTTGGACTGTCTAGGTAACCTAGCGGGCACTTGGACTATCTAGGTTAACGAACGGGCACTTGGACTATGTAGGTTAACTAGCGGACACTTTGACTATCTAGGTTAGCTAACGGGCAATTGGACTATCAAGGTTACCTAACGGGCACTTGGACTATGTAGGTTACCTAGCGGGCACTTGGACTATCTTGGTTACCTAGCAGGCACTTTGACTATCTAGGTTAACTAATGGGCACTTGGACTATGTAGGTTGCCTAGCGAGCATTTGGACTATGTAGGTTCCCTAGCGGGCGCTTGGACTATGTAGGTTCCCTAGCGGGTACTTGGACTGTCTAGGTTAACTAGCGGGCAATTGGACTGTCTAGGTTACCTAGTGGGCACTTGGACTATGTAGTTTACCTAGCAGGCATTGGACTATGTAGGTTAACTAGCGGGCACTTGGACTATCTAGGTTACCTAGCAGGCCCTTGGACTATGTACGTTCCCTAGCGGGCCCTTGGGCTATCTACGTTACCTAGCGGGCACTTGGACTACGTAGGTTAACGAACGGGCAATTGGACAATGTAGGTAACCTAATGGTCACTTGGACTGTCTAGGTTACCTAGCGGGCACTTGGACTATGAAGGTTAACTAGCGGGCTCTTGGTCTATGTAGGTTAACTAGCAGGCCCTTGGACTATGTAAGTTAGCTAGAGGGCACATGGACGATCCTAGTTAACTAGCGGGCACTTGGACTATCGAGGTTAACTAGCGGGCACTTGGACTATCTAGGTTAACTAGCGGGCACTTGGACTATGTAAGTTACCTAGCGGACACTTGGAATATCTAGGTTAACTAGCGGGCACTTGGACTATCTAGGTTAACTAGCGGGCCCTTGGACTATCTAGGTTTACTAGCGGGCACTTGTACTATCTAGGTTAACTAGCGGGCACTTGCACTATGTAGGTTACCTAGCGGGCACATGGACTATGTAGGTTACCTAGCGGGCACTTGGACTATCTAGGTTACCTAGCACGCACTTGTACTATGTAGGTTAACTATAAGGCACTTGGACTATCAAGGTTACCTAGCGGGCTCTTGGAATATGTAGGTTACCAGCGGGCACTTGGACGGTCTAGGTTAACGAACATGCACCTGGACTATGTAGGTAACCTAGCGGGCACTTGGACTGTCTAGGTTACCTAGCGGGCACTTGGATTATCTAGGTTAACGAACGGACACTTGGACTATGTAGGTAACCTAGCGGGAAGTTGGACTGTCTAGGTTACCTAGCGGGCACTTGAACTATCTAGGTTAACGAACGGGCACTTGGACTATCTAGGTTAACTAGCGGGCACATGGAATATCTAGGTTACCTAACGGGCACTTGGACTATGTAGGTTCCCTAGCGGGCACTTGGAGTATGTGAGTTCCCTATCGGGCACTTGGACTATGTAGGTTACTAGCGGGCATTTGGACTATGTAGGTTACCTAACGGGCACTTGGCCTATGTAGGTTCCCTATCGGGCACTTGGACAATGTAGGTGACCTCGCCGGCATTTGGACTATATAGGTTAACAAGCGGGCCTCTGGACCATATAGGTTTCCTGGCGGGCACTTGGACTATCTAGGTTACTTAGCGGGCACTTGAACTATGTACGTTCCCTAACGGGCACTTGGAGTATGTTGGTTCCCTAGCGGGCACTTGGACTATGTAGGTTCCTCAGCGGGCACTTGGACTATGTAGGTTCCCTATCGGGCACTTGGACTATGTAGGTTAACTAGCGGGCAATTGGACTGTCTAGGTTTCCTAGCGGGCACTTGGACTATATAGGTTCCCTAGAAGGCACTTGGACTATGTAGGTTACCTATCGGGCACTTTGACTATGTAGCTTAACTAGCTGGCACTTGGACTATCCAGGTTACGAGGCGGGCACTTGGACTATCTAGGTTAACGAACGGACACTTGCACTATGTAGGTAACCTAGTGGGCATTTGGACTCTCTAGGTTACCTAGCGGGCACTTGGACTATCTAGGTTAACGAACGGGCACTTGGATTATGTATGTTAGGTAACAGGCACTTTGACTATCTAGGTTAACTAACGGGCGCTTGGACTATGTAGGTTCCCTAGCGTGTACCTGGACTGTCTAGGTTGACTAGCAGGCACTTGGACTGTCTAGATTACCTAGTGGGCACTTGGACTAACTAGGTTACCTACCGGGCACTTGGACTATGTACGTTCCCTAGCGGGCACTTGGGCTATCTACATTACCTAGCGGGCCCTTGGACTACGTAGGTTAACGAACGGGCACTTGGACTATGTAGGTAACCTAGTGGTCACTTGGATTGTCTAGGTTACCTAGCAGGCACTTGGACTATGAAGGTTAACTAGCGGGCTCTTGGTCTATGTAGGTTAACTAGCAGGCCCTTTGACTATGTAAGTTAACTAGAGGGCACTTGGACGATCCTGGTTAATTAGCGGGCACTTGGACTATCTAGGTTAACTAGCGGGCACTTGGACTATCTAGGTTACCTAACGGGCACTTGGACTATGTAGGTTCCCTAGCGGGCACTTGGAGCATGTGAGTTCCCTATCGGGCATTTGGACTATGTAAGTTACTAGCGGGCATTTGGACTATGTAGGTTACCTAACGGGCACTTGGCCTATGTAGGTTCCCTATCGGTCACTTGGACAATGTAGGTGACCTCGCCGGCACTTGGACTATATAGGTTAACAAGCGGTTCTGTGGACCATCTAGGTTACCTAGCGGGCATTGGACTATCTAGGTTACTTAGCGGGCTCTTGAACTATGTACGTTCCCTAACGGGCACTTGGACTATGTAGGTTCCTCAGCGGGCACTTGGACTATGTAGGTTCCCTATCGGGCACGTGGACTATGTAGGTTAACTAGCGGGCCATTGGACTATCTAGGTTACTTAGCGGGCACTTGGATGATGCAAGTTCCCTAGCCAGCACTAAGACTATTGGTTCCCTAACGGGCACTTGGACTATGTAGGTTCCATAGCGGGCACTTGGACTTTGTAGGTTCTTTATCGGGCACTTGGACTATATAGCTTTCTATCGGGCACTTGGACTATGTAGGTTAACTAGCGGGCACGTGGACTATCAAGGTTACCTAGCGGGCACTTGGTCTATGTACATACCCTAGCGGGTACTAGGACTATGTATGTCCCCTAGAGGCACTTGGACTATCTGGGTTAACTAAAGGGCACTAGGACTATCTAATTTAACTAGCGGGTACTTGGTCTATGTAGGTCAACTAGCGGGCCCTTGGACATCTAGGTTAGCTAACGGGCACTTGGTCTGTCTAGGTTAACTAGCGGGCACTTGGACTATGTAGGTTAACTAGCTGGCACTTGGACTGTCTAGGTTACCTAGCGGGCACTTTGACTATATAGGTTCCCTAGAAGGCACTTGGACTATGTAGGTTACCTATCGGGCACTTTGACTATGTAGGTTAACTAGCTGGCACTTGGACTATCCAGGTTACGAGGCGGGCACTTGGACTATCTAGGTTAACGAACGGACACTCGGACTATGTAGGTAACCTAGCGGGCACTTGGACTCTCTAGGTTACCTAGCGGGCACTTGGACTATCTAGGTTAACGAACGGGCACTTGGACTATGTATGTTAGCTAACAGGCACTTTGAATATCTAGGTTAACTAACGGGCGCTTGGAGTATGTAGGTTCCCTAGCGTGTACCTGGACTGTCTAGGTTGACTAGCAGGGAATTGGACTGTCTAGATTACCTAGTGGGCACTTGGACTATGTAGTTTACCTAGCAGGCACATGGACTATGTAGGTTAATTAGTGGGTACTTGGATTATGTAGGTTCCCTAGCGGGCATTTGGACTATATAGATTACCTAGCGGGCACTTGAACTATCTAGGTTACCTAGCGGGTACTTGGATTATCTAGGTTAACTAGCGGGCATTTTTACTATCTAGGTTACCTAACGGGCACTTGGACTATGTAGGTTCCCTAGCGGGCACTTGGAGTATGTGAGTTCCCTATCGGGCACTTGGACTATGTAGGTTACTAGCGTGCATTTGGACTATGTAGGTTACCTTACGGGCACTTGGCCTATGTAGGTTAACTAGCTGGCACTTGGACTATCCAGGTTCCGAGGCGGGCACTTGGACTATCTAGGTTAACGAACGGACACTTGGACTATGTAGGTAACCTAGCGGGAACTTGGACTATCTAGGTTAACGAACGGGCACTTGGACTATGTATGTTAGCTAACAGGCACTTTGACTATCTAGGTTAACTAACGGGCGCTTGGACTATGTAGGTTCCCTAGCGTGTACCTGGACTGTCTAGGTTGACTAGGAGGCACTTGGACTGTCTAGATTACCTAGTGGGCACTTGGACTATGTAGTTTACCTAGCAGGCACTTGGACTATGTAGGTTAACTAGCGGGCACTTGGACTATCTAGGTTACCTACCGGGCACATGGACTATGTACGTTCCCTAGCGGGCACTTGGGCTATCTACATTACCTAGCGGGCCCTTGGACTACGTAGGTTAACGAACGGGCACTTGGACTATGTAGGTAACCTAGTGGTCACTTGGACTGTCTAGGTTACCTAGCGGGCACTTGGACTATGTAAGTTAACTAGCGGGCCCTTGGTTTATGTAGGATAACTAGCAGGCCCTTTGACTATGTAAGTTAACTAGAGGGCACTTGGACGATCCTGGTTAATTAGCGGGCACTTGGACTATCTAGGTTAACTAGCGGGCACTTGGACTATCTAGGTTACCTAACGGGCACTTGGACTATGTAGGTTCCCTAGCGGGCACTTGGAGTATGTGAGTTCCCTATCGGGCACTTGGACTATGAAAGTTACTAGCGGGCATTTGGACTATGTAGGTTACCTAACGGGCACTTGGCCTATGTAGGTTCCCTATCGGTCACTTGGACAATGTAGGTGACCTCGCCGGCACTTGGAATATATAGGTTAACAAGCGGGTCTGTGGACTATCTAGGTTACCTAGCGGGCACTTGGACTATCTAGGTTACTTAGCGGGCTCTTGAACTATGTACGTTCCCTAACGGGCACTTGGAGTATGTAGGTTCCCTAGCGGGCACTTGGACTATGTAGGTTCCTTAGCGGGCACTTGGACTATGTAGGTTCCCTATCGGGCACTTGGACTATGTATGTTAACTAGCGGGCCCTTGGACTATCTTGGTTACCTAGCGGGCACTTGGATGATGCAAGTTCCCTAGCCAGCACTAAGACTATTGGTTCCCTAACGGGCACTTGGACTATGTAGGTTCCATAGCGGGCACTTGGACTTTGTAGGTTCTTTATCGGGCACTTGCACTATATAGGTTTCTATCGGGCACTTGGACTATGTAGGTTAACCAACGGGCACGTGGACTATCAAGGTTACCTAGCGGGCACTTGGTCTATGTACATACCCTAGCAGACACTAGGACTATGTATGTCCCCTAGAGGGCAATTGGACTATCTGGGTTAACTAAAGGGCACTAGGACTATCTAATTTAACTAGCGGGTACTTGGTCTATGTAGGTCAACTAGCGGGCCCTTGGACATCTAGGTTAGCTAACGGGCACTTGGTCTTCTAGGTTACCTAGCGGGCACTTGGACTATATAGGTTCCCTAGAAGGCACTTGGACTATGTAGGTTACCTATCGGGCACTTTGACTATGTAGGTTAACTAGCTGGCACTTGGACTGTCTAGGTTACCTAGCGGGCACTTGGACTATATAGGTTCCCTAGAAGGCACTTGGACTATGTAGGTTACCTATCGGGCACTTTGACTATGTAGGTTAACTAGCTGGCACTTGGACTATCCAGGTTACGAGGCGGGCACTTGGACTATCTAGGTTAACGAACGGACACTCGGACTATGTAGGTAACCTAGCGGGCACTTGGACTCTCTAGGTTACCTAGCGGGCACTTGGACTATCTAGGTTAACGAACGGGCACTTGGACTATGTATGTTAGCTAACAGGCACTTTGAATATCTAGGTTAACTAACGGGCGCTTCGACTATGTAGGTTCCCTAGCGTGTACCTGGACTGTCTAGGTTGACTTGCAGGCAATTGGACTGTCTAGATTACCTAGTGGGCACTTGGACTATGTAGTTTACTTGGCAGGCACATGGACTATGTAGGTTAATTATTGGGTACTTGGATTATGTAGGTTCCCTAGCGGGCATTTGGACTATATAGATTACCTAGCGGGCACTTGAACTATCTAGGTTACCTAGCGGGTACTTGGATTATCTAGGTTAACTAGCGGGCATTTGTACTATCTAGGTTACCTAACGGGCACTTGGACTATGTAGGTTCCCTAGCGGGCACTTGGAGTATGTGAGTTCCCTATCGGGCACTTGGACTATGTAGGTTACTAGCGGGCATTTGGACTATGTAGGTTACCTAACGGGCACTTGGCCTATGTAGGTTAACTAGCTGGCACTTGGACTATCCAGGTTACGAGGCGGGCACTTGGACTATCTAGGTTAACGAACGGACACTTGGACTATGTAGGTAACCTAGCGGGCACTTGGACTCTCTAGGTTACCTAGCGGGCACTTGGACTATCTAGGTTAACGAACGGGCACTTGGACTATGTATGTTAGCTAACAGGCACTTTGACTATCTAGGTTAACTAACGGGCGCTTGGACTATGTAGGTTCCCTAGCGTGTACCTGGACTGTCTAGGTTGACTAGCAGGCACTTGGACTGTCTAGATTACCTAGTGGGCACTTGGACTATGTAGTTTACCTAGCAGGCACTTGGACTATGTAGGTTAACTAGTGGGCACTTGGACTATCTAGGTTACCTACCGGGCACTTGGACTATGTACGTTCCCTAGCGGGCACTTGGGCTATCTACATTACCTAGCGGGCCCTTGGACTACGTAGGTTAACGAACGGGCACTTGGACTATGTAGGTAACCTAGTGGTCACTTGGACTGTCTAGGTTACCTAGCGGGCACTTTGACTATGTAAGTTAACTAGCGGGCCCTTGGTCTATGTAGGTTAACTAGCAGGCCCTTTGACTATGTAAGTTAACTAGAGGGCACTTGGACGATCCTGGTTAATTAGCGGGCACTTGGACTATCTAGGTTAACTAGCGGGCACTTGGACTATCTAGGTTACCTAACGGACACTAGGACTATGTAGGTTCCCTAGCGGGCACTTGGCGTATGTGAGTTCCCTATCGGGCACTTGGACTATGTAAGTTACTAGAGGGCATTTGGACTATGTAGGTTACCTAACAGGCACTTGGCCTATGTAGGTTCCCTATCGGTCACTTGGACAATGTAGGTGACCTCGCGGGCACTTGGACTATATAGGTTAACAAGCGGGCCTGTGGACCATCTAGGTTACCTAGCGGGCACTTGGACTATCTAGGTTACTTAGCGGGCACTTGAACTATGTACGTTTCCTAACGGGCACTTGGAGTATGTAGGTTCCCTAGCGGGCACTTGGACTATATAGGTTCCTCAGGGGGCACTTGGACTATGTAGGTTCCCTATCGGGCACTTGGACTATGTAGGTTAACTAGCGGGCCCTTGGACTATCTAGGTTACCTAGCGGGCACTTGGATGATGCAAGTTCCCTAGCCAGCACTAAGACTATTGGTTCCCTAACGGGCACTTGGACTATGTAGGTTCCATAGCGGGCACTTGGACTTTGTAGGTTCTTTATCGGGCACTTGAACTATATAGGTTTCTATCGGGCACTTGGACTATGTAGGTTAACTAACGGGCACGTGGACTATCAAGGTTACCTAGCGGGCACTTTGACTATATAGGTTCCCTAGAAGGCACTTGGACTATGTAGGTTACCTATCGGGCACTTTGACTATGTAGGTTAACTAGCTGGCACTTGGACTATCCAGGTTACGAGGCGGGCACTTGGACTATCTAGGTTAACGAACGGACACTCGGACTATGTAGGTAACCTAGCGGGCTCTTGGACTCTCTAGGTTACCTAGCGGGCACTTGGACTATCTAGGTTAACGAACGGGCACTTGGACTATGTATGTTAGCTAACAGGCACTTTGACTATCTAGGTTAACTAACGGGCACTTGGACTATGTAGGTTCCCTAGCGTGTACCTGGACTGTCTAGGTTGACTAGCAGGCAATTGGACTGTCTAGATTACCTAGTGGGCACTTGGACTATGTAGTTTACCTAGCAGGCACATGGACTATGTAGGTTAATTAGTGGGTACTTGGATTATGTAGGTTCCCTAGCGGGTATTTGGACTATATAGATTACCTAGCGGGCACTTGAACTATCTAGGTTACCTAGCGGGTACTTGGATTATCTAGGTTAACCAGCGGGCATTTGGACTATCTAGGTTACCTAACGGGCACTTGGACTATGTAGGTTCCCTAGCGGGCACTTGGAGTATGTGAGTTCCCTATCGGGCACTTGGACTATGTAGGTTACTAGCGGGCATTTGGACTATGTAGTTTACCTAATGGGCACTTGGGCTATGTAGGTTAACTAGCAGTCACTTGGACTATCCAGGTTACGAGGTGGGCACTTGGACTATCTAGGTTAACGAACGGACAATTGGACTATGTAGGTAACCTAGCGGGCACTTGGACTCTCTAGGTTACCTAGCGGGCACTTGGACTATCTAGGTTAACGAACGGGCACTTGGACTATGTATGTTAGCTAACAGGCACTTTGACTATCTAGGTTAACTAACGGGCGCTTGGACTATGTAGGTTCCCTAGCGTGTACCTGGACTGTCTAGGTTGACTAGCAGGCACTTGGACTGTCTAGATTACCTAGTGGGCACTTGGACTATGTAGTTTACCTAGCAGGCACTTGGACTATGTAGGTTAACTAGCGGGCACCTGGACTATGTAGGTTCCTCAGCGGGCACTTGGACTATGTAGGTTCCCTATCGGGCACTTGGACTATGTAGGTTAACTAGCGGGCACTTGGGCTATCTACATTACCAAGCGGGCCCTTGGACTACGTAGGTTAACGAACGGCACTTGGACTATGTAGGTAACCTAGTGGTCACTTGGACTGTCTAGGTTACCTAGCGGGCACTTGGACTATGTAAGTTAACTAGCGGGCCCTTGGTCTATGTAGGTTAACTAGCAGGCCCTTTGACAATGTAAGTTAACTAGAGGGCACTTGGACGATCCTGGTTAATTAGCGGGCACTTGGACTATCTAGGTTAACTAGCGGGTACTTGGACTATCTAGGTTCCCTAACGGGCACTTGGACTATGTAGGTTCCCAAGCGGGCATTTGCAGTATGTGAGTTCCCTATCGGGCACTTGGACTATGTAAGTTACTAGCGGGCATTTGGACTATGTAGGTTACCTAACGGGCACTTGGCCTATGTAGGTTCCCTATCGGTCACTTGGACAATGTAGGTGACCTCGCCGGCACTTGGACTATATAGGTTAACAAGCGGGCCTGTGGACCATCTAGGTTACCTAGCGGGCACTTGGACTATCTAGGTTACTTAGCGTGCACTTGAACTATGTACGTTCCCTAACGGGCACTTGGAGTATGTAGGTTCCCTAGCGGGCACTTGGACTATGTAGGTTAACTAGCGTGCACGTGGACTATCAAGGTTACCAGGCGGGCACTTGGTCTATGTACATACCCTAGCGGGCACTAGCACTATGTATGTCCCCTAGAGGGCACTTGGACTATCTGGGTTAACTAAAGGGCACTAGGACTATCTAATTTAACTAGCGGGTACTTGGTCTATGTAGGTCAACTAGTGGGCCCTTGGACTATCTAGGTTAGCTAACGGGCACTTGGTCTGTCTAGGTTAACTAGCGGGCACTTGGACTATGTAGGATAACTAGCGGGCACTTGGACTGTCTAGGTTACCTAGCGGGCACTTGGAATATATAGGTTCCCTAGAAGGCACTTGGACTATGTAGGTTACCTATCGGGCACTTTGACTATGTAGGTTAACTAGCTGGCACTTGGACTATCCAGGTTACGAGGCGGGCACTTGGACTATCTAGGTTAACGAACGGACACTCGGACTATGAAGGTAACCTAGCGGGCACTTGGACTCTCTAGGTTACCTAGCGGGCACTTGGACTATCTAGGTTAACGAACGGGCACTTGGACTATGTATGTTAGCTAACAGGCACTTTGACTATCTAGGTTAACTAATGGGCGCTTGGACTATGTAGGTTCCCTAGCGTGTACCTGGACTGTCTAGGTTGACTAGCAGGCAATTGGACTGTCTAGATTGCCTAGTGGGCACTTGGACTATGTAGTTTACCTAGCAGGCACATGGACTATGTAGGTTAATTAGTGGGTACTTGGATTATGTAGGTTCCCTAGCGGGCATTTGGACTATATAGATTACCTAGCGGGCACATGAACTATCTAGTTTACCTAGCGGGTACTTGGATTATCTAGGTTAACTAGCGGGCATTTGGACTATCTAGGTTACCTAACGGGCACTTGGACTATGTAGGTTCTCTAGCGGGCACTTGGAGTATGTGAGTTCCCTATCGGGCACTTGGACTATGTAAGTTACTAGCGGTCATTTGGACTATGTAGGTTACATAACGGGCACTTGGCCTATGTAGGTTCTCTATCGGGCACTGGACAATGTAGGTGACCTCGCGGGCACTTGGACTATATAGGTAAACAAGCGGGCCTGTGGACCATCTAGGTTACCTAGCGGGCACTTGGACTATCTAGGTTACTTAGAGGGCACTTGAACTATGTACGTTCCCTCACGGGCACTTGGCCTATGTAGGTTCCCTATCGGGCACTTGGACAATGTAGGTGACCTCGCGGGCACTTGGACTATATAGGTTAACAAGCGGGCCTGTGGACCATCTAGGTTACCTAGCGGGCACTTGGACTATCTAGGTTTCTTAGCGGGCACTTGAACTATGTACGTTCCCTAACGGGCACTTGGAGTATGTAGGTTCCCTAGCGGGCACATGGACTATGTAGGTTCCTCAGCGGGCACTTGGACTATGTAGGTTCCCTATCGGGCACTTGGACTATGTAGGTTAACTAGCGGGCCCTTGGACTATCTAGGTTACCTAGCGGGCACTTGGATGATGCAAGTTCCCTAGCCAGCACTAAGACTATTGGTTCCCTAACGGGCACTTGGACTATGTAGTTTCCATAGCAGGCACTTGGACTTTGTAGGTTCTTTATCGGGCACTTGGACTATATAGGTTTCTATCGGGCACTTGGACTATGTAGGTTAACTAGCGGGCACGTGGACTATCAAGGTTACCTAGCGGGCACTTGGTCTATGTACATACCCTAGCGGGCACTAGGACAATGTATGTCCCCTAGAGGGCACTTGGAGTATCTGGGTTAACTAAAGGGCACTAGGACTATCTAGTTTAACTAGCAGGTACTTGGTCTATGTAGGTCAACTAGCAGGCCCTTGGACTATCTAGGTTAGCTAAGGGGCAATTGGACTGTCTAGGTTACCTAGCGGGCACTTGGATTATCTAGGTTAACGAAAGGGCACTTGGACTATGTAGGTTACCTAGCGGGCACTTGGGCTATGTAGGTTAACTAGAAGGCACTTGAACTATCAAAGTTACCTAGCGGGCTCTTGGACTATGTAGGTTATCAGCGGGCACTTGGACTATCTAGGTTAACGAACGTGCACTTGGACTATGTAGGTAACCTAGCGGGCACTTGGACTGTCTAGGTAACCTAGCGGGCACTTGGACTATCTAGGTTAACGAACGAGCACTTGGATTATGTAGGTTAACTAGCGGACACTTTGAACTATCTAGGTTAGCTAACGGGCAATTGGACTATCAAGGTTGCCTAACGGGCACTTGGACTATGTAGGTTAACTAGCAGGCACTTGGACTATCTTGGTTACCTAGCTGGCACTTTGACTATCTAGGTTAACTAACGGGCACTTGGACTATGTAGGTTGCCTAGCGAGCATTTGGACTAAGTAGGTTCCCTAGCGGGCGCTTGGACTATATAGGTTCCCTAGCGGGTACTTGGACTGTCTAGGTTAACTAGCGGGCAATTGGACTGTCTAGGTTACCTAGTGGGCACTTGGACTATGTAGTTTACCTAGCAGGCACTTGGACTATCTAGGTTACCTAGCGGGCACTTGGACTATCTAGGTTACCTAGCGGGCCCTTGGAGTATGTATGTTCCCTAGCGGGCACTTGGGCTATCTACGTTACATAGCGGGCACTTGGACTATGTAGGTTAACGAACGGCCACTTGGACAATGTAGGTAACCTAATGGTCACTTGGACTGTCTAGGTTACCTAGCGGGCACTTGTACTATGTAGGTTAAGTAGCGGGCTCTTGGTCTATGTAGGTAAACTAGCAGGCCCTTGGACTATGTAAGTTAACTAGAGGGCACTTGGACGATCCTAGTTAACTAGCGGGCACTTGGACTATCTAGGTTAACGAACGGGCACTTGGACTATGTAGGTTAGCTAACAGGCACTTTGACTATCTAGGTTACCTAGCAGGCACTTGGACTATGTAGGTTACCTAGCGGACACTTGGACGATCTAGGTTAACTAGCGTGCCCTTGGACTATCTAGGTTACCTAGCGGGCTCTTGGACTATGTAGGTTACCAGCGGGCACTTGGACTATCTAGGTTAATGAACGTGCACTTGGACTATGTAGGTAACCTAGCGGGCACTTGGACTGTCTAGGTTACCTAGCGGGCACTTGGACTATCTAGGTTAACGAACGGGCACTTGGACTATGTCGGTTAACTAGCGGACACTTGGACTATCTAGGTTAGCTATCGGGCAATTGGACTATCAAGGTTACCTAACGGGCACTTGGACTATGTAGGTTACCTAGCGGGCACTTGGACTATCTAGGTTACCTAGCAGGCACTTTGACTATCTAGGTTAACTAACGGGCACTTGGACTATGTAGGTTGCCTAGCGAGCACTTGCACTATGTAGGTTCCCTAGCGGGCGCTTAGACTATGTAGGTTCCCTAGCGGGTACTTGGTCTGTCTAGGCTAACTAGCGGGCAATTGGACTGTCTAGGTTACCTAGTGGGCACTTGGACTATGTAGTTTACCTAGCAGGCCATTGGACTATGTAGGTTAACTAGCGGACACTTGGACTATCTAGGTTATCTAGCGGGCACTTGGACTATGTACGTTCCCTAGCGGGCACTTGGGTATCTACGTTACCTAGCGGGCACTTGGTCTATGTAGGTTAACTAGCAGCCCTTGGAATATGTAAGTTAACTAGAGGGCACTTGGACGACCCTAGTTAACTAGCGGGCCCTTGGACTATCTAGGTTAACTAGTGGGCACTTGGACTATCTAGGTTAACTAGCGGGCACTTGTACTATGTAGGTTCCCTAACGGGCATTTGGACTATATTGGTTACCTGGCGGGCACTTGGATTATGTAGGTTACCTAGCGGGCACTTGGACTATGTAGGTTAACTAGCGGGCACTTGGATTATCTAGGTTTACTAACAGGCACTTGGACTATGTATGTTCCAGAGCGGGCAATTGGACCATGTAGGATCCCTAGCGGGCACTTGGACTATCTAGGTTCCCTAAAGGGCACTTAGACTATGTAGGTTAACTAGCGGACAACTGGACGATCTAGATTAACTAGCGGTTACTTGGACTATCTAGGTTAACTAGCGGTCCCTTGCACTACGTAGATTAACTAGCGGACACTTGCACTATGTAGGTTACCTAGTGGGCACTTGGACTATCTAGGTTAACTAGCAGGCCCTTGGACTATCTAGGTTACCTAGCAGGTACTTGGACTATATAGGTTAACTAGCGGGCACTTGCACTCTCTAGGTTACCTATCGGGCACTTTGAGTATGTACCTTCCCTAGCGGGCACTTGGATTATCTAGGTTAACTAGCGGGCATTTGGACTATCTAGGTTACCTAACGGGCACTTGGACTATGTAGGTTCCCTAGCGGGCACTTGGAGTATGTGAGTTCCCTATCGGGCACTTGGACTATGTAGGTTACTCGCGAGCCTTTGGACTATGTAGGTTACCTAACGGGCACTTGGCCTATGTAGGTTCCCTATCGGGCACATGGACAATGTAGGTGACCTCGCGGGCACTTGGACTATATAGGTTAACAAGCGGGCCTGTGGACCATCTAGGTTACCTAGCGGGCACTTGGACTATCTAGGTTACGAAGTGGGCACTTGAACTATGTACGTTCCCTAACGGGCACTTGGAGTATGTAGGTTCCCTAGCGGGCACTTGGACTATGTAGGTTCCTCAGCGGGCACTTGGACTATGTAGGTTCCCTATAGGGCACTTGGACTATGTAGGTTAACTAGCGGGCCCTTGGACTATCTAGGTTACCTAGCGGGCACTTGGATGTTGCAAGTTCCCTAGCCAGCACTAAGAATATTGGTTCCCAAACGGGCACTTGGACTATGTAGGTTCCATAGCGGGCACTTGGACTTTGTAGGTTCTTTATCGGACACTTGGACTATATAGGTTTCTATCGGGCACTTGGACTATGTAGGTTAACTAGCGGGCACTTGGACTATCAAGGTTACCTAGCGGGCACTTGGTCTATGTACATACCCTAGCGGGCACTAGGACTATGTATGTCCCCTAGACGGCACTTGGACTACCTGGGTTAACTAAAGGGCACTAGGACTATCTAATTTAACTAGCGGGTACTTGGTCTATGTAGGTCAACTAGCGGGCCCTTGGCCTATCTAGGTTAGCTAACGGGCACTTGGTCTGTCTAGGTTAACTAGCGGGCACTTGGACTATGTAGGTTAACTAGCGGGCACTTGGACTGTCTAGGTTACCTAGCGGGCACTTGGACTATATAGGTTCCCTAGAAGGCATTGGACTATGTAGGTTACCTATCGGGCACTTTGACTATGTAGGTTAACTAGCTGGCACTTGGACTATCCAGGTTATGAGGCGGGCACTTGGACTATTTAGGTTAACGAACGGACACTTGGACTATGTAGGTAACCTAGCGGGCACTTGGACTCTCTAGGTTAACGAACGGGCACTTGGACTATGTATGTTAGCTAGCAGGCACTTTGACTATCTAGGTTTACTAACGGGCGCTTTGACTATGTAGGTTCCCTAGCGTGTACCTGGACTGTCTAGGTTGACTAGCAGGCAATTGGACTGTCTAGATTACCTAGTGGGCACTTGGACTATGTAGTTTACCTAGCAGGCACATGGACTATGTAGGTTAATTAGTGGGTACTTGGATTATGTAGGTTCCCTAGCGGGCATTTGGACTATATAGATTACCTAGCGGGCACATGAACTATCTAGGTTACCTAGCGGGTACTTGGATTATCTAGGTTAACTAGCGGGCATTTGGACTATCTAGGTTACCTAACGGGCACTTGAACTATGTAGGTTCTCTAGCGGGCACTTGGAGTATGTGAGTTCCCTATCGGGCACTTGGACTATGTAAGTTACTAGCGGGCATTTTAAACTATGTAGGTTACATAACGGGCACTTGGCCTATGTAGGTTCTCTATTGGGCACTGGAAAATGTAGGTGACCTCGCGGGCACTTGGACTATATAGGTTAACAAGCGGGCCTGTGGACCATCTAGGTTACCTAGCGGGCACTTGGACTATCTAGGTTACTTAGCGGGCACTTGAACTATGTACGTTCCCTCATGGGCACTTGCCTATGTAGGTTCCCTATCGGGCACTTGGACAATGTAGGTGACCTCGCGGGCACTTGGACTATATAGGTTAACAAGCGGGCCTGTGGACCATCTAGGTTACCTAGCGGGCACTTGGACTATCTAGGTTACTTAGCGGGCACTTGAACTATGTACGTTCCCTAACGGGCACTTGGAGTATGTAGGTTCCCTAGCGGGCACTTGGATTATTTAGGTTCCTCAGCGGGCACTTGGACTTTGTAGGTTCCCTATCGGGCACTTGGACTATGTAGGTTAACTAGCGGGCCCTTGGACTATCTAGGTTACCTAGCGGGCACTTGGATGATGCAAGTTCCCTAGCCAGCACTAAGACTATTGGTTCCCTAACGGGCACTTGGACTATGTAGTTTCCATAGCAGGCACTTGGACTTTGTAGGTTCTTTATCGGGCACTTGGACTATATAGTTTTCTATCGGGCACTTGGACTATGTAGGTTAACTAGCGGGCACGTGGACTATCAAGTTTACCTAGCGGGCACTTGGTCTATGTACATACCCTAGCGGGCACTAGGACTATGTATGTCCCCTAGAGGGTACTTGGAGTATCTGGGTTAACTAAAGGGCACTAGGACTATCTAGTTTAACTAGTGGGTACTTGGTCTATGTAGGTCAACTAGCGGGCCCTTGGACTATCTAGGATAGCTAAGAGGCAATTGGATTGTCTAGGTTACCTAGCTGGCACTTGGATTATCTAGGTTAACGAACGGGCACTTGGACTATGTAGGTTACCTAGCGGGCACTTGGGCTATGTAGGTTAACTAGAATGCACTTGGACTATCAAGGTTACCTAGCGGGCTCTTGGACTATGTAGGTTATCAGCGGGCACTTGGACTATCTAGGTTAACGAACGTGCACATGGACTATGTAGGTAACCTAGTGGGCACTTGGACTGTCTAGGTAACCTAGCGGGCACTTGGACTATCTAGGTTAACGAACGGGCACTTGGACTATGTAGGTTACCTAGCGGGCACTTGGCCTATGTAGGTTAACTAGAAGGCACTTGGACTATCTAGGTTAACTAACGGACACTTGGACTATGTAGGTTGCCTAGCGAGCATTTGGACTATGTAGGTTCCCTAGGTGTTATTTGTACTGTCTAGGTTAACTAGCGGGCAATTGGACTGTCTAGGTTACCTAGTGGGCACTTGGACTATGTAGTTTACCTAGCAGGCACTTGGACTATCTAGGTTAACTAGCGGGCAATTGGACTATCTAGGTTACCTAGCGGGCCCTTGGACTATGTACGTTCCCTAGCGGGCACTTGGGCTATCTACGTTACCTAGCGGGCACTTGGACTATGTAGGTTAACGAACGGCCACTTGGACAATGTAGGTAACCTAATGGTCACTTGGACTGTCTAGGTTACCTAGCGGGCACATGTACTATGTAGGTTAACTAGCGGGCTCTTGGTCTATGTAGGTAAACTCGCAGGCCCTTAGACTATGTAAGTTAACTAGAGGGCACTTGGACGATCCTAGTTAACTAGCGGGCACTTGGACTATCTAGGTTAACTAGCGGGCACTTGGACTATGTAGGTTAACTAGCGGGCACTTGGACTATGTAAGTTACCTAGCGGACACTTGGAATATCTAGGTTAACTAGCGGGCACTTGGACTATCTAGGTTAACTAGCGGGCCCTTGGACTATCTAGGTTTACTAGCGGGCACTTGTACTATCTAGGTTAACTAGCGGGCACTTGCACTATGTAGGTTACCTAGCGGGCACATGGACTATGTAGGTTACCTAGCGGACACTTGGACTATCTATGTTACCTAGCCCACACTTGGACTATGTAGGTTAACTATAAGGCACATGGACTATCAAGGTTACCTAGCGGGCTCTTGGACTATGTAGGTTACCAGCGGGCACTTGGACTGTCTAGGTTAAGGAACGTGCACCTGGAATATGTAGGTAACCTAGCGGGCACTTGGACTGTCTAGGTTACCTAGCGGGCACTTGGACTATCTAGGTTAACGAACGGACACTTGGACTATGTAGGTAACCTAGCGGGAACTTGGACTGTCTAGGTTACATAGCGGGCACTTGGACTATCTAGGTTAACGAACGGGCACTTGGACTATGTAGGTTAGCTAACAGGCAATTTGACTATCTAGGTTACCTAGCAGGCACTTGGACTATGTAGGTTACCTAGCGGACACTTGGACGATCTAGGTTAACTAGCGTGCACTTGGACTATCTAGGTTAACTAGCGTGCCCTTGGACTATCTAGGTTAACTAGCGTGCACTTGGACTATATTAGTTACCCAGCGGGCACATGGACTATGTAGGTTACCTAGCGAGCACTTGGACTATCTAGGTTACCTAGCGGGCTCTTGGACTATGTAGGTTACCAGCGGGCACTTGGACTATCTAGGTTAATGAACGTGCACTTGGACTATGTAGGTAACCTAGCGGGCATTTGGACTGTCTAGGTTACCTAGCGGGCACTTGGACTATCTAGGTTAACGAACGGGCACTTGGACTATGTAGGTTAACTAGCGGACACTTGGACTATCTAGGTTAGCTATCGGGCAATTGGACTATCAAGGTTACCTAACGGGCACTTGGACTATGTAGGTTACCTAACGGGCACTTGGACTATGTAGGTTACCTAGCGGGCACTTGGACTATCTAGGTTACCTAGCAGGCACTTTGACTATCTAGGCTAACTAACGGGCACTTGGACTATGTAGGTTGCCTAGCGAGCACTTGGACTATGTAGGTTCCCTAGCGGGCGCTTGGACTATGTGCGTTCCCTAGCGGGTACCTGGTCTGTCTAGGCTAACTAGCGGGCAATTGGACTGTCTAGGTTACCTAGTGGTCACTTGGACTATGTAGTTTACCTAGCAGGCAATTGGACTATCTAGGTTAACTAGCGGGCACTTGTACTATGTAGGTTCCCTAGCGGGCATTTGGACTATATTGGTAACCTGGCGGGCACTTGGATTATGTAGGTTACCTAGCGGGCACTTGGACTATGTAGGTTAACTAGCGGGCACTTGGATTATCTAGGTTAACTAACAGGCACTTGGACTATGTATGTTCCAGAGCAGGCAATTGGACCATGTAGGATCCCTAGCGGGCACTTGGATTATCTAGGTTCCCTAAAGGGCACTTGGACTATGTAGGTTAACTAGCGGACAATTGGACGATCTAGGTTAACTAGCGGGTACTTGGACTATCTAGGTTAACTAGCGGTCCCTTGCACTACGTAGATTAACTAGCGGACACTTGCACTATGTAGGTTACCTAGCGGGCACTTGGACTATCTAGGTTAACTAGCAGGCCCTTGGATTATCTAGGTTACCTAGCAGGTACTTGGACTATGTAGGTTAACTAGCGGGCACTTGCACTCTCTAGGTTACCTAGCAGGCACTTGGACTATGTACCTTCCCTAGCGGGCACTTGGATTATCTATGTTAACAAGCGGGCACTTGGACTATGTAGGTTACCTAGCGGACACTTGCACTATGTAGGTTAACTAGAGGACACTTGGAGAATCTAGGTTAACAAGTGGGCCCTTGGACTATGTAGGTTAACTAGCCGGCACTTGGACGATCTAGGTTAACTAGCGGGCACTTGGACGATCGAGGTTAACCAGCGGGCACTTCGACTATCAAAGTTAACAAGCGAGCCCTTGGACTATGTCAGTTAACTAGTGGGACATTGGACTATCTAGGTTACCTAGATAGAACTTGGACTATCTAGCTTCCCTAGCGGGCACTTGGACTATGTAGGTTCCCTATCAGGTACTTGGACTATGTAGGTTTCTATCAGGCATTTGGACTATGTAGGTTAACTAGCGGGCACTTGGATATCTAGGTTACCTAGCGGGCACTTGGACTATCTGGGTTACCTAGCGGGCACTTGGACTATGTACGTCCCCTAGTGGGCACTTGGACTATCTAGGTTAACTAACGGGCACTAGGACAATCTAGGTTAACTAGCGGGCACTTGAACTCTCTACGTTACCTAGCGGGTACTTGGACTATCTAGGTTAACTAGCGGGCACTTGGATTATCTAGGTTAGCTAGCGGGCACTTGAACTATGTAGGTTAACTAGTGGGCCCTTAGACTATCTAGGTTAGCTAATGGGCACATGGACTATGTAGGTTAATTAGTGGGTACTTGGATTATGTAGGTTCCCTAGCGGGCATTTGGACTATATAAATTACCTAGCGGGCACTTGAACTATCTAGGTTACCTAGCGGGTACTTGGATTATCTAGGTAAACTAGCGGGAATTTGGACTATGTAGGTTACCTAACGGGCACTTGGCCTATGTAGGTTCCCTATCGGGCACTTGGACAATGTAGGTGACCTCGCGGGCACTTGGACTATATTGGTTAACAAGCGGGCCTGTGGACCATCTAGGTTACCTAGCGGGCACTTGGACTATCTAGGTTACTTAGCGGGCACTTGAACTATGTACGTTCCCTAACGGGCACTTGGAGTATGTAGGTTCCCTAGCGGGCACTTGGACTATGTTGGTTCCTCAGCGGGCACTTGGACTATGTAGGTTCCTTATCGGGGACTTGGACTATGTAGGTTAACTAGCGGGCCCTTGGACTATCTAGGTTACCTAGCGGGCACTTGGATGATGCAAGTTCCCTAGCCAGCACTAAGACTATTGGTTCCCTAACGGGCACTTGGACTATGTAGGTTCCATAGCGGGCACTTGGACTTTGTAGGTTCTTTATCGGGCACTTGGACTATATAGCTTTCTATCGGGCACTTGGACTATGTAGGTTAACTAGCGGGCACGTGGACTATCAAGGTCACCTAGCGGGCACTTGGTCTATGTACACACCCTAGCGGACACTAGGACTATGTATGTCCCCTAGAGGGCACTTGGACTATCTGGGTTAACTAAAGGGCACTAGGACTATCTAGTTTAACTAGCGGGTACTTGGTCTATGTAGGTCAACTGGCGGGCCCTTGGACTATCTAGGTTAGCTAACGGGCACTTGGAGTGTCTAGGTTACCTAGCGGGCACTTAGATTATCTAGGTTAACGAACGGGCACTTGGACTATGTAGGTTACCTAGCGGGCACTTGGACTATGTAGGTTAACTAGAAGGCACTTGGACTATCAAGGTTACCTAGCCGGCTCTTGGACTATGTAGGTTACCAGGGGGCACTTGGACTATCTAGGTTAACGAACGTGCACTTGGACTATGTAGGTAACCTAGCGGGCACTTGGACTGTCTAGGTAACCTAGCGGGCACTTGGACTATCTAGGTTAACGAACGGGCACTTGGACTATGTAGGTTAACTAGCGCACACTTTGACTATCTAGGTTAGCTAACGGGCAATTGGACTATCAAGGTTACCTAACGGGCACTTGGAGTATGTAGGTTACCTAGCGGGCACTTGGACTATCTTGGTTACCTAGAAGGCTATTGACTATCTAGGTTAACTAACTGGCACTTGGACTATGTAGGTTGCCTAGCGAGCATTTGGACTATGTAGGTTCCCTAGCGGGCGCTTGGACTATGTAGGTTCCCTAGCGGGTACTTGGACTGTCTAGGTTAACTAGCGGGCAATTGGACTGTCTAGGTTACCTAGTGGGCACTTGGACTATGTTTTTTACCTAGCAGGCACTGAGACTATGTAGGTTAACTAGCGGGCACTTGGACTATCTAGGTTACCTAGCGGGCCCTTGGACTATGTACGTTCCCTAGCGGGCACTTGGGCTATCTACGTTACCTAGCGGGCACTTGGACTACGTAGGTTAACGAACGGGCACTGGACAATGTAGGTAACCTAATGGTCACTTGGACTGTCTAGGTTACCTAGCGGGCACTTGGACTATGTAGGTTAACTAGCGGGCTCTTTGTCTATGTAGTTTAACTAGCAGGCCCTTGGACTATGTAAGTTAACTAGAGGGCACTTGGACGATCCTAGTTAACTAGCGGGCACTTGGACTATCTAGATTAACTAGCGGGCACTTGGACTATCTAGGTTAACTAGCGGGCACTTGGACTATGTAAGTTACCTAGCGGACACTTGGAATATCTAGGTTAACTAGCGGGCACTTGGACTATCTAGGTTAACTAGCGTGCCCTTGGACTATCTAGGTTTACTAGCGGGCACTTGTACTATCTAGGTTAACTAGCGGGCACTTGCACTATGTAGGTTACCTAGCGGGCACATGGACTATGTAGGTTTCCTAGCGGGCACTTGGACTATCTAGGTTACCTAGCCCGCACTTGGACTATGTAGGTTAACTATAAGGCACTTGGACTGTCAAGGTTACCTAGCGGGCTCTTGGACTATGTAGGTTACCAGAGGGCACTTGGACTGTCTAGGTTAACGAACGTGTACCTGGACTATGTAGGTAACCTAGCGGGCACTTGGACTGTCTAGGTTACCTAGCGCGCACTTGGACTATCTAGGTTAACGAACGGACACTTGGACTATATAGGTAACCTAGCGGGAAGTTGGACTGTCTAGGTTACCTAGCGGGCACTTGAACTATCTAGGTTAACGAACGGGCACTTTGACTATCTAGGTAACTAGCGGGCCCTTGATCTATGTAGGTTAACTAGCAGGGCCTTTGACTATGTAAGTTAACTAGAGGGCACTTGGACGATCCTGGTTAATTAGCGGGCACTGGGACTATCTAGGTTAACTAGCGGGCACTTGGACTATCTAGGTTACCTAACGGGCACTTGGACTATGTAGGTTCCCAAGCGGGCACTTGGAGTATGTGAGTTCCCTATCGGGCACTTGGAATATGTAGGTTACTAGCGGGCATTTGGACTATGTAGGTTACCTAACGGGCATTTGGCCTATGTAGGTTCCCTATCGGGCACTTGGACAATGTAGGTGACCTCGCGGGCACTTGGACGATATTGGTTAACAAGCGGGCTTGTGGACCATCTAGGTTACCTAGCGGGCACTTGGACTATCTAGGTTACTTAGCGGGCACTTGAACTATGTACGTTCCCTAACGGGCACTTGGAGTATGTAGGTTCCCTAGCGGGCACTTGGACTATGTAGGTTCCTCAGCGGGCACTTGGACTATGTAGGTTCCCTATCGGGCACTTGGACTATGTATGTTAACTAGCGGGCCCTTGGACTATCTAGGTTACCTAGCGGGCACTTGGATGATGCAAGTTCCTTAGCCAGCACTAAGACTATTGGTTCCCTAACGGGCACTTGGACTATGTAGGTTCCATAGCGGGCACTTGGACTTTGTAGGTTCTTTATCGGGCACTTGGACTATATAGGTTTCTATCGGGCACTTGGACTATGTAGGTTAACTAGCGGGCACGTGGACTATCAAGGTTACCTAGCGGGCACTTGGTCTATGTACACCCCCTAGCGGACACTAGGACTATGTATGTCCCCTAGAGGGCACTTGGACTATCTGGGTTAACTAAAGGGCACTAGGACTATCTAGTTTAACTAGCGGGTACTTGGTCTATGTAGGTCAACTGGCGGGCCCTTGGACTATCTAGGTTAGCTAGCGGGCACTTGGAGTGTCTAGGTTACCTAGCGGGCACTTGGACTATGTAGGTTAACTAGCGGGCACTTGGACTGTCTAGGTTACCTAGCGGGCACTTGGACTATATAGGTTCCCTAGAAGGCATTGGACTATGTAGGTTACCTATCGGGCACTTTGACTATGTAGGTTAACTAGCTGGCACTTGGACTATCCAGGTTATGAGGCGGGCACTTGGACTATTTAGGTTAACGAACGGACACTTGGACTATGTAGGTAACCTAGCGGGCACTTGGACTCTCTAGGTTAACGAACGGGCACTTGGACTATGTATGTTAGCTAGCAGGCACTTTGACTATCTAGGTTTACTAACGGGCGCTTTGACTATGTAGGTTCCCTAGCGTGTACCTGGACTGTCTAGGTTGACTAGCAGGCAATTGGACTGTCTAGATTACCTAGTGGGCACTTGGACTATGTAGTTTACCTAGCAGGCACATGGACTATGTAGGTTAATTAGTGGGTACTTGGATTATGTAGGTTCCCTAGCGGGCATTTGGACTATATAGATTACCTAGCGGGCACATGAACTATCTAGGTTACCTAGCGGGTACTTGGATTATCTAGGTTAACTAGCGGGCATTTGGACTATCTAGGTTACCTAACGGGCACTTGAACTATGTAGGTTCTCTAGCGGGCACTTGGAGTATGTGAGTTCCCTATCGGGCACTTGGACTATGTAAGTTACTAGCGGGCATTTTAAACTATGTAGGTTACATAACGGGCACTTGGCCTATGTAGGTTCTCTATTGGGCACTGGAAAATGTAGGTGACCTCGCGGGCACTTGGACTATATAGGTTAACAAGCGGGCCTGTGGACCATCTAGGTTACCTAGCGGGCACTTGGACTATCTAGGTTACTTAGCGGGCACTTGAACTATGTACGTTCCCTCATGGGCACTTGCCTATGTAGGTTCCCTATCGGGCACTTGGACAATGTAGGTGACCTCGCGGGCACTTGGACTATATAGGTTAACAAGCGGGCCTGTGGACCATCTAGGTTACCTAGCGGGCACTTGGACTATCTAGGTTACTTAGCGGGCACTTGAACTATGTACGTTCCCTAACGGGCACTTGGAGTATGTAGGTTCCCTAGCGGGCACTTGGATTATTTAGGTTCCTCAGCGGGCACTTGGACTTTGTAGGTTCCCTATCGGGCACTTGGACTATGTAGGTTAACTAGCGGGCCCTTGGACTATCTAGGTTACCTAGCGGGCACTTGGATGATGCAAGTTCCCTAGCCAGCACTAAGACTATTGGTTCCCTAACGGGCACTTGGACTATGTAGTTTCCATAGCAGGCACTTGGACTTTGTAGGTTCTTTATCGGGCACTTGGACTATATAGTTTTCTATCGGGCACTTGGACTATGTAGGTTAACTAGCGGGCACGTGGACTATCAAGTTTACCTAGCGGGCACTTGGTCTATGTACATACCCTAGCGGGCACTAGGACTATGTATGTCCCCTAGAGGGTACTTGGAGTATCTGGGTTAACTAAAGGGCACTAGGACTATCTAGTTTAACTAGTGGGTACTTGGTCTATGTAGGTCAACTAGCGGGCCCTTGGACTATCTAGGATAGCTAAGAGGCAATTGGATTGTCTAGGTTACCTAGCTGGCACTTGGATTATCTAGGTTAACGAACGGGCACTTGGACTATGTAGGTTACCTAGCGGGCACTTGGGCTATGTAGGTTAACTAGAATGCACTTGGACTATCAAGGTTACCTAGCGGGCTCTTGGACTATGTAGGTTATCAGCGGGCACTTGGACTATCTAGGTTAACGAACGTGCACATGGAATATGTAGGTAACCTAGCGGGCACTTGGACTGTCTAGGTAACCTAGCGGGCACTTGGACTATCTAGGTTAACGAACGGGCACTTGGACTATGTAGGTTACCTAGCGGGCACTTGGCCTATGTAGGTTAACTAGAAGGCACTTGGACTATCTAGGTTAACTAACGGACACTTGGACTATGTAGGTTGCCTAGCGAGCATTTGGACTATGTAGGTTCCCTAGGTGTTATTTGTACTGTCTAGGTTAACTAGCGGGCAATTGGACTGTCTAGGTTACCTAGTGGGCACTTGGACTATGTAGTTTACCTAGCAGGCACTTGGACTATCTAGGTTAACTAGCGGGCAATTGGACTATCTAGGTTACCTAGCGGGCCCTTGGACTATGTACGTTCCCTAGCGGGCACTTGGGCTATCTACGTTACCTAGCGGGCACTTGGACTATGTAGGTTAACGAACGGCCACTTGGACAATGTAGGTAACCTAATGGTCACTTGGACTGTCTAGGTTACCTAGCGGGCACATGTACTATGTAGGTTAACTAGCGGGCTCTTGGTCTATGTAGGTAAACTCGCAGGCCCTTAGACTATGTAAGTTAACTAGAGGGCACTTGGACGATCCTAGTTAACTAGCGGGCACTTGGACTATCTAGGTTAACTAGCGGGCACTTGGACTATGTAGGTTAACTAGCGGGCACTTGGACTATGTAAGTTACCTAGCGGACACTTGGAATATCTAGGTTAACTAGCGGGCACTTGTACTATCTAGGTTAACTAGCGGGCACTTGCACTATGTAGGTTACCTAGCGGGCACATGGACTATGTAGGTTACCTAGCGGGCACTTGGACTATCTATGTTACCTAGCCCACACTTGGACTATGTAGGTTAACTATAAGGCACATGGACTATCAAGGTTACCTAGCGGGCTCTTGGACTATGTAGGTTACCAGCGGGCACTTGGACTGTCTAGGTTAAGGAACGTGCACCTGGAATATGTAGGTAACCTAGCGGGCACTTGGACTGTCTAGGTTACCTAGCGGGCACTTGGACTATCTAGGTTAACGAACGGACACTTGGACTATGTAGGTAACCTAGCGGGAACTTGGACTGTCTAGGTTACATAGCGGGCACTTGGACTATCTAGGTTAACGAACGGGCACTTGGACTATGTAGGTTAGCTAACAGGCAATTTGACTATCTAGGTTACCTAGCAGGCACTTGGACTATGTAGGTTACCTAGCGGACACTTGGACGATCTAGGTTAACTAGCGTGCACTTGGACTATCTAGGTTAACTAGCGTGCCCTTGGACTATCTAGGTTAACTAGCGTGCACTTGGACTATATTAGTTACCCAGCGGGCACATGGACTATGTATGTTACCTAGCGAGCACTTGGACTATCTAGGTTACCTAGCGGGCTCTTGGACTATGTAGGTTACCAGCGGGCACTTGGACTATCTAGGTTAATGAACGTGCACTTGGACTATGTAGGTAACCTAGCGGGCATTTGGACTGTCTAGGTTACCTAGCGGGCACTTGGACTATCTAGGTTAACGAACGGGCACTTGGACTATGTAGGTTAACTAGCGGACACTTGGACTATCTAGGTTAGCTATCGGGCAATTGGACTATCAAGGTTACCTAACGGGCACTTGGACTATGTAGGTTACCTAACGGGCACTTGGACTATGTAGGTTACCTAGCGGGCACTTGGACTATCTAGGTTACCTAGCAGGCACTTTGACTATCTAGGTTAACTAACGGGCACTTGGACTATGTAGGTTGCCTAGCGAGCACTTGGACTATGTAGGTTCCCTAGCGGGCGCTTGGACTATGTGCGTTCCCTAGCGGGTACCTGGTCTGTCTAGGCTAACTAGCGGGCAATTGGACTGTCTAGGTTACCTAGTGGTCACTTGGACTATGTAGTTTACCTAGCAGGCAATTGGACTATCTAGGTTAACTAGCGGGCACTTGTACTATGTAGGTTCCCTAGCGGGCATTTGGACTATATTGGTTACCTGGCGGGCACTTGGATTATGTAGGTTACCTAGCGGGCACTTGGACTATGTAGGTTAACTAGCGGGCACTTGGATTATCTAGGTTAACTAACAGGCACTTGGACTATGTATGTTCCAGAGCAGGCAATTGGACCATGTAGGATCCCTAGCGGGCACTTGGACTATCTAGGTTCCCTAAAGGGCACTTGGACTATGTAGGTTAACTAGCGGACAATTGGACGATCTAGGTTAACTAGCGGGTACTTGGACTATCTAGGTTAACTAGCGGTCCCTTGCACTACGTAGATTAACTAGCGGACACTTGCACTATGTAGGTTACCTAGCGGGCACTTGGACTATCTAGGTTAACTAGCAGGCCCTTGGATTATCTAGGTTACCTAGCAGGTACTTGGACTATGTAGGTTAACTAGCGGGCACTTGCACTCTCTAGGTTACCTAGCAGGCACTTGGACTATGTACCTTCCCTAGCTGGCACTTGGATTATCTATGTTAACAAGCGGGCACTTGGACTATGTAGGTTACCTAGCGGACACTTGCACTATGTAGGTTAACTAGAGGACACTTGGACAATCTAGGTTAACAAGTGGGCCCTTGGACTATGTAGGTTAACTAGCCGGCACTTGGACGATCTAGGTTAACTAGCGGGCACTTGGACGATCGAGGTTAACCAGCGGGCACTTCGACTATCAAAGTTAACAAGCGAGCCCTTGGACTATGTCAGTTAACTAGTGGGACATTGGACTATCTAGGTTACCTAGATAGAACTTGGACTATCTAGCTTCCCTAGCGGGCACTTGGACTATGTAGGTTCCCTATCAGGTACTTGGACTATGTAGGTTTCTATCAGGCATTTGGACTATGTAGGTTAACTAGCGGGCACTTGGATATCTAGGTTACCTAGCGGGCACTTGGACTATCTGGGTTACCTAGCGGGCACTTGGACTATGTACGTCCCCTAGTGGGCACTTGGACTATCTAGGTTAACTAACGGGCACTAGGACAATCTAGGTTAACTAGCGGGCACTTGAACTCTCTACGTTACCTAGCGGGTACTTGGACTATCTAGGTTAACTAGCGGGCACTTGGATTATCTAGGTTAGCTAGCGGGCACTTGAACTATGTAGGTTAACTAGTGGGCCCTTAGACTATCTAGGTTAGCTAATGGGCACATGGACTATGTAGGTTAATTAGTGGGTACTTGGATTATGTAGGTTCCCTAGCGGGCATTTGGACTATATAAATTACCTAGCGGGCACTTGAACTATCTAGGTTACCTAGCGGGTACTTGGATTATCTAGGTAAACTAGCGGGAATTTGGACTATGTAGGTTACCTAACGGGCACTTGGCCTATGTAGGTTCCCTATCGGGCACTTGGACAATGTAGGTGACCTCGCGGGCACTTGGACTATATTGGTTAACAAGCGGGCCTGTGGACCATCTAGGTTACCTAGCGGGCACTTGGACTATCTAGGTTACTTAGCGGGCACTTGAACTATGTACGTTCCCTAACGGGCACTTGGAGTATGTAGGTTCCCTAGCGGGCACTTGGACTATGTTGGTTCCTCAGCGGGCACTTGGACTATGTAGGTTCCTTATCGGGGACTTGGACTATGTAGGTTAACTAGCGGGCCCTTGGACTATCTAGGTTACCTAGCGGGCACTTGGATGATGCAAGTTCCCTAGCCAGCACTAAGACTATTGGTTCCCTAACGGGCACTTGGACTATGTAGGTTCCATAGCGGGCACTTGGACTTTGTAGGTTCTTTATCGGGCACTTGGACTATATAGCTTTCTATCGGGCACTTGGACTATGTAGGTTAACTAGCGGGCACGTGGACTATCAAGGTCACCTAGCGGGCACTTGGTCTATGTACACACCCTAGCGGACACTAGGACTATGTATGTCCCCTAGAGGGCACTTGGACTATCTGGGTTAACTAAAGGGCACTAGGACTATCTAGTTTAACTAGCGGGTACTTGGTCTATGTAGGTCAACTGGCGGGCCCTTGGACTATCTAGGTTAGCTAACGGGCACTTGGAGTGTCTAGGTTACCTAGCGGGCACTTAGATTATCTAGGTTAACGAATGGGCACTTGGACTATGTAGGTTACCTAGCGGGCACTTGGACTATGTAGGTTAACTAGAAGGCACTTGGACTATCAAGGTTACCTAGCCGGCTCTTGGACTATGTAGGTTACCAGGGGGCACTTGGACTATCTAGGTTAACGAACGTGCACTTGGACTATGTAGGTAACCTAGCGGGCACTTGGACTGTCTAGGTAACCTAGCGGGCACTTGGACTATCTAGGTTAACGAACGGGCACTTGGACTATGTAGGTTAACTAGCGCACACTTTGACTATCTAGGTTAGCTAACGGGCAATTGGACTATCAAGGTTACCTAACGGGCACTTGGAGTATGTAGGTTACCTAGCGGGCACTTGGACTATCTTGGTTACCTAGCAGGCTATTGACTATCTAGGTTAACTAACTGGCACTTGGACTATGTAGGTTGCCTAGCGAGCATTTGGACTATGTAGGTTCCCTAGCGGGCGCTTGGACTATGTAGGTTCCCTAGCGGGTACTTGGACTGTCTAGGTTAACTAGCGGGCAATTGGACTGTCTAGGTTACCTAGTGGGCACTTGGACTATGTTTTTTACCTAGCAGGCACTGAGACTATGTAGGTTAACTAGCGGGCACTTGGACTATCTAGGTTACCTAGCGGGCCCTTGGACTATGTACGTTCCCTAGCGGGCACTTGGGCTATCTACGTTACCTAGCGGGCACTTGGACTACGGAGGTTAACGAACGGGCACTGGACAATGTAGGTAACCTAATGGTCACTTGGACTGTCTAGGTTACCTAGCGGGCACTTGGACTATGTAGGTTAACTAGCGGGCTCTTTGTCTATGTAGTTTAACTAGCAGGCCCTTGGACTATGTAAGTTAACTAGAGGGCACTTGGACGATCCTAGTTAACTAGCGGGCACTTGGACTATCTAGATTAACTAGCGGGCACTTGGACTATCTAGGTTAACTAGCGGGCACTTGGACTATGTAAGTTACCTAGCGGACACTTGGAATATCTAGGTTAACTAGCGGGCACTTGGACTATCTAGGTTAACTAGCGTGCCCTTGGACTATCTAGGTTTACTAGCGGGCACTTGTACTATCTAGGTTAACTAGCGGGCACTTGCACTATGTAGGTTACCTAGCGGGCACATGGACTATGTAGGTTTCCTAGCGGGCACTTGGACTATCTAGGTTACCTAGCCCGCACTTGGACTATGTAGGTTAACTATAAGGCACTTGGACTGTCAAGGTTACCTAGCGGGCTCTTGGACTATGTAGGTTACCAGAGGGCACTTGGACTGTCTAGGTTAACGAACGTGTACCTGGACTATGTAGGTAACCTAGCGGGCACTTGGACTGTCTAGGTTACCTAGCGCGCACTTGGACTATCTAGGTTAACGAACGGACACTTGGACTATATAGGTAACCTAGCGGGAAGTTGGACTGTCTAGGTTACCTAGCGGGCACTTGAACTATCTAGGTTAACGAACGGGCACTTTGACTATCTAGGTAACTAGCGGGCCCTTGATCTATGTAGGTTAACTAGCAGGGCCTTTGACTATGTAAGTTAACTAGAGGGCACTTGGACGATCCTGGTTAATTAGCGGGCACTGGGACTATCTAGGTTAACTAGCGGGCACTTGGACTATCTAGGTTACCTAACGGGCACTTGGACTATGTAGGTTCCCAAGCGGGCACTTGGAGTATGTGAGTTCCCTATCGGGCACTTGGAATATGTAGGTTACTAGCGGGCATTTGGACTATGTAGGTTACCTAACGGGCATTTGGCCTATGTAGGTTCCCTATCGGGCACTTGGACAATGTAGGTGACCTCGCGGGCACTTGGACGATATTGGTTAACAAGCGGGCCTGTGGACCATCTAGGTTACCTAGCGGGCACTTGGACTATCTAGGTTACTTAGCGGGCACTTGAACTATGTACGTTCCCTAACGGGCACTTGGAGTATGTAGGTTCCCTAGCGGGCACTTGGACTATGTAGGTTCCTCAGCGGGCACTTGGACTATGTAGGTTCCCTATCGGGCACTTGGACTATGTAGGTTAAGTAGCGGGCCCTTGGACTATCTAGGTTACCTAGCGGGCACTTGGATGATGCAAGTTCCTTAGCCAGCACTAAGACTATTGGTTCCCTAACGGGCACTTGGACTATGTAGGTTCCATAGCGGGCACTTGGACTTTGTAGGTTCTTTATCGGGCACTTGGACTATATAGGTTTCTATCGGGCACTTGGACTATGTAGGTTAACTAGCGGGCACGTGGACTATCAAGGTTACCTAGCGGGCACTTGGTCTATGTACACCCCCTAGCGGACACTAGGACTATGTATGTCCCCTAGAGGGCACTTGGACTATCTGGGTTAACTAAAGGGCACTAGGACTATCTAGTTTAACTAGCGGGTACTTGGTCTATGTAGGTCAACTGGCGGGCCCTTGGACTATCTAGGTTAGCTAGCGGGCACTTGGAGTGTCTAGGTTACCTAGCGGGCACTTAGATTATCTAGGTTAACGAACGGGCACTTGGACTATGTAGGTTACCTAGCGGGCACTTGGACTATGTAGGTTAACTAGAAGGCACTTGGACTATCAAGGTTACCTAGCCGGCTCTTGGACTATGTAGGTTACCAGGGGGCACTTGGACTATCTAGGTTAACGAACGTGCACTTGGACTATGTAGGTAACCTAGCGGGCACTTGGACTGTCTAGGTAACCTAGCGGGCACTTGGACTATCTAGGTTAACGAACGGGCACTTGGACTATGTAGGTTAACTAGCGCACACTTTGACTATCTAGGTTAGCTAACGGGCAATTGGACTATCAAGGTTACCTAACGGGCACTTGGAGTATGTAGGTTACCTAGCGGGCACTTGGACTATCTTGGTTACCTAGCAGGCTATTGACTATCTAGGTTAACTAACGGGCACTTGGACTATGTAGGTTGCCTAGCGAGCATTTGGACTATGTAGGTTCCCTAGCGGGCGCTTGGACTATGTAGGTTCCCTAGCGGGTACTTGGACTGTCTAGGTTAACTAGCGGGCAATTGGACTGTCTAGGTTACCTAGTGGGCACTTGGACTATGTAGTTTACCTAGCAGGCACTGGGACTATGTAGGTTAACTAGCGGGCACTTGGACTATCTAGGTTACCTAGCGGGCCCTTGGACTATGTACGTTCCCTAGCGGGCACTTGGGCTATCTACGTTACCTAGCGGGCACTTGGACTACGTAGGTTAACGAACGGGCACTGGACAATGTAGGTAACCTAATGGTCACTTGGACTGTCTAGGTTACCTAGCGGGCACTTGGACTATGTAGGTTAACTAGCGGGCTCTTTGTCTATGTAGTTTAACTAGCAGGCCCTTGGACTATGTAAGTTAACTAGAGGGCACTTGGACGATCCTAGTTAACTAGCGGGCACTTGCACTATCTAGATTAACTAGCGGGCACTTGGACTATCTAGGTTAACTAGCGGGCACTTGGACTATGTAAGTTACCTAGCGGACACTTGGAATATCTAGGTTAACTAGCGGGCACTTGGACTATCTAGGTTAACTAGCGTGCCCTTGGACTATCTAGGTTTACTAGCGGGCACTTGTACTATCTAGGTTAACTAGCGGGCACTTGCACTATGTAGGTTACCTAGCGGGCACATGGACTATGTAGGTTTCCTAGCGGGCACTTGGACTATCTAGGTTACCTAGCCCGCACTTGGACTATGTAGGTTAACTATAAGGCACTTGGACTGTCAAGGTTACCTAGCGGGCTCTTGGACTATGTAGGTTACCAGAGGGCACTTGGACTGTCTAGGTTAACGAACGTGTACCTGGACTATGTAGGTAACCTAGCGGGCACTTGGACTGTCTAGGTTACCTAGCGCGCACTTGGACTATCTAGGTTAACGAACGGACACTTGGACTATATAGGTAACCTAGCGGGAAGTTGGACTGTCTAGGTTACCTAGCGGGCACTTGAACTATCTAGGTTAACGAACGGGCACTTTGACTATCTAGGTAACTAGCGGGCCCTTGATCTATGTAGGTTAACTAGCAGGGCCTTTGACTATGTAAGTTAACTAGAGGGCACTTGGACGATCCTGGTTAATTAGCGGGCACTGGGACTATCTAGGTTAACTAGCGGGCACTTGGACTATCTAGGTTACCTAACGGGCACTTGGACTATGTAGGTTCCCAAGCGGGCACTTGGAGTATGTGAGTTCCCTATCGGGCACTTGGAATATGTAGGTTACTAGCGGGCATTTGGACTATGTAGGTTACCTAACGGGCATTTGGCCTATGTAGGTTCCCTATCGGGCACTTGGACAATGTAGGTGACCTCGCGGGCACTTGGACGATATTGGTTAACAAGCGGGCCTGTGGACCATCTAGGTTACCTAGCGGGCACTTGGACTATCTAGGTTACTTAGCGGGCACTTGAACTATGTACGTTCCCTAACGGGCACTTGGAGTATGTAGGTTCCCTAGCGGGCACTTGGACTATGTAGGTTCCTCAGCGGGCACTTGGACTATGTAGGTTCCCTATCGGGCACTTGGACTATGTAGGTTAAGTAGCGGGCCCTTGGACTATCTAGGTTACCTAGCGGGCACTTGGATGATGCAAGTTCCTTAGCCAGCACTAAGACTATTGGTTCCCTAACGGGCACTTGGACTATGTAGGTTCCATAGCGGGCACTTGGACTTTGTAGGTTCTTTATCGGGCACTTGGACTATATAGGTTTCTATCGGGCACTTGGACTATGTAGGTTAACTAGCGGGCACGTGGACTATCAAGGTTACCTAGCGGGCACTTGGTCTATGTACACCCCCTAGCGGACACTAGGACTATGTATGTCCCCTAGAGGGCACTTGGACTATCTGGGTTAACTAAAGGGCACTAGGACTATCTAGTTTAACTAGCGGGTACTTGGTCTATGTAGGTCAACTGGCGGGCCCTTGGACTATCTAGGTTAGCTAGCGGGCACTTGGAGTGTCTAGGTTACCTAGCGGGCACTTAGATTATCTAGGTTAACGAACGGGCACTTGGACTATGTAGGTTACCTAGCGGGCACTTGGACTATGTAGGTTAACTAGAAGGCACTTGGACTATCAAGGTTACCTAGCCGGCTCTTGGACTATGTAGGTTACCAGGGGGCACTTGGACTATCTAGGTTAACGAACGTGCACTTGGACTATGTAGGTAACCTAGCGGGCACTTGGACTGTCTAGGTAACCTAGCGGGCACTTGGACTATCTAGGTTAACGAACGGGCACTTGGACTATGTAGGTTAACTAGCGCACACTTTGACTATCTAGGTTAGCTAACGGGCAATTGGACTATCAAGGTTACCTAACGGGCACTTGGAGTATGTAGGTTACCTAGCGGGCACTTGGACTATCTTGGTTACCTAGCAGGCTATTGACTATCTAGGTTAACTAACGGGCACTTGGACTATGTAGGTTGCCTAGCGAGCATTTGGACTATGTAGGTTCCCTAGCGGGCGCTTGGACTATGTAGGTTCCCTAGCGGGTACTTGGACTGTCTAGGTTAACTAGCGGGCAATTGGACTGTCTAGGTTACCTAGTGGGCACTTGGACTATGTAGTTTACCTAGCAGGCACTGGGACTATGTAGGTTAACTAGCGGGCACTTGGACTATCTAGGTTACCTAGCGGGCCCTTGGACTATGTACGTTCCCTAGCGGGCACTTGGGCTATCTACGTTACCTAGCGGGCACTTGGACTACGTAGGTTAACGAACGGGCACTGGACAATGTAGGTAACCTAATGGTCACTTGGACTGTCTAGGTTACCTAGCGGGCACTTGGACTATGTAGGTTAACTAGCGGGCTCTTTGTCTATGTAGTTTAACTAGCAGGCCCTTGGACTATGTAAGTTAACTAGAGGGCACTTGGACGATCCTAGTTAACTAGCGGGCACTTGCACTATCTAGATTAACTAGCGGGCACTTGGACTATCTAGGTTAACTAGCGGGCACTTGGACTATGTAAGTTACCTAGCGGACACTTGGAATATCTAGGTTAACTAGCGG
Organism: Tenrec ecaudatus; assembly: GCF_050624435.1. Taxonomy (NCBI): domain Eukaryota; kingdom Metazoa; phylum Chordata; class Mammalia; order Afrosoricida; family Tenrecidae; genus Tenrec; species Tenrec ecaudatus. The sequence goes on from NW_027459452.1 coordinate 574,767, forward strand.
GCACTTGGACTATCTAGGTTAACTAGCGTGCCCTTGGACTATCTAGGTTTACTAGCGGGCACTTGTACTATCTAGGTTAACTAGTGGGCACTTGCACTATGTAGGTTACCTAGCGGGCACATGGACTATGTAGGTTACCTAGCGGGCACTTGGACTATCTAGGTTACCTAGCCCGCACTTGGACTATGTAGGTTAACTATAAGGCCCTTGTACTATCAAGGTTACCTAGCGGGCTCTTGGACTATGTAGGTTACCAGAGGGCACTTGGACTGTCTAGGTTAACGAACGTGTACCTGGATTATGTAGGTAACCTAGCGGGCACTTGGACTGTCTAGGTTACCTAGCGGGCACTTGGACTATCTAGGTTAACGAACGGACACTTGGACTATGTACGTAACCTAGCGGGAAGTTGGACTGTCTAGGTTACCTAGCGGGCACTTGGACTATCTAGGTTAACGAACGGGCACTTTGACTATCTAGGTAACTAGCGGGCCCTTGATCTATGTAGGTTAACTAGCAGGGCATTTGACTATGTAAGTTAACTAGAGGGCACTTGGACGATCCTGGTTAATTAGCGGGCACTTGGACTATCTAGGCTAACTAGCGGGCACTTGGACTATATAGGTTACCTAACGGGCACTTGGACTATGTAGGTTCCCTATCGGGCACTTGGACAAAGTAGGTGACCTCGCCGGCACTTGGACTATATAGGTTAACAAGCGGGCCTGTGGACCATCTAGGTTACCTAGCGGGCACTTGGACTATCTAGGTTACTTAACGGGCACTTGAACTATGTACGTTCCCTAACGGGCACTTGGAGTATGTTGGTTCCCTAGCGGGCACTTGGACTATGTAGGTTCCTCAGCGGGCACTTGGACTATGTAGATTCCCTATCGGGCACTTGGACTATGTAGGTTAACTAGCGGGCCCTTGGACTATCTAGGTTACCTAGCGGGCACTTGGAAGATGCAAGTTCCCTAGCCAGCACTAAGACTATTGGTTCCCTAACTGGCAATTGGACTATGTAGGTTCCATAGTGGGTACTTGGACTTTGTAGGTTCTTTATCGGGCACTTGGACTATATAGCTTTCTATCGGGCACTTGGACTATGTAGGTTAACTAGCAGGCACGTGGACTATCAAGGTCACCTAGCGGGCACTTGGTCTATGTACACACCCTAGCGGACACTAGGACTATGTATGTCCCCTAGAGGGCACTTGGACTATCTGGGTTAACTAAAGGGCACTAGGACTATCTAGTTTAACTAGAGGGTACTTGGTCTATGTAGGTCAACTAGCGGGCCCTTGGACTATCTAGGTTAGCTAACGGGCACTTGGACTGTCTAGGTTACCTAGCGGGCACTTGGATTATCTAGGTTAACCAACGGGCACTTGGACTATGTAGGTTACCTAGCGGGCACTTGGACTATGTAGGTTAACTAGAAGGCACTTGGACTATCAAGGTTACCTAGCCGGCTCTTGGACTATGTAGGTTACCATGGGGCACTTGGACTATCTAGGTTAACGAACGTGCACTTGGACTATGTAGGTAACCTAGCGGGCACTTGGACTGTCTAGGTAACCTAGCAGGCACTTGGACTATCTAGGTTAACGAACGGGCACTTGGACTATGTAGGTTAACTAGCGGACACTTTGACTATCTAGGTTAGCTAACGGGCAATTGGACTATCAAGGTTACCTAACGGGCACTTGGAGTATGTAGGTTACCTAGCGGGCACTTGGACTATCTTGGTTACCTAGCAGGCTATTGACTATCTAGGTTAACTAACGGGCACTTGGACTATGTAGGTTGCCTAGCGAGCATTTTGTCTATGTAGGTTCCCTAGCGGACGCTTGGACTATGTAGGTTCCCTAGCGGGTACTTGCACTGTCTAGGTTAACTAGCGGGCAATTGGACTGTCTAGGTTACCTAGTGGGCACTTGGACTATGTAGTTTACCTAGCAGGCACTGGGACTATGTAGGTTAACTAGCGGGCACTTGAACTATCTAGGTTACCTAGCGGGCCCTTAGACTATGTACGTTCCTTAGCGGGCACTTGGGCTATCTACGTTACCTAGCGGGCACTTGGACTACGTAGGTTAACGAACGGGCACTGGACAATGTAGGTAACCTAATGGTCACTTGGACTGTCTAGGTTACCTAGCGGGCACTTGGACTATGTAGGTTAACTAGCGGGCTCTTTGTCTATGTAGGTTAACTAGCAGGCCCTTGGACTATGTAAGTTAACTAGAGGGCACTTGGACGATCCTAGTTAACTAGCGGGCACTTGCACTATCTAGATTAACTAGCGGGCACTTGGACTATCTAGGTTAACTAGCGGGCACTTGGACTATGTAAGTTACCTAGCGGACACTTGGAATATCGAGGTTAACTAGCGGGCACTTGGACTATCTAGGTTAACTAGCGGGCCCTTGGACTATCTATGTTTACTAGCGGGCACTTGTACTATCTAGGTTAACTAGCGGGCACTTGCACTATGTAGGTTACCTAGCGGGCACATGGACTATGTAGGTTTCCTAGCGGGCACTTGGACTATCTAGGTTACCTAGCCCGCGCTTGGACTATGTAGGTTAACTATAAGGCACTTGGACTATCAAGGTTACCTAGCGGGCTCTTCGACTATGTAGGTTACCAGAGGGCACTTGGACTGTCTAGGTTAACGAACGTGCACCTGGACTATGTAGGTAACCTAGCGGGCACTTGGACTATCTAGGTTAACGAACGGACACTTGGACTATGTAGGTAACCTAGCGGGAAGTTGGACGGTCTAGGTTACCTAGCGGGCACTTGGACTATCTAGGTTAACGAACGGGCACTTGGACTATCTAGGTAACTAGCGGGCCCTTGATCTATGTAGGTTAACTAGCAGGGCCTTTGACTATGTAAGTTAACTAGAGGGCACTTGGACGATCCTGGTTAATAAGCGGGCACTGGGACTATCTAGGTTAACTAGCGGGGACTTGGACTATCTAGGTTACCTAACGGGCACTTGGACTATGTAGGTTCCCTAGCGGGCACTTGGAGTATGTGAGTTCCCTTCGGGCACTTGGACTATGTAGGTTACTAGCGGGCATTTGGACTATGTAGGTTACCTAACGGGCACTTGGCCTATGTAGGTTCCCTATCGGGCACTTGGACAATGTAGGTGACCTCGCGGGCACTTGGACGGTATAGGTTAACAAGCGGGCCTGTGGACCATCTAGGTTACCTAGCGGGCACTTGGACTATCTAGGTTACTTAGCGGGCACTTGAACTATGTACGTTCCCTAACGGGCACTTTGAGTATGTAGGTTCCCTAGCGGGCACTTGGACTATGTAGGTTCCTCAGCGGGCACTTGGACTATGTAGGTTCCCTTTCGGGCACTTGGTCTATGTAGGTCAACTGGCGGGCCCTTGGACTATCTAGGTTAGCTAACGGGCACTTGGATTGTCTAGGTTACCTAGCGGGCACTTAGATTATCTAGGTTAACGAACGGGCACTTGGACTATGTAGGTTACCTAGTGGGCACTTGGACTATGTAGGTTAACTAGAAGGCACTTGGACTATCAAGGTTACCTAGCCGGCTCTTGGACTATGTAGGTTACCTAGCGGGCACTTGGACTATCTTGGTTACCTAGCAGGCTATTGACTATCTAGGTTAACTAACGGGCACTTGGACTATGTAGGTTGCCTAGCGAGCATTTGGACTATGTAGGTTCCCTAGCGTGCGCTTGTACTATGTAGGTTCCCTAGCGGGTACTTGCACTGTCTAGGTTAACTAGCGCGCAATTGGACTGTCTAGGTTACCTAGTGGGCACTTGGACTATGTAGTTTACCTAGCAGGCACTGGGACTATGTATGTTAACTAGCGGGCATTTGGACTATCTAGGTTACCTAGCGGGCCCTTGGACTATGTACGTTCCCTAGTGGGCACTTGGGCTATCTACGTTACCTAGCGGGCACTTGGACTACGTAGGTTAACGAACGGGCACTGGACAATGTAGGTAACCTAATGGTCACTTGGACTGTCTAGGTTACCTAGCGGGCACTTGGACTATGTAGGTTAACTAGCGGGCTCATTGTCTATGTAGGTTAACTAGCAGGCCCTTGGACTATGTAAGTTAACTAGAGGGCACTTGGACGATCCTAGTTAACTAGCGGGCACTTGGACTATCTAGATTAACTAGCGGGCACTTGGACTATCTAGGTTAACTAACGGGCACTTGGAGTATGTAGGTTCCCTAGCGGGCACTTGGAGTATGTGAGTTCCCTATCGGGCACTTGGACTATGTAGGTTACTAGCGGGCATTTGGACTATGTAGGTTACCTAACGGGCACTGGGCCTATGTAGGTTCCCTATCGGGCACTTGGACAATGTAGGTGACCTCGCGGGCACTTGGACTATATAGGTTAACAAGCGGGCCTGTGGACCATCTAGGTTTCCTTGCGGGCACTTGGACTATCTAGGTTACTTAGCGGGCACTTGAACTATGTACGTTCCCTAACGGGCACTTGGAGTATGTTGGTTCCCTAGCGGGCACTTGGACTATGTAGGTTCCTCAGCGGGCACTTGGACTATGTAGGTTCCCTATCGGGCACTTGGACTATGTAGGTTATCTAGCGGGCCCTTGGACTATCTAGGTTACCTAGCGGGCACTTGGATGATGCAAGTTCCCTAGCCAGCACTAAGACTATTGGTTCCCTAACGGGCACTTGGACTATGTAGGTTCCATAGCGGGCACTTGGACTTTGTAGGTTCTTTATCGGGCACTTGGACTATATAGGTTTCTATCGGGCACTTGGACTTTGTAGGTTAACTAGCGGGCACGTGGACTATCAAGGTTACCTAGCGGGCACTTGGTCTATGTACATACCCTAGCGGGCACTAGGACTATGTATGTCCCCTAGAGGGCACTTGGACTATCTGGGTTAACTAAAGGGCACTAGGACTATCTAATTTAACTAGCGGGTACTTGGTCTATGTAGGTCAACTAGCGGGCCCTTGGACTATCTAGGTTAGCTAATGGGAACTTGGTCTGTCTAGGTTAACTAGCGGGCACTTGGACTATGCAGGTTAACTAGCGGGCACTTGGACTGTCTAGGTTACCTAGCGGGCACTTGGACTATATAGGTTCCCTAGAAGGCACTTGGACTATGTAGGGCACCTATCGGGCACTTTGACTATGTAGGTTAACTAGCTGGCACTTGGACTATCCAGGTTACGAGGCGGGCACTTGGACTATCTAGGTTAACGAACGGACACTTGGACTATGTAGGTAACCTAGCGGGCACTTGAGCTCTCTAGGTTACCTAGCGGGCACTTGGACTATCTAGGTTAACGAACGGGCACTTGGACTATGTATGTTAGCTAACAGGCACTTTGACTATCTAGGTTAACTAACGGGCGCTTGGACTATGTAGTTTCCCTAGCGTGTACCTGGACTGTCTAGGTTGACTAGCAGGCACTTGGACTGTCTAGATTACCTAGTGGGCACTTGGACTATGTAGTTTACCTAGCAGGCACTTGGACTATGTAGGTTAACTAGCGGGCACTTGGACTATCTAGGTTACCTACCGGGCACTTGGACTATGTACGTTCCCTAGCGGGCACTTGGGCTATCTACATTACCTAGCGGGCCTTTGGACTTTGTAGGTTAACGAACGGGCACTTGGACTATGTAGGTAACCTAGTGGTCACTTGGACTGTCTAGGTTACCTAGCGGGCACTTGGACTATGTAATTTAACTAGCGGGCCCTTGGTCTATGTAGGTTAACTAGCAGGCCCTTTGACTATGTAAGCTAACTAGAGGGCACTTGGACGATCCTGGTTAATTAGCGGGCACTTGGACTATCTAGGTTAACTAGCGGGCACTTGGACTATCTAGGTTACCTAACGGGCACTTGGACTATGTAGGTTCCCTAGCGGGCACTTGGAGTATGTGAGTTCCCTATCGGGCACTTGGACTATGTAAGTTACTAGCGGGCATTTGGACTATGTAGGTTACCTAACGGGCACTGGGCCTCTGTAGGTTCCCTATCGGTCACTTGGACAATGTAGGTGACCTCGCGGGCACATGGACTATATAGGTTAACAAGCGGGCCTGTGGACCATCTAGGTTACCTAGCGGGCACTTGGACTATCTAGGTTACTTAGCGGGCACTTGAACTATGTACGTTCCCTAATGGGCACTTGGAGTATGTTGGTTCCCTAGCGGGCACTTGGACTATATCGGTTCCTCAGCGGGCACTTGGACTATGTAGGTTCCCTATCGGGCACTTGGACTATGTAGGTTAACTAGCGGGCCCTTGGACTATCTAGGTTACCTAGCGGGCACTTGGATGATGCAAGTAACCTAGCCAGCACTAAGACTATTGGTTCCCTAACGGGCACTTGGACTATGTATGTTCCATAGCGGGCACTTGGACATTGTAGGTTCTTTATCGGGCACTTGGACTATATAGGTTTCTATCGTGCACTTGGACTATGTAGGTTAACTAGCGGGCACGTGGACTATCAAGGTTACCTTGCGGGCACTTGGTCTATGTACATACCCTAGCAGACACTAAGACTATGTATGTCCCCTAGAGGGTACTTGGACTATCTGGGTTAACTAAAGGGCCCTAGGACTATCTAGTTTATCTAGCGGGTACTTGGTCTATGTAGGTCAACTAGCGGGCCCTTGGACTATCTAGGGTACCTAACGGGCACTTGGATTGTCTAGGTTACCTAGCGGGCACTTGGATTATCTAGGTTAACGAACGGGCACTTGGACTATGTAGGTAACCTAGCGGGCACTTGGACTGTCTAGGTAACCTAGCGGGAAAGTGGACTATCTAGGTTAACGAACGGGCACTTGGACTATGTAGGTTATCTAGCGGACACTTTGACTATCTAGGTTAGCTAACGGCCAATTGGACTATCAAGGTTACCTAACGGGCACTTGGACTATGTAGGTTACCTAGCGGGCACTTGGACTATCTTGGTTACCTAGCAGGCACTTTGACTATCTAGGTTAACTAACGGGCACTTGGACTATGTAGGTTGCCTAGCGAGCATTTGGACTATGTAGGTTCCCTAGCGTGCGCTTGTACTATGTAGGTTCCCTAGCGGGTACTTGGACTGTCTGGGTTAACTAGCGGGCAATTGGACTGTCTAGGTTACCTAGTGGGCACTTGGACTATGTAGTTTACCTAGCAGGCACTTGGACTATGTAGGTTAACTAGCGGGCACTTGGACTATCTAGGTTACCTAGCGGGCCCTTGGACTATGTACGTTCCCTAGCGGGCACTTGGGCTATCTACGTTACCTAGCGGGCACTTGGACTACGTAGGTTAACGAACGGGCACTTGGACAATGTAGGTAACCTAATGGTCACTTGGACTGTCTAGGTTACCTAGCGGGCACTTGGAACATGAAGGTTAACTTCGGGCCGTTGGTCTATGTAGGTTAACTAGCAGGCCTTTGGACTATGTAAGTTAACTAGAGGGCACTTGGACGATCCTAGTTAACTAGCGGGCCCTTGGACTATCTAGGTTAACTAGCGGGCACTTGGACTATCTAGGTTAACTAGCGGGCACTTGGACTATGTAAGTTACCTAGCGGACACTTGGAATATCTAGGTTAACTAGCGGGCACTTGGACTATCTATGTTAACTAGCGGGCCCTTGGACTATGTAGGTTTACTAGCGGGCACTTGTACTATCTAGGTTATCTAACGGGCACTTGCACTATGTAGGTTACCTAGCGGGCACATGGACTATGTAGGTTATCTAGCGGGCACTTGGACTATCTAGGTTACCTAGCCCGCACTTGGACTATGTAGGTTAACTATAAGGCACTTGGACTATCAAGGTTACCTAGCGGGCTATTGGAATATGTAGGTTACCAGCGGGCACTTGGACGGTCTAGGTTAATGAACATGCACCTGGACTATGTAGGTAACCTAGCGGGCACTTGGACTGTCTAGTTTACCTAGCGGGCACATGGACTATCTAGGTTAACGAACGGACACTTGGACTATGTAGGTAACCTAGCGGGAACTTGGACTGTCTAGGTTACCTAGCGGGCACTTGGACTATCTAGGTTAACGAACGGGCACTTGGACTATCTAGGTTAACTAGCGGGCCCTTGATCTATGTAGGTTATCTAGCAGGCCCTTTGACTATGTAAGTTAACTAGAGGGCACTTGGACGATCCTGGTTAATTAGCGGGCACTTGGACTATCTAGGTTAACTAGCTGTCCCTTGGACTATCTAGGTTACCTAACGGGCACTTGGACTATGTAGGTTCCCTAGCGGGCACTTGGAGTATGTGAGTTCCCTATCGGGCACTTGGACTATGTAGGTTACTAGCGGGCATTTGGACTATGTAGGTTACCTAACGGGCACTTGGCCTATGTAGGTTCCCTATCGGGCACTTGGACAATGTAGGTGACCTCGCGGGCACTTGGACTATATAGGTTAACAAGCGGGCCTGTGGACCAACTAGGTTTCCTTGCGGGCACTTGGACTATCTAGGTTACTTAGCGGGCACTTGAACTATGTACGTTCCCTAATGGGCACTTGGAGTATGTTGGTTCCCTAGCGGGCACTTGGACTATGTAGGTTCCTCAGCGGGCACTTGGACTATGTAGGTTCCCTATCGTGCACTTGGACTATGTAGGTTAACTAGCGGGCCCTTGGACTATCTAGGTTACCTAGCGGGCACTTGGATGATGCAAGTTCCCTAGCCAGCACTAAGACGATTGTTTCCCTAACGGGCACTTGGACTATGTAGGTTCCATAGCGGGCACTTGTACTTTGTAGGTTCTTTATCGGGCACTTGGACTATATAGGTTTCTATCGGGCACTTGGACTATGTAGGTTAACTAGCGGGCACGTGGACTATCAAGGTTACCTAGCGGGCACTTGGTCTATGTACATACCCTAGCTGGCACTATGACTATGTATGTCCCCTAGAGGGTACTTGGACTTTCTGGGTTAACTAAAGGGCACTAGTACTATCTAATTTAACTAGCGGGTACTTGGTCTATGTAGGTCAACTAGCGGGCCCTTGGACTATCCAGGTTAGCTAATGGGCACTTGGTCTGTCTATGTTAACTAGCGGGCACATGGACTATGTAGGTTAACTAGCGGGCACTTGGACTGTCTAGGTTACCTAGCGGGCACTTGGACAATATAGGTTCCCTAGAAGGCACTTGGACTATGTAGGTTACCTATCGGGCACTTTGACTATGTAGGTTAACTAGCTGGCACTTGGACTATCCAGGTTACGAGGCGGGCACTTGGACTATCTAGGTTAACGAACGGACACTTGCACTATGTAGGTAACCTAGCGGGCACTTGGACTCTCTAGGTTACCCAGCGGGCACTTGGACTATCTAGGTTAACGAACGGGCACTTGGACTATGTATGTTAGCTAACAGGCACTTTGACTATCTAGGTTAACTAACGGGTGCTTGGACTATGTAGGTTCCCTAGCGTGTACCTGGACTGTCTAGGTTGACTAGCAGGCACTTGGACTGTCTAGATTACCTAGTGGGCACTTGGACTATGTAGTTTACCTAGCAGGCACTTGGACTATGTAGGTTAACTAGCGGGCACTTGGACTATCTAGGTTACCTACCGGGCACTTGGACTATGTACGTTCCCTAGCGGGCACTTGGGCTATCTACATTACCTAGCGGGCCCTTGGACTACGTAGGTTAACGAACGGGCACTTGGACTATGTAGGTAACCTAGTGGTCACTTGGACTGTCTAGGTTACCTAGCGGGCACTTGGACTATGTAAGTTAACTAGTGGGCCCTTGGTCTATGTAGGTTAACTAGCAGGCCCTTTGACTATGTAAGTTAACTAGAGGGCACTTGGACGATCCTGGTTAATTAGCGGGCACTTGGACTATCTAGGTTAACTAGCGGGCACTTGGACTATCTAGGTTACCTAACGGGCACTTGGACTATGTAGGTTCCCTAGCGGGCACTTGGAGTATGTGAGTTCCCTAACGGGCACTTGGACTATGTAGGATACTAGCGGGCATTTGGACTATGTAGATTACCTAACGGGCACTGGGCCTATGTAGGTTCCCTATTGGTCCCTTGGACAATGTAGGTGACCTCGCGGGCACTTGGACTATATAGGTTAACAAGCGGGCCTGTGGACCATCTAGGTTACCTAGCGGGCACTTGGAGTATCTTGGTTACTTAGCGGGTACTTGAACTATGTACGTTCCCTAACGGTCACTTGGAGTATGTAGGTTCCCTAGCGGGCACTTGGACTATGTAGGTTCCTCAGCGGGCACTTGGACTATGTAGGTTCCTCAGCGGGCACTTGGACTATGTAGGTTCCCTCTCGGGCACTTGGACTATGTAGGTTAACTAGCGGGCCCTTGGGCTATCTAGGTTACCTAGCGGGCACTTGGATGATGACAGTTCCCTAGCCAGCACTAAGACTATTGGTTCCCTAACGCGCACTTGGACTATGTAGGTTCCATAGCGGGCACTTGGACTTTGTAGTTTCTTTATCAGGCACTTGGACTATATAGGTTTCTATCGGGCACTTGGACTATGTAGGTTAACTAGCGGGCACGTGGACTATCAAGGTTACCTAGCGGGCACTTTGTCTATGTACATACCCTAGCGGGCACTAGGACTATGTATGTCCCCTAGAGGGCACTTGGACTATCTGGGTTAACTAAAGGGCACTAGGACTATCTAATTTAACTAGCGGGTACTTGGTCTATGTAGGTGAACTAGCGGGCCCTTGGACTATCTAGGTTAGCTAACGGGCATTTGGTCTGTCTAGGTTAACTAGCGGGCACTTGGACTATGCAGGTTAACTAGCGGGCACTTGGACTGTCTACGTTACCTAGCGGGCACTTGGACTATATAGGTTCCCTAGAAGGCACTTGGACTATGTAGGTTACCTATCGGGCACTTTGACTATGTAGGTTAACTAGCTGGCACTTGGACTATCCAGGTTACGAGGCGGGCACTTGGACTATCTAGGTTAACGAACGGACACTCGGACTATGTAGGTAACCTAGCGGGCACTTGGACTCTCTAGGTTCCCTAGCGGGCACTTGGACTATCTAGGTTAACGAACGGGCACTTGGACTATGTATGTTAGCTAACAGGCACTTTGACTATCTAGGTTAACTAACGGGCGCTTGGACTATGTAGGTTCCCTAGCGTGTACCTAGACTGTCTAGGTTGACTAGCAGGCAATTGGACAGTCTAGATTACCTAGTGGGCACTTGGACTATGTAGTTTACTAGCAGGCACATGGACTATGTAGGTTAATTAGTGGGTACTTGGATTATGTAGGTTCCCTAGCGGACATTTGGACTATATAGATTACCTAGGGGGCACTTGAACTATCTAGGTTACCTAGCGGGTACTTGGATTATCTAGGTTAACTAGCGGGCATTTGGACTATCTAGGTGACCTGACGGGCACTTGGACTATGTAGGTTCCCTCGCGGGCACTTGGAGTATGTGAGTTCCCTATCGGGCACTTGGACTATGTAAGTTACTAGCGGGCATTTGGACTATGTAGGTTACCTAACGGGCACTTGGCCTATGTAGGTTAACTAGCTGGCACTTGGACTATCCAGGTTAAGAGGCGGGCACTTGGACTACCTAGGTTAACGAACGGACACTTGGACTATGTAGGTAACCTAGCGGGCACTTGGACTCTCTAGGTTACCTAGCGGGCACTTGGACTATCTAGGTTAACGAACGGGCACTTGGACTATGTATGTTAGCTAACAGGCACTTTGACTATCTAGGTTAACTAACGGGTGCTTGGACTATGTAGGTTCCGTAGCGTGTACCTGGACTGTCTAGGTTGACTAGCAGGCACTTGGACTGTCTAGATTACCTAGTGGGCACTTGGACTATGTAGTTTACCTAGCAGGCACTTGGACTATGTAGGTTAACTAGCGGGCACTTGGACTATCTAGGTTACCTACTGGGCACTTGGACTATGTACGTTCCCTAGCGGGCACTTGGGCTATCTACATTACCTAGCGGGCCCTTGGACTACGTAGGTTAACAAACGGGCACTTGGACTATGTAGGTAACCTAGTGGTCACTTGGACTGTCTAGGTTACCTAGCGGGCACTTGGACTATGTAAGTTAACTAGCGGGCCCTTGGTCTATGTAGGTTAACTAGCAGGCCCTTTGACTATGTAAGTTAACTAGAGGGCACTTGGACGATCCTGGTTAATTAGCGGGCACTTGGACTATCTAGGTTAACTAGCGGGCACTTGGACTATCTAGGTTACCTAACGGGCACTTGGACTATGTAGGTTCCCTAGCGGGCACTTGGAGTATGTGAGTTCCCTATCGGGCACTTGGACTATGTAAGTTACTAGCGGGCATTTGGACTATGTAGGTTACTAACGGGCACTTGGCCTATGTAGGTTCCCTATCGGTCACTTGGACAATGTAGGTGACCTCGCCGGCACTTGGACTATATAGGTTAACAAGCGGGCCTGTGGACCATCTAGGTTACCTAGCGGGCACTTGGACTATCTAGGTTACTTAGCAGGCACTTGAACTATGTACGTTCCCTAAAGGGCACTTGGAGTATGTAGGTTCCCTAGTGGGCACTTGGACTATGTAGGTTCCTCAGCGGGCACTTGGACTATGTAGATTCCCTATCGGGCACTTGGACTATGTAGGTTAACCAGCGGGCCCTTGGACTATCTAGGTTACCTAGCGGGCACTTGGATGATGCAAGTTCCCTAGCCAGCACTAAGACTATTGTTCCCTAACGGGCACTTGGACTATGTAGGTTCCATAGCGGGCACTTGGACTTTGTAGGTTCTTTATCGGGCACTTGGACTATATAGGTTTCTATCGGGCACTTGGACTGTGTAGGTTAACTAGCGGGCACGTGGACTATCAAGGTTACCTAGCGGGCACTTGGTTTATGTACATACCCTAGCGGGCACTAGGACTATTTATGTCCCCTAGAGGGCACTTGGACTATCTGGGTTAACTAAAGGGCACTAGGACTATCTAATTTAACTAGCGGGTACTTGGTCTATGTAGGTCAACTTGCGGTCCCTTGGACTATCTAGGTTAGCTAACGGGCACTTGGTCTGTCTAGGTTAACTAGCGGGTACTTGGACTATGTAGGTTAACTAGCGGGCACTTGGACTGTCTAAGTTACCTAGCGGGCACTTGGACTATATAGGTTCCCTAGAAGGCACTTGGACTATGTAGGTTACCTATCGGGCACTTTGACTATGTAGGTTAACTAGCTGGCACTTGGACTATCCAGGTTACGAGGCGGGCACTTGGACAATCTAGGTTAACGAACGGACACTCGGAATATGTAGGTAACCTAGCGGGCACTTGGACTCTCTAGGTTACCTAGCGGGCACTTGGACTATCTAGGTTAACGAACGGGCACTTGGACTATGTATGTTAGCTAACTGGCACTTTGACTATCTAGGTTAACTAACGAGCGCTTGGACTATGTATGTTCCCTAGCGTGTACCTGGACTGTCTAGGTTGACTAGCAGGCAATTGGTCTTTCTAGATTACCTAGTGGGCACTTGGACTATGTAGTTTACCTAGCAGGCACATGGACTATGTAGGTTAATTAGTGGGTACTTGGATTATGTAGGTTCCCTAGCGGGCATTTGGACTATATAGATTACCTAGCGGGCACTTGAACTATCTATGTTACCTAGCGGGTACTTGGATTATCTAGGTTAACTAGCGGGCATTTGGACTATCTAGGTTACCTAACGGGCACTTGGACTATGTAGGTTCCATAGCGGACACTTGGAGTATGTGAGTTCCCTATCGGGCACTTGGACTATGTAGGTTACTAGCGGGCATTTGGACTATGTAGGTTACCTAACGGGCACTTGGCCTATGTAGGTTAACTAGCTGGCACTTGGACTATCCAGGTTACGAGGCGGGCACTTGGACTATCTAGGTTAACGAACGGACACTTGGACTATGTAGGTAAACTAGCGGGCACTTGGACTCTCTAGGTTACCTAGCGGGCACTTGGACTATCTAGGTTAACGAACGGGCACTTGGACTATGTATGTTAGCTAACAGGCACTTTGACTATCTAGGTTAACTAACGGGCGCTTGGACTATGTAGGTTCCCTAGCGTGTACCTGGACTGTCTAGGTTGACTAGCAGGCACTTGGACTGTCTAGATTACCTAGTGGGCACTTGGACTACGTAGTTTACCTAGCAGGCACTTGGACTATGTAGGTTAACTAGCGGGCACTTGGACTATCTAGGTTACCTACCGGGCACTTGGACGATGTACGTTCCCTAGCGGGCACTTGGGCTATCTACATTACCTAGCGGGCCCTTGGACTACGTAGGTTAACGAACGGGCACTTGGACTATGTAGGTAACCTAGTGGTCACTTGGACTGTCTAGGTTACCTAGCGGGCACTTGGACTATGTAAGTAAACTAGCGGGCCCTTGGTCTATGTAGGTTAACTAGCAGGCCCTTTGACTATGTAAGTGAACTAGAGGGCACTTGGACGATCCTGGTTAATTAGCGGGCACTTGGACTATCTAGGTTAACTAGCGGGCACTTGGACTATCTAGGTTACCTAACGGGCACTTGGACTATGTAGGTTACCTAACGGGCACTTGGCCTATGTAGGTTCCCTATCGGGCACTTGGACAATGTAGGTGACCTCGCCGGCACTTGGACTATATAGGTTAATAAGCGGGCCTGTGGACCATCTAGGTTACCTAGCGGGCACTTTGACTATCTAGGTTACTTAGCGGGCTCTTGAACTATGTACGTTCCCTAACGGGCACTTGGAGTATGTAGGTTCCCTAGCGGGCACTTGGACTATGTAGGTTCCTCAGCAGGCACTTGGACTATGTAGGTTCCCTATCGGGCACGTGGACTATGTAGGTTAACTAGCGGGCCCTTGGACTATCTAGGTTACCTAGCGGGCACTTGGATGATGCAAGTTCCCTAGCCAGCACTAAGACTATTGGTTCCGTAAAGGGCACTTGGACTATGTAGGTTCCATATCGGGCACTTGGACTTTGTAGGTTCTTTATCGGGCACTTGGACTATATAGGTTTCTATGGGGCACTTGGACTATGTAGGTTAACTAGCGGGCACGTGGACTATCAAGGTTACCTAGCGGCCACTTGGTCTATGTACATACTCTAGCGGGCTTTAGGACTATGTATGTCCCCTAGAGGGCACTTGGATTATCTGGGTTAACTAAAGGGCACTAGGACTATCTAAATTAACTAGCGGGTACTTGGTCTATGTAGGTCAACTAGCGGGCCCTTGGACATCTAGGTTAGCTAACGGGCACTTGGCCTGTCTAGGTTAACTAGCGGGCACTTGGACTATGTAGGTTAACTAGCGGGCACTTGGACTGTCTAGGGTACCTAGCGGGCACTTGGACAATATAGGTTCCCTAGAAGGCACTTGGACTATGTAGGTTACCTATCGGGCACTTTGACTATGTAGGTTAACTAGCTGGCACTTGGACTATCCAGGTTACGAGGCGGGCACTTGGACTATCTAGGTTAACGAACGGACACTCGGACTATGTAGGTAACCTAGCGGGCACTTGGACTCTCTAGGTTACCTAGCGGGCACTTGGACTATCTAGGTTAACGAACGGGCACTTGGACTATGTATGTTAGCTAACAGGCACTTTGACTATCTAGGTTAACTAACGGGCGCTTGGACTATGTAGGTTCCCTAGCGTGTACCTGGACTGTCTAGGTTGACTAGCAGGCAATTGGACTGTCTAGATTACTTAGTGGGCACTTGGACTATGTAGTTTACCAAGCAGGCACATGGACTATGTAGGTTAATTAGTGGTACTTGGATTATGTAGGTTCCCTAGAGGGCATTTGGACTATATAGATTACCTAGCGGGCACTTGAACTATCTAGGTTACCTAGCGGGTACTTGGATTATCTAGGTTAACTAGCGGGCATTTGGACTATCTAGGTTACCTAACGGGCACTTGGACTATTAAGGTTCCCTAGCGGGCACTTGGAGTATGTGAGTTCCCTATCGGGCACTTGGATTATGTAGGTTACGAGCGGGCATTTGGACTATGTAGGTTACCTAACGGGCACTTGGCCTATGTAGGTTAACTAGCTGGCACTTGGACTATCCAGGTTATGAGGCGGACACTTGTACTATCTAGGTTAACGAATGGACACTTGGACTATGTAGGTAACCTAGCGGGCACTTGGACTCTCTAGGTTACCTAGCGGGCACTTGGACTATCTAGGTTAACGAACGGGCACTTGGACTATGTATGTTAGCTAAAAGGCACTAGACTATCTAGGTTAACTAACGGGCGCTTGGACTATGTAGGTTCCCTAGCGTGTACCTGGACTGTCTAGGTTGACTAGCAGGCACTTGGACTGTCTAGATTACCTAGTGGGCACTTGGACTATGTAGGTTAACTAGCGGGCACTTTGACTATGTAGTTTACCTAGCAGGCACTTGGACTATGTAGGTTAACTACCGGGCACTTGGACTATTTAGGTTACCTACCGGGCACTTGGACTATGTACGTTCCCTAGCGGGCACTTGGGCTATCTACATTACCTAGCGGGCCCATGGACTACGTAGGATAACGAACGGGCACTTGGACTATGTAGGTAACCTAGTGGTCACTTGGACTATCTAGGTTACCTAGCGGGCACTTGGACTATCTAGGATACCTAGCCCGCACTTGGACTATGTAGGTTAACTATAAGGCACTTGGACTATCAAGGTTACCTAGCGGGCACTTGGACTATGTAGGTTCCTCAGCGGGCACTTGGACTATGTAGGTTCCCTATCGGGCACTTGGACTATGTAGGTTAACTAGCGGGCCCTTGGACTATCTAGGTTACCTAGCGGGCACTTGGATGATGCAAGTTCCCTAGCCAGCACTAAGACTATTGGTTCCCTAACGGGCACTTGGACTATGTAGGTTCCATAGCGGGCACTTGGACTTTGTAGGTTCTTTATCAGGCACTTGGACTATATAGCTTTCTATTGGGCACTTGGACTATGTAGGTTAACTAGCGGGCACGTGGACTATCAAGGTTACCTAGCGGGCACTTGGTCTATGTACATACCCTAGCAGACACTAAGACTATGTATGTCCCCTAGAGGGCACTTGGACTATCTGGGTTCACTAAAGGGCCCTAGGACTATCTAGTTTATCTAGCGGGTACTTGGTCTATGTAGGTCAACTAGCGAGCCCTTGGACTATCTAGGTTAGCTAACGGGCACTTGGACTGTCTAGGTTACCTAGAGGGCAATTGGATTATCTAGGTTAACGAACGGGCACTTGGACTATGTAGGTTACCTAGCGGGCACTTGGCCTATGTAGGTTAACTAGAAGGCACTTGGACTATCAAGGTTACCTAGCCGGTTCTTGGACTATGTAGGTTACCAGGGGGCACTTGGACTATCTAGGTTAACGAACGTGCACTTGGACTATGTAGGTAACCTAGCGGGCACTTGGACTGTCTAGGTAACCTAGCGGGCACTTGGACTATCTAGGTTAACGAACGGGCACTTGGACTATGTAGGTTATCTAGCGGACACTTTGACAATCTAGGTTAGCTAACGGCCAATTGGACTATCAAGGTTACCTAACGGGCACTTGGACTATGTAGGTTACCTAGCGGGCACTTGGACTATCTTGGTGACCTAGCAGGCACTTTGACTATCTAGGTTAACTAACGGGCACTTGGACTATGTAGGTTGCCTAGCGAGCATTTGGACTATGTAGGTTCCCTAGCGGGCGCTTGGACTATGTAGGTTCCCTAGCGGGTACTTGGACTGTCTAGGTTAACTAGCGGGCAATTGGACTGTCTAGGTTACCTAGTGGGCACTTGGACTATGTAGTTTACCTAGCAGGCACTTGGACTATGTAGGTTAACTAGCGGGCACTTGGACTATCTAGGTTACCTAGCGGGCCCTTGGACTATGTACGTTCCCTAGCGGGCACTTGGGCTATCTATGTTACCTAGCGGGCACATGGATGATGCAAGTAACCTAGCCAGCACTAAGACTATTGTTTCCCTAACGGGCACTTGGACTATGTAGGTTCCATAGCGGGCACTTGGACTTTGTAGGTTCTTTATCGGGCACTTGGACTATATAGGTTTCTATCGGGCACTTGGACTATGTAGGTTAACTAGCGGGCACGTGGACTATCAAGGTTACCTAGCGGGCACTTGGTCTATGTACATACCCTAGCGGACACTAAGACTATGTATGTCCCCTAGAGGGTACTTGGACTATCTGGGTTAACTAAAGGGCCCTAAGACTATCTAGTTTATCTAACGGGTACTTGGTCTATGTAGGTCAACTAGCGGGCCCTTGGACTATCTAGGTTAGCTAACGGGCACTTGGACTGTCTACGTTACCTAGCGGGCACTTGGATTATCTAGGTTAACGAACGGGCACTTGGACTATGTAGGTTACCTAGCGGGCACTTGGCCTATGTAGGTTAACTAGAAGGCACTTGGACTATCAAGGTTACCTAGCCGGCTCTTGGACTATGTAGGTTACCAGGGGGCACTTGGACTATCTAGGTTAACGAACGTGCACTTGGACTATGTAGGTAACCTAGCGGGCACTTGGACTGTCTAGGTAACCTAGCGGGCAAGTGGACTATCTAGGTTAACGAACGGGCACTTGGACTATGTAGGTTATCTAGCGGACACTTTGACTATCTAGGTTAGCTAACGGCCATTTGGACTATCAAGGTTACCTAACGGGCCCTTGGACTATGTAGGTTACCTAGCGGGCACTTGGACTATCTTGGTTACCTAACAGGCACTTTGACTATCTAGGTTAACTAACGGGCACTTGGCATATGTAGGTTGCCTAGCGAGCATTTGGACTATGTAGGTTCGCTAGCGGGCGCTTGTACTATGTAGGTTCCCTAGCGGGTACTTGGACTGTCTAGGTTAACTAGCGGGCAATTGGACTGTCTAGGTTACCTAGTGGGCACTTGGACTATGTAGTTTACCTAGCAGGCACTTGGACTATGTAGGTTAACTAGCGGGCACTTGGACTATCTAGGTTACCTAGCGGGCCCATGGACTATGTACGTTCTCTAGCGGGCACTTGGGCTATCTACGTTACCTAGCGGGCACTTGGACTACGTAGGTTAACGAACGGGCACTTGGACAATGTATGTAACCTAATGGTCACTTGGACTGTCTAGGTTACCTAGCGGGCACTTGGAATATGAAGGTTAACTAGCGGGCTCTTGGTCTATGTAGGTTAACTAGCAGGCCCTTGGACTATGTAAGTTAACTAGAGGGCACTTGGACGATCCTAGTTAACTAGCGGGCCCTTGGACTATGTAGGTTAACTAGCGGGCACTTGGACTATCTAGGTTAACTAGCGGGCACTTGGACTATGTAAGTTACCTAGCGGACACTGGAATATCTAGGTTAACTAGCGGGCACTTGGACTATCTAGGTTAACTAGCGGGCCCTTGGACTATCTAGGTTTACTAGCGGGCACTTGTACTATCTAGGTTAACTAGCGGGCACTTGCACTATGTAGGTTACCTAGCGGGCACATGGACTATGTAGGTTATCTAGCGGGCACTTGGACTATCTAGGTTACCTAGCCCGCACTTGGACTATGTAGGTTAACTATAAGGCACTTGGACTATCAAGGTTACCTAGCGGGTTCTTGGAATATGTAGGTTACCAGCGGGCTCTTGGATGGTCTAGGTTAATGAACATGCACCTGGACTATGTAGGTAACCTAGCGGGCACTTAGACTGTCTAGTTTACCTAGCGGGCACTTGGACTATCTAGGTTAACGAACGGACACTTGGACTATGTAGGTAACCTAGCGGGAAGTTGGACTGTCTAGGTTACCTAGCGGGCACTTGGACTATCTATGTTAACGAACGGGCACTTGGACTATCTAGGTTAACTAGCGGGCCCTTCGTCTATGTAGGTTAACTAGCAGGCCCTTTGACTATGTAAGTTAACTAGAGGGCACTTGGACGATCCTGGTTAATTGGCGGGCACTTGGACTATCTAGGTTAACCAGCGGTCCCTTGGACTATCTAGGTTACCTAACGGGCACTTGGACTATGTAGGTTCCCTAGCGGGCACTTGGAGTATGTGAGTTCCCTATCGGGCACTTGGACTATGTAGGTTACTAGCGGGCATTTGGACTATGTAGGTTACCTAACGGGCACTTGGCCTATGTAGGTTCCCTATCGGGCACTTTGACAATGTAGGTGACCTCGCGGGCCCTTGGACTATATAGGTTAACAAGCGGGCCTGTGGACCATCTAGGTTTCCTTGCGGGCACTTGGGCTATCTAGGTTACTTAGCGGGCACTTGAACTATGTACGTTCTCTAACGGCACTTGGAGTATGTTGGTTCCCTAGCGGGCACTTGGACTATGTAGGTTCCTCAGCGGGCACTTGGACTATGTAGGTTCCCTATCGTGCACTTGGACTATGTAGGTTAACTAGCGGGCCCTTGGACTATCTAGATTACCTAGCGGGCACTTGGATGATACAAGTTCCCTAGCCAGCACTAAGACGATTGGTTCCCTAACGGGCACTGGGACTATGTAGGTTCCATAGCGGGCACTTGGACTTTGTAGGTTCTTTATCGGGCACTTGGAGTATATAGGTTTCTATCGGGCACTTGGACTATGTAGGTTAACTAGCGGGCACGTGGACTATCAAGGTTACCTAGCGGGCACTTGGTCTATGTACACCCTAGCGGGCACTAGGACTATGTATGTCCCCTAGAGGGCACTTGGACTATCTGGGTTAACTAAAGTGCACTAGTACTATCTAATTTAACTAGCGGGTACTTGGTCTATGTAGGTCAACTAGCGGGCCCTTGGACTATCTAGGTTAGCTAATGGGCACTTGGTCTGTCTATGTTGACTAGCGGGCACTTGGACTATGTAGGTTAACTAGCGGGCACTTGGACTGTCTAGGTTACCTAGCGGGCACTTGGACTATATAGGTTCCCTAAAAGGCACTTGGACTAGGTAGGTTACTTATCGGGCACTTTGACTATGTAGGTTAACTAGCAGGCACTTGGACTATCTAGGTTACCTATCGGGCACTTGGACTATCTAGGTTAACGAACGGGCACTTGGACTATGTATGTTAGCTAACAGGCACTTTGACTATCTAGGTTAACTAACGGGCGCTTGGACTATGTAGGTTCCCTAGCGTGTACCTGGACTGTCTAGGTTGACTAGCAGGCACTTGGACTGTCTAGATTACCTAGTGGGCACTTGGACTATGTAGTTTACCTAGCAGGCACTTGGACTATGTAGGTTAACTAGCAGGCACTTGGACTATCTAGGTTACCTATCGGGCACTTGGACTATGTCCGTTCCCTAGCGGGCACTTGGGCTATCTACATTACCTAGCGGGCCCTTGGGCTACCTAGGTTAACGAACGGGCACTTAGACTATGTAGTTAAAATAGTGGTCACTTGGACTGTCTAGGTTACCTAGCGGGCACTTGGACTATGTAAGTTAACTAGTGGGCCCTTGGTCTATGTAGGTTAACTAGCAGGCCCTTTGACTATGTAAGTTAACTAGAGGGCACTTGGATGATCCTGGTTAATTAGTGGGCACTTGGACTATCTAGGTTAACTAGCGGGCACTTGGACTATCTAGGTTACCTAACGGGCACTTGGACTATGTAGGTTCCCTAGCGGGCACTTGGAGTATGTGAGTTCCCTAACGGGCACTTGGACTATGTACGTTACTAGCGGGCATTTGGACTATGTAGGTTACCTAACGGGCACTGGGCCTATGTAGGTTCCCTATCGGTCACTTGGACAATGTATGTGACCTCACGGGCACTTGGACTATGTACGTTCCCTAACGGGCACTTGGAGTATGTAGGTTCCCTAGCGGGCACTTGGACTATGTAGGTTCCTCAGCGGGCACTTGGACTATGTAGGTTCCCTATCGGGCACTTGGACTATGTAGGTTAACTAGCGGGCCCTTGGACTATGTAGGTTACCTATCGGGCACTTTGACTATGTAGGTTAACTAGCTGGCACTTGGACTATCCAGGTTACGAGGCGGGCACTTGGACTATCTAGGTTAACGAACGGACACTCGGACTATGTATGTAACCTAGCGGGCACTTGGACTCTCTAGGTTCCCTAGCGGGCACTTGGACTATCTAGGTTTACGAACGGGCACTTGGACTATGTATGTTAGCTAACAGGCACTTTGACTATCTAGGTTAACTAACGGGCGCTTGGACTATGTAGGTTCCCTAGCGTGTACCTGGACTGTCTAGGTTGACTAGCAGGCAATTGGACTGTCTAGATTACCTAGTGGGCACTTGGACTATGTAGTTTACCTAGCAGGCACATGGACTATGTAAGTTAATTAGTGGGTACTTGGATTATGTAGGTTCCCTAGCGGGCATTTGGACTATATAGATTACCTAGCGGGCACTTGAACTATCTAGGTTACCTAGCGGGTACTTGGATTATCTAGGTTAACTAGCGGGCATTTGGACTATCTAGGTGACCTAACGGGCACTTGGACTATGTAGGTTCCCTAGCGGGCACTTGGAGTATGTGAGTTCCCTATCTGGCACTTGGACTATGTAGGTTACTAGCGGGCATTTGGACTATGTAGGTTACCTAACGGGCACTTGGCCTATGTAGGTTAACTAGCTGGCACTTGGACTATCCAGGTTACGAGGCGGGCACTTGGACTATCTAGGTTAACGAACGGACACTTGCACTATGTAGGTTACCTAGCGGGCACTTGGACTATGTAGGTTAACGAACGGGCACTTGGACTATGTATGTTAGCTAACAGGCACTTGGACTATCTAGGTTAACTAACGGGCGCTTGGACTATGTAGGTTCCCTAGCGTGTACCTGGACTGTCTAGGTTGACTAGCAGGCACTTGGACTGTCTAGATTACCTAGTGGGCACTTGGACTATGTAGTTTACCTAGCAGGCAATTGGACTATGTAGGTTAACTAGCGGGCACTTGGACTATCTAAGTTACCTACCGGGCACTTGGACTATGTACGTTCCCTAGCGGGCACTTGGGCTATCTACATTACCCAGCGGGCCCTTGGACTACCTAGGTTAACGAACGGGCACTTGGACTATGTAGGTAACCTAGTGGTCACTTGGACTGTCTAGGTTACCTAGCGGGCACTTGGACTATGTAAGTTAACTAGCGGGACCTTGGTCTATGTAGGTTAACTAGCAGGCCCTTTGACTATGTAAGTTAACTAGAGGGCACTTGGACGATCCTGGTTAATTAGCGGGCACTTGGACTATCTAGGTTAACTAGCGGGCACTTGGACTATCTAGGTTACCTAACGGGCACTTAGACTATGTAGGTTCCCTAGCGGGCACTTGGAGTATGTGAGTTCCCTATTGGGCACTTGGACTATGTAAGTTACTAGCGGGCATTTGGACTATGTAGGTTACCTAACGGGCACTTGGCCTATGTAGGTTCCCTATCGGTCACTTGGACAATGTAGGTGACCTCGCCGGCACTTGGACTATATAGGTTAACAAGCGGGCCTGTGGACCATCTAGGTTACCTAGCGGGCACTTGGACTATCTAGGTTACTTAGCAGGCACTTGAACTATGTACGTTCCCTAAAGGGCACTTGGAGTATGTAGGTTCCCTATCGGGCACTTGGACTATGTAGGTTCCTCAGCGGGCACTTGGACTATGTAGGTTCCCTATCGGGCACTTGGACTATGTAGGTTAACCAGCGGACCCTTGGACTATCTAGGTTACCTAGCGGGCACTTGGATGATGCAAGTTCCCTAGCCAGCATTAAGACTATTGTTTCCTAACGGGCACTTGGACTATGTAGGTTCCATAGCGGGCACTTGGCCTTTGTAGGTTCTTTATCGGGCACTTGGACTATATAGGTTTCTATCGGGCACTTGGACTATGTAGGTTAACTAGCGGGCACGTGGACTATCAATGTTACCTAGCGGGCACTTGGTCTATGTACATACCCTAGCGGGCACTAGGACTATGTATGTCCTCTAGAGGGCACTTGGACTATCTGGGTTAACTAAAGGGCACTAGGACTATCTAATTTAACTAGCGGGTACTTGGTCTATGTAGGTCAACTAGCGGGCCCTTGGACTATCTAGGTTGCTAACGGGCACTTGGTCTGTCTAGGTTAACTAGCGGGCACTTGGACTATGTAGGTTAACTAGCTGGCACTTGGACTGTCTAGGTTACCTAGCGGGCACTTTGACTATATAGGTTCCCTAGAAGGCACTTGGACTATGTAGGTTACCTATCGGGCACTTTGACTATGTAGGTTAACTAGCTGGCACTTGGACTATCCAGGTTACGAGGCGGGCACTTGGACTATCTAGGTTACCTAGCGGGCAATTGGACTATCTAGGTTAACGAACGGGCACTTGGACTATGTATGTTAGCTAACAGGCACTTTGACTATCTAGGTTAACTAACGGGCGCTTGGACTATGTAGGTTCCCTAGCGTGTACCTGGACTGTCTATGTTGACTAGCAGGCACTTGGTTGTCTAGATTACCTAGTGGTCACTTGGACTATGTAGTTTACCTAGCAGGCACTTGTACTATGTAGGTTAACTAGTGGGCATTTGGACTATCTAAGTTACCTACCGGGCACTTGGAGTATGTACGTTCCCTAGCGGGCACTTGGGCTATCTACATTACCTAGCGGGCCCTTGGACTACGTAGGTTAACGAACGGGCACTTGGACTATGTAGGTAACCTAGTGGTCACTTGGATTGTCTAGGTTACCTAGCGGGCACTTGGACTATGTAAGTTAACTAGCGGGCCCTTGGTCTATGTAGGTTAACTAGCAGGTCCTTTGACTATGTAAGTTAACAAGAGGGCAGTTGGACGATCCTGGTTAATTAGCGGGCACTTGAACTATCTAGGTTAACTAGCGGGCACTTGGACTATCTAGGTTACCTAACGGGCACTTGGAGTATGTAGGTTCCCTAGCGGGCACTTGGAGTATGTGAGTTCCCCATCGGGCACTTGGACTATGTAGGTTACTAGCGGGCATTTGGACTATGTAGTTTACCTAACGGGCACTTGGCCTATGTAGGTTCCCTATCGGTCACTTGGACAATGTAGGTGACCTCGCGGGCACTTGGACTATATAGGTTAACAAGCGGGCCTGTGGACCATCTAGGTTACCTAGCGGGCACTTGGACTATCTAGGTTACTTAGCGGGCTCTTGAACTATGTACGTTCCCTAACGGACACTTGGAGTATGCAGGTTCCCTATCGGGCACTTGGACTATGTAGGTTCTCTATCGGGCACTTGGACTATGTAGGTTAACTAGCGGGCCCTTGGACTATCTAGGTTACCTAGCGGGCACTTGGATGATGCAAGTTCCCTAGCCAGCACTAAGACTATTGGTTCCCTAACGGGCACTTGGACTATGTAGGTTCCATAGCGGGCACTTGGACTTTGTAAGTTCTTTATCGGGCACTTGGACTATATAGGTTTCTATCGGGCACTTGGACTATGTAGGTTAACTAGCGGGCACGTGGACTATCAAGGTTACCTAGCGGCCACTTGGTCTATGTACATACCCTAGCGGGCTCTAGGAGTATGTATGTCCCCTAGAGGGCACTTGGACTATCTAGGTTAACTAAAGGGCACTAGGACTATCTAATTTAACTAGCGGGTACTTGGTCTATGTAGGTCAACTAGCGGGCCCTTGGACATCTAGGTTAGCTAACGGGCACTTGGCCTGTCTAGGTTAACTAGCGGGCACGTGGACTATGTAGGTTAACTAGCGGGCACTTGGACTGTCTAGGTTACCTAGCGGGCACTTGGACTATATAGGTTCCCTAGAAGGCACTTGGACTATGTAGGTTACCTATCGGGCACTTTGACTATGTAGGTTAACTAGCTGGCACTTGGACTATCCAGGTTACGAGGCGGGCACTTGGACTATCTAGGTTAACGAACGGACACTCGGACTATGTAGGTAACCTAGCGGGCACTTGGACTCTCTAGGTTCCCTAGCGGCCACTTGGACTATCTAGGTTAACGAACGGGCACTTGGACTATGTATGTTAGCTAACAGGCACTTTGACTATCTAGGTTGACTAACGGGCGCTTGGACTATGTAGGTTCCCTAGCGTGGACCTGGACTGTCTAGGTTGACTAGCAGGCAATTGGACTGTCTAGATTACTTAGTGGGCACTTGGGCTATGTAGTTTACCAAGCAGGCACATGGACTATGTAGGTTAATTATTGGGTACTTGGATTATGTAGGTTCCCTAGCGGGCATTTGGACTATATAGATTACCTAGTGGGCACTTGAACTATCTAGGTTACCTAGCGGGTACTTGGATTATCTAGGTTAACTAGCGGGCATTTGGACTATCTAGGTTACCTAACGGGCACTTGGACTATGTAGGTTCCCTAGTGGGCACTTGGAGTATGTGAGTTCCCTATCGGGCACTTGGACTATGTAGGTTACTAGCAGGCATTTGGACTATGTAGGTTACCTAACGGGCACTTGGCCTATGTAGGTTAACTAGCTGGCACTTGGACTATCCAGGTTACGAGGCGGGCACTTGGACTATCTAGGATAACGAATGGACACTTGGACTATGTAGGTTACCTAGCGGGCACTTGGACTCTCTAGGTTACCTAGCGGGCACTTGGACTATCTAGGTTAACGAACGGGCACTTGGACTATGTTTGTTAGCTAACAGGCACTTTGACTATCTAGGTTAACTAACGGGCGCTTGGACTATGTAGGTTCCCTAGCGTGTACCTGGACTGTCTAGGTTGACTAGCAGGCACTTGGACTGTATAGATTACCTAGTGGGCACTTGGACTATGTAGGTTAACTAGCGGGCACTTGGACTATGTAGTTTACCTAGCAGGCACTTGGAATATGTAGGTTAACTAGCGGGCACTTGGACTATCTAGGTTACCTACCGGGCACTTTGACTATGTACGTTCCCTAGCGGGCACTTGGGCTATCTACATTACCTAGCGGGCCCTTGGACTACGTAGGTTAACGAACGGGCACTTGGACTATGTAGGTAACCTAGTGGTCACTTGGACTGTCTAGGTTACCTAGCGGGCACTTGGACTATGTAGGTAAACTAGCGGGCTCTTGGTCTATGTAGGTTAACTAGCAGGCCCTTGGACTATGTAAGTTAACTAGAGGGCACCTGGACGATCCTAGTTAACTAGCGGGCCCTTGGACTATCTAGGTTAACTAGCGGGCACTTGGACTATGTAAGTTACCTAGCGGACACTTGGAATATCTAGGTTAACTAGCGGGCACTTGGACTATCTAGGTTAACTAGCGGGCACTTGCACTATGTAGGTTACCTAGCGGGCAATGGACTATGTAGGTTACCTAGCGGGGACTTGGACTATCTAGGATACCTAGCCCGCACTTGGACTATGTAGGTTAACTATAAGGCACTTGGACTATCAAGGTTACCTAGCAGGCTCTTGGAATATGTAGGTTACCAGCGGGCACTTGGACTATCTAGGTTAACTTGCGGGCACTTGCACTATGTAGGTTACCTAGCGGGCACGTGGACTATTTAGGTTACCTAGCGGGCACTTGGATTATCTAGGATACCTAGCCCGCACTTGGACTATGTAGGTTAACTATAAGGCACTTGGACTATCAAGGTTGCCTAGCGGGCTCTTGGAATATGTAGGTTACCAGCTGGCACTTGGACTATCTAGGTTAACTTGCGGGCACTTGCACTATGTAGGTTACCTAGCGGGCACATGGACTATTTAGGTTACCTAGCGGGCACTTGGATTATCTAGGATACCTAGCCCGCACTTGGACTATGTAGGTTAACTATAAGGCACTTGGACTATCAAGGTTACCTAGCGGGCTCTTGGAATATGTAGGTTACCAGCGGGCACTTGGACGGTCTAGGTTAACGAACGTGCACCTGGACTATGTAGGTAACCTAGCGGGCACTTGGACTGTCTAGGTTACCTAGCGGGCACTTGGACTATCTAGGTTAACGAACGGACACTTGGACTATGTAGGTAACCTAGCGGGAACATGGACTGTCTAGGTTACCTAGCGGGCAATTGGACTATCTAGGTTAACGAACGGGCACTTGGACTATCTAGGTTTACTAGCGGGCCCTTGATCTATGTAGGTTAACTAGCAGGCCCTTTGACTATGTAAGTTAACTAGAGGGCACTTGGACGATCCTGGTTAATTAGCGGGCACTTGGACTATCTAGGTTAACTAGCGGTCCCTTGGACTATCTAGGTTACCTAACGGGCACTTGGACTATGTAGGTTCCCAGCTGGCACTTGGAGTATGTGAGTTCCCTATCGGGCACTTGGACTATGTAGGTTACTAGCGGGCATTTGGACTATGTAGGTTACCTAACGGGCACTTGGCCTATGTAGGTTCCCTATCGGGCACTTGGACAATGTAGGTGACCTCGCGGGCACTTGCACTATATAGGTTAACAAGCGGGCCTGTGGATCATCTAGGTTACCTAGCGGGCACTTGGACTATCTAGGTTACTTAGCGGGCACTTGAACTATGTACGTTCCCTAACGGGCACTTGGAGTATGTAGGTTCCCTAGCGGGCAATTGGACTATGTAGGTTCCTCAGCGGGCACTTGGACTATGTAGGTTCCCTATCGGGCACTTGGACTATGTAGGTTACCTAGCGGGCACTTGGATGATGCAAGTTCCCTAGCCAGCACTAAGACTATTGGTTCCCTAACGGGCACTTGGACTATGTAGGTTCCATAGCGGGCACTTGGACTTTGTAAGTTCTTTATCGGGCACTTGGACTATATAGGTTTCTATCGGGCACTTGGACTATGTAGGTTAACTAGCGGGCACGTGGACTATCAAGGTTACCTAGCGGCCACTTGGTCTATGTACATACCCTAGCGGGCTCTAGGAGTATGTATGTCCCCTAGAGGGCACTTGGACTATCTAGGTTAACTAAAGGGCACTAGGACTATCTAATTTAACTAGCGGGTACTTGGTCTATGTAGGTCAACTAGCGGGCCCTTGGACATCTAGGTTAGCTAACGGGCACTTGGCCTGTCTAGGTTAACTAGCGGGCACTTGGACTATGTAGGTTAACTAGCGGGCACTTGGACTGTCTAGGTTACCTAGCGGGCACTTGGACTATATAGGTTCCCTAGAAGGCACTTGGACTATGTAGGTTACCTATCGGGCACTTTGACTATGTAGGTTAACTAGCTGGCACTTGGACTATCCAGGTTACGAGGCGGGCACTTGGACTATCTAGGTTAACGAACGGACACTCGGACTATGTAGGTAACCTAGTGGGCACTTGGACTCTCTAGGTTCCCTAGCGGCCACTTGGACTATCTAGGTTAACGAACGGGCACTTGGACTATGTATGTTAGCGAACAGGCACTTTGACTATCTAGGTTGACTAACGGGCGCTTGGACTATGTAGGTTCCCTAGCGTGGACCTGGACTGTCTAGGTTGACTAGCAGGCAATTGGACTGTCTAGATTACTTAGTGGGCACTTGGGCTATGTAGTTTACCAAGCAGGCACATGGACTATGTAGGTTAATTATTGGGTACTTGGATTATGTAGGTTCCCTAGCGGGCATTTGGACTATATAGATTACCTAGCGGGCACTTGAACTATCTAGGTTACCTAGCGGGTACTTGGATTATCTAGGTTAACTAGCGGGCATTTGGACTATCTAGGTTACCTAACGGGCACTTGGACTATGTAGGTTCCCTAGCGGGCACTTGGAGTATGTGAGTTCCCTATCGGGCACTTGGACTATGTAGGTTACTAGCAGGCATTTGGACTATGTAGGTTACCTAACGGGCACTTGGCCTATGTAGGTTAACTAGCTGGCACTTGGACTATCCAGGTTACGAGGCGGGCACTTGGACTATCTAGGATAACGAATGGACACTTGGACTATGTAGGTTAACTAGCAGGCCCTTGGACTATGTAAGTTAACTAGAGGGCACCTGGACGATCCTAGTTAACTAGCGGGCCCTTGGACTATCTAGGTTAACTAGCGGGCACTTGGACTATGTAAGTTACCTAGCGGACACTTGGAATATCTAGGTTAACTAGCGGGCACTTGGACTATCTAGGTTAACTAGCGGGCACTTGCACTATGTAGGTTACCTAGCGGGCAATGGACTATGTAGGTTACCTAGCGGGCACTTGGACTATCTAGGATACCTAGCCCGCACTTGGACTATGTAGGTTAACTATAAGGCACTTGGACTATCAAGGTTACCTAGCGGGCTCTTGGAATATGTAGGTTACCAGCGGGCACTTGGACTATCTAGGTTAACTTGCGGGCACTTGCACTATGTAGGTTACCTAGCGGGCACGTGGACTATTTAGGTTACCTAGCGGGCACTTGGATTATCTAGGATACCTAGCCCGCACTTGGACTATGTAGGTTAACTATAAGGCACTTGGACTATCAAGGTTGCCTAGCGGGCTCTTGGAATATGTAGGTTACCAGCTGGCACTTGGACTATCTAGGTTAACTTGCGGGCACTTGCACTATGTAGGTTACCTAGCGGGCACATGGACTATTTAGGTTACCTAGCGGGCACTTGGATTATCTAGGATACCTAGCCCGCACTTGGACTATGTAGGTTAACTATAAGGCACTTGGACTATCAAGGTTACCTAGCGGGCTCTTGGAATATGTAGGTTACCAGCGGGCACTTGGACGGTCTAGGTTAACGAACGTGCACCTGGACTATGTAGGTAACCTAGCGGGCACTTGGACTGTCTAGGTTACCTAGCGGGCACTTGGACTATCTAGGTTAACGAACGGACACTTGGACTATGTAGGTAACCTAGCGGGAACATGGACTGTCTAGGTTACCTAGCGGGCAATTGGACTATCTAGGTTAACGAACGGGCACTTGGACTATCTAGGTTTACTAGCGGGCCCTTGATCTATGTATTTTAACTAGCAGGCCCTTTGACTATGTAAGTTAACTAGAGGGCACTTGGACGATCCTGGTTAATTAGCGGGCACTTGGACTATCTAGGTTAACTAGCGGTCCCTTGGACTATCTAGGTTACCTAACGGGCACTTGGACTATGTAGGTTCCCAGCTGGCACTTGGAGTATGTGAGTTCCCTATCGGGCACTTGGACTATGTAGGTTACTAGCGGGCATTTGGACTATGTAGGTTACCTAACGGGCACTTGGCCTATGTAGGTTCCCTATCGGGCACTTGGACAATGTAGGTGACCTCGCGGGCACTTGCACTATATAGGTTAACAAGCGGGCCTGTGGATCATCTAGGTTACCTAGCGGGCACTTGGACTATCTAGGTTACTTAGCGGGCACTTGAACTATGTACGTTCCCTAACGGGCACTTGGAGTATTTAGGTTCCCTAGCGGGCAATTGGACTATGTAGGTTCCTCAGCGGGCACTTGGACTATGTAGGTTCCCTATCGGGCACTTGGACTATGTAGGTTACCTAGCGGGCACTTGGATGATGCAAGTTCCCTAGCCAGCACTAAGACTATTGGTTCCCTAACGGGCACTTGGACTATGTAGGTTCCATAGCGGGCACTTGGACTTTGTAAGTTCTTTATCGGGCACTTGGACTATATAGGTTTCTATCGGGCACTTGGACTATGTAGGTTAACTAGCGGGCACGTGGACTATCAAGGTTACCTAGCGGCCACTTGTTCTATGTACATACCCTAGCGGGCTCTAGGAGTATGTATGTCCCCTAGAGGGCACTTGGACTATCTAGGTTAACTAAAGGGCACTAGGACTATCTAATTTAACTAGCGGGTACTTGGTCTATGTAGGTCAACTAGCGGGCCCTTGGACATCTAGGTTAGCTAACGGGCACTTGGCCTGTCTAGGTTAACTAGCGGGCACTTGGACTATGTAGGTTAACTAGCGGGCACTTGGACTGTCTAGGTTACCTAGCGGGCACTTGGACTATATAGGTTCCCTAGAAGGCACTTGGACTATGTAGGTTACCTATCGGGCACTTTGACTATGTAGGTTAACTAGCTGGCACTTGGACTATCCAGGTTACGAGGCGGGCACTTGGACTATCTAGGTTAACGAACGGACACTCGGACTATGTAGGTAACCTAGCGGGCACTTGGACTCTCTAGGTTCCCTAGCGGCCACTTGGACAATCTAGGTTAACGAACGGGCACTTGGACTATGTATGTTAGCTAACAGGCACTTTGACTATCTAGGTTGACTAACGGGCGCTTGGACTATGTAGGTTCCCTAGCGTGGACCTGGACTGTCTAGGTTGACTAGCAGGCAATTGGACTGTCTAGATTACTTAGTGGGCACTTGGGCTATGTAGTTTACCAAGCAGGCACATGGACTATGTAGGTTAATTATTGGGTACTTGGATTATGTAGGTTCTCTAGCGGGCATTTGGACTATATAGATTACCTAGCGGGCACTTGAACTATCTAGGTTACCTAGCGGGTACTTGGATTATCTAGGTTAACTAGCGGGCATTTGGACTATCTAGGTTACCTAACGGACACTTGGACTATGTAGGTTCCCTAGCGGGCACTTGGAGTATGTGAGTTCCCTATCGGGCACTTGGACTATGTAGGTTACTAGCAGGCATTTGGACTATGTAGGTTACCTAACGGGCACTTGGCCTATGTAGGTTAACTAGCTGGCACTTGGACTATCCAGGTTATGAGGCGGGCACTTGGACTATCTAGGATAACGAATGGACACTTGGACTATGTAGGTTACCTAGCGGGCACTTGGACTCTCTAGGTTACCTAGCGGGCACTTGGACTATCTAGGTTAACGAATGGGCACTTGGACTATGTTTGTTAGCTAACAGGCACTTTGACTATCTAGGTTAACTAACGGGCGCTTGGACTATGTAGGTTCCCTAGCGTGTACCTGGACTGTCTAGGTTGACTAGCAGGCACTTGGACTGTATAGATTACCTAGTGGGCACTTGGACTATGTAGGTTAACTAGCGGGCACTTGGACTATGTAGTTTACCTAGCAGGCACTTGGAATATGTAGGTTAACTAGCGGGCACTTGGACTATCTAGGTTACCTACCGGGCACTTTGACTATGTACGTTCCCTAGCGGGCACTTGGGCTATCTACATTACCTAGCGGGCCCTTGGACTACGTAGGTTAACGAACGGGCACTTGGACTATGTAGGTAACTTAGTGGTCACTTGGACTGTCTAGGTTACCTAGCGGGCACTTGGACTATGTAGGTAAACTAGCGGGCTCTTGGTCTATGTAGGTTAACTAGCAGGCCCTTGGACTATGTAAGTTAACTAGAGGGCACCTGGACGATCCTAGTTAACTAGCGGGCCCTTGGACTATCTAGGTTAACTAGCGGGCACTTGGACTATGTAAGTTACCTAGCGGACACTTGGAATATCTAGGTTAACTAGCGGGCACTTGGACTATCTAGGTTAACTAGCGGGCACTTGCACTATGTAGGTTACCTAGCGGGCAATGGACTATGTAGGTTACCTAGCGGGGACTTGGACTATCTAGGATACCTAGCCCGCACTTGGACTATGTAGGTTAACTATAAGGCACTTGGACTATCAAGGTTACCTAGCGGGCTCTTGGAATATGTAGGTTACCAGCGGGCACTTGGACTATCTAGGTTAACTTGCGGGCACTTGCACTATGTAGGTTACCTAGCGGGCACGTGGACTATTTAGGTTACCTAGCGGGCACTTGGATTATCTAGGATACCTAGCCCGCACTTGGACTATGTAGGTTAACTATAAGGCACTTGGACTATCAAGGTTGCCTAGCGGGCTCTTGGAATATGTAGGTTACCAGCTGGCACTTGGACTATCTAGGTTAACTTGCGGGCACTTGCACTATGTAGGTTACCTAGCGGGCACATGGACTATTTAGGTTACCTAGCGGGCACTTGGATTATCTAGGATACCTAGCCCGCACTTGGACTATGTAGGTTAACTATAAGGCACTTGGACTATCAAGGTTACCTAGCGGGCTCTTGGAATATGTAGGTTACCAGCGGGCACTTGGACGGTCTAGGTTAACGAACGTGCACCTGGACTATGTAGGTAACCTAGCGGGCACTTGGACTGTCTAGGTTACCTAGCGGGCACTTGGACTATCTAGGTTAACGAACGGACACTTGGACTATGTAGGTAACCTAGCGGGAACATGGACTGTCTAGGTTACCTAGCGGGCAATTGGACTATCTAGGTTAACGAACGGGCACTTGGACTATCTAGGTTTACTAGCGGGCCCTTGATCTATGTAGGTTAACTAGCAGGCCCTTTGACTATGTAAGTTAACTAGAGGGCACTTGGACGATCCTGGTTAATTAGCGGGCACTTGGACTATCTAGGTTAACTAGCGGTCCCTTGGACTATCTAGGTTACCTAACGGGCACTTGGACTATGTAGGTTCCCAGCTGGCACTTGGAGTATGTGAGTTCCCTATCGGGCACTTGGACTATGTAGGTTACTAGCGGGCATTTGGACTATGTAGGTTACCTAACGGGCACTTGGCCTATGTAGGTTCCCTATCGGGCACTTGGACAATGTAGGTGACCTCGCGGGCACTTGCACTATATAGGTTAACAAGCGGGCCTGTGGATCATCTAGGTTACCTAGGGGGCACTTGGACTATCTAGGTTACTTAGCGGGCACTTGAACTATGTACGTTCCCTAACGGGCACTTGGAGTATGTAGGTTCCCTAGCGGGCAATTGGACTATGTAGGTTCCTCAGCGGGCACTTGGACTTTGTAAGTTCTTTATCGGGCACTTGGACTATATAGGTTTCTATCGGGCACTTGGACTATGTAGGTTAACTAGCGGGCACGTGGACTATCAAGGTTACCTAGCGGCCACTTGGTCTATGTACATACCCTAGCGGGCTCTAGGAGTATGTATGTCCCCTAGAGGGCACTTGGACTATCTAGGTTAACTAAAGGGCACTAGGACTATCTAATTTAACTAGCGGGTACTTGGTCTATGTAGGTCAACTAGCGGGCCCTTGGACATCTAGGTTAGCTAACGGGCACTTGGCCTGTCTAGGTTAACTAGCGGGCACGTGGACTATGTAGGTTAACTAGCGGGCACTTGGACTGTCTAGGTTACCTAGCGGGCACTTGGACTATATAGGTTCCCTAGAAGGCACTTGGACTATGTAGGTTACCTATCGGGCACTTTGACTATGTAGGTTAACTAGCTGGCACTTGGACTATCCAGGTTACGAGGCGGGCACTTGGACTATCTAGGTTAACGAACGGACACTCGGACTATGTAGGTAACCTAGCGGGCACTTGGACTCTCTAGGTTCCCTAGCGGCCACTTGGACTATCTAGGTTAACGAACGGGCACTTGGACTATGTATGTTAGCTAACAGGCACTTTGACTATCTAGGTTGACTAACGGGCGCTTGGACTATGTAGGTTCCCTAGCGTGGACCTGGACTGTCTAGGTTGACTAGCAGGCAATTGGACTGTCTAGATTACTTAGTGGGCACTTGGGCTATGTAGTTTACCAAGCAGGCACATGGACTATGTAGGTTAATTATTGGGTACTTGGATTATGTAGGTTCCCTAGCGGGCATTTGGACTATATAGATTACCTAGCGGGCACTTGAACTATCTAGGTTACCTAGCGGGTACTTGGATTATCTAGGTTAACTAGCGGGCATTTGGACTATCTAGGTTACCTAACGGGCACTTGGACTATGTAGGTTCCCTAGTGGGCACTTGGAGTATGTGAGTTCCCTATCGGGCACTTGGACTATGTAGGTTACTAGCAGGCATTTGGACTATGTAGGTTACCTAACGGGCACTTGGCCTATGTAGGTTAACTAGCTGGCACTTGGACTATCCAGGTTATGAGGCGGGCACTTGGACTATCTAGGATAACGAATGGACACTTGGACTATGTAGGTTACCTAGCGGGCACTTGGACTCTCTAGGTTACCTAGCGGGCACTTGGACTATCTAGGTTAACGAACGGGCACTTGGACTATGTTTGTTAGCTAACAGGCACTTTGACTATCTAGGTTAACTAACGGGCGCTTGGACTATGTAGGTTCCCTAGCGTGTACCTGGACTGTCTAGGTTGACTAGCAGGCACTTGGACTGTATAGATTACCTAGTGGGCACTTGGACTATGTAGGTTAACTAGCGGGCACTTGGACTATGTAGTTTACCTAGCAGGCACTTGGAATATGTAGGTTAACTAGCGGGCACTTGGACTATCTAGGTTACCTACCGGGCACTTTGACTATGTACGTTCCCTAGCGGGCACTTGGGCTATCTACATTACCTAGCGGGCCCTTGGACTACGTAGGTTAACGAACGGGCACTTGGACTATGTAGGTAACCTAGTGGTCACTTGGACTGTCTAGGTTACCTAGCGGGCACTTGGACTATGTAGGTAAACTAGCGGGCTCTTGGTCTATGTAGGTTAACTAGCAGGCCCTTGGACTATGTAAGTTAACTAGAGGGCACCTGGACGATCCTAGTTAACTAGCGGGCCCTTGGACTATCTAGGTTAACTAGCGGGCACTTGGACTATGTAAGTTACCTAGCGGACACTTGGAATATCTAGGTTAACTAGCGGGCACTTGGACTATCTAGGTTAACTAGCGGGCACTTGCACTATGTAGGTTACCTAGCTGGCAATGGACTATGTAGGTTACCTAGCGGGGACTTGGACTATCTAGGATACCTAGCCCGCACTTGGACTATGTAGGTTAACTATAAGGCACTTGGACTATCAAGGTTACCTAGCGGGCTCTTGGAATATGTAGGTTACCAGCGGGCACTTGGACTATCTAGGTTAACTTGCGGGCACTTGCACTATGTAGGTTACCTAGCGGGCACGTGGACTATTTAGGTTACCTAGCGGGCACTTGGATTATCTAGGATACCTAGCCCGCACTTGGACTATGTAGGTTAACTATAAGGCACTTGGACTATCAAGGTTGCCTAGCGGGCTCTTGGAATATGTAGGTTACCAGCTGGCACTTGGACAATCTAGGTTAACTTGCGGGCACTTGCACTATGTAGGTTACCTAGCGGGCACATGGACTATTTAGGTTACCTAGCGGGCACTTGGATTATCTAGGATACCTAGCCCGCACTTGGACTATGTAGGTTAACTATAAGGCACTTGGACTATCAAGGTTACCTAGCGGGCTCTTGGAATATGTAGGTTACCAGCGGGCACTTGGACGGTCTAGGTTAACGAACGTGCACCTGGACTATGTAGGTAACCTAGCGGGCACTTGGACTGTCTAGGTTACCTAGCGGGCACTTGGACTATCTAGGTTAACGAACGGACACTTGGACTATGTAGGTAACCTAGCGGGAACATGGACTGTCTAGGTTACCTAGCGGGCAATTGGACTATCTAGGTTAACGAACGGGCACTTGGACTATCTAGGTTTACTAGCGGGCCCTTGATCTATGTAGGTTAACTAGCAGGCCCTTTGACTATGTAAGTTAACTAGAGGGCACTTGGACGATCCTGGTTAATTAGCGGGCACTTGGACTATCTAGGTTAACTAGCGGTCCCTTGGACTATCTAGGTTACCTAACGGGCACTTGGACTATGTACGTTCCCAGCTGGCACTTGGAGTATGTGAGTTCCCTATCGGGCACTTGGACTATGTAGGTTACTAGCGGGCATTTGGACTATGTAGGTTACCTAACGGGCACTTGGCCTATGTAGGTTCCCTATCGGGCACTTGGACAATGTAGGTGACCTCGTGGGCACTTGCACTATATAGGTTAACAAGCGGGCCTGTGGATCATCTAGGTTACCTAGCGGGCACTTGGACTATCTAGGTTACTTAGCGGGCACTTGAACTATGTACGTTCCCTAACGGGCACTTGGAGTATGTAGGTTCCCTAGCGGGCAATTGGACTATGTAGGTTCCTCAGCGGGCACTTGGACTATGTAGGTTCCCTATCGGGCACTTGGACTATGTAGGTTACCTAGCGGGCACTTGGATGATGCAAGTTCCCTAGCCAGCACTAAGACTATTGGTTCCCTAACGGGCACTTGGACTATGTAGGTTCCATAGCGGGCACTTGGACTTTGTAAGTTCTTTATCGGGCACTTGGACTATATAGGTTTCTATCGGGCACTTGGACTATGTAGGTTAACTAGCGGGCACGTGGACTATCAAGGTTACCTAGCGGCCACTTGGTCTATGTACATACCCTAGCGGGCTCTAGGAGTATGTATGTCCCCTAGAGGGCACTTGGACTATCTAGGTTAACTAAAGGGCACTAGGACTATCTAATTTAACTAGCGGGTACTTGGTCTATGTAGGTCAACTAGCGGGCCCTTGGACATCTAGGTTAGCTAACGGGCACTTGGCCTGTCTAGGTTAACTAGCGGGCACTTGGACTATGTAGGTTAACTAGCGGGCACTTGGACTGTCTAGGTTACCTAGCGGGCACTTGGACTATATAGGTTCCCTAGAAGGCACTTGGACTATGTAGGTTACCTATCGGGCACTTTGACTATGTAGGTTAACTAGCTGGCACTTGGACTATCCAGGTTACGAGGCGGGCACTTGGACTATCTAGGTTAACGAACGGACACTCGGACTATGTAGGTAACCTAGTGGGCACTTGGACTCTCTAGGTTCCCTAGCGGCCACTTGGAC
The DNA here is from genome assembly GCF_050624435.1 of Tenrec ecaudatus. Taxonomy (NCBI): domain Eukaryota; kingdom Metazoa; phylum Chordata; class Mammalia; order Afrosoricida; family Tenrecidae; genus Tenrec; species Tenrec ecaudatus. The sequence continues at coordinate 613,458 of NW_027459452.1, forward strand.
TATCTAGGTTAACGAACGGGCACTTGGACTATGTATGTTAGCGAACAGGCACTTTGACTATCTAGGTTGACTAACGGGCGCTTGGACTATGTAGGTTCCCTAGCGTGGACCTGGACTGTCTAGGTTGACTAGCAGGCAATTGGACTGTCTAGATTACTTAGTGGGCACTTGGGCTATGTAGTTTACCAAGCAGGCACATGGACTATGTAGGTTAATTATTGGGTACTTGGATTATGTAGGTTCCCTAGCGGGCATTTGGACTATATAGATTACCTAGCGGGCACTTGAACTATCTAGGTTACCTAGCGGGTACTTGGATTATCTAGGTTAACTAGCGGGCATTTGGACTATCTAGGTTACCTAACGGGCACTTGGACTATGTAGGTTCCCTAGCGGGCACTTGGAGTATGTGAGTTCCCTATCGGGCACTTGGACTATGTAGGTTACTAGCAGGCATTTGGACTATGTAGGTTACCTAACGGGCACTTGGCCTATGTAGGTTAACTAGCTGGCACTTGGACTATCCAGGTTACGAGGCGGGCACTTGGACTATCTAGGATAACGAATGGACACTTGGACTATGTAGGTTAACTAGCAGGCCCTTGGACTATGTAAGTTAACTAGAGGGCACCTGGACGATCCTAGTTAACTAGCGGGCCCTTGGACTATCTAGGTTAACTAGCGGGCACTTGGACTATGTAAGTTACCTAGCGGACACTTGGAATATCTAGGTTAACTAGCGGGCACTTGGACTATCTAGGTTAACTAGCGGGCACTTGCACTATGTAGGTTACCTAGCGGGCAATGGACTATGTAGGTTACCTAGCGGGCACTTGGACTATCTAGGATACCTAGCCCGCACTTGGACTATGTAGGTTAACTATAAGGCACTTGGACTATCAAGGTTACCTAGCGGGCTCTTGGAATATGTAGGTTACCAGCGGGCACTTGGACTATCTAGGTTAACTTGCGGGCACTTGCACTATGTAGGTTACCTAGCGGGCACGTGGACTATTTAGGTTACCTAGCGGGCACTTGGATTATCTAGGATACCTAGCCCGCACTTGGACTATGTAGGTTAACTATAAGGCACTTGGACTATCAAGGTTGCCTAGCGGGCTCTTGGAATATGTAGGTTACCAGCTGGCACTTGGACTATCTAGGTTAACTTGCGGGCACTTGCACTATGTAGGTTACCTAGCGGGCACATGGACTATTTAGGTTACCTAGCGGGCACTTGGATTATCTAGGATACCTAGCCCGCACTTGGACTATGTAGGTTAACTATAAGGCACTTGGACTATCAAGGTTACCTAGCGGGCTCTTGGAATATGTAGGTTACCAGCGGGCACTTGGACGGTCTAGGTTAACGAACGTGCACCTGGACTATGTAGGTAACCTAGCGGGCACTTGGACTGTCTAGGTTACCTAGCGGGCACTTGGACTATCTAGGTTAACGAACGGACACTTGGACTATGTAGGTAACCTAGCGGGAACATGGACTGTCTAGGTTACCTAGCGGGCAATTGGACTATCTAGGTTAACGAACGGGCACTTGGACTATCTAGGTTTACTAGCGGGCCCTTGATCTATGTATTTTAACTAGCAGGCCCTTTGACTATGTAAGTTAACTAGAGGGCACTTGGACGATCCTGGTTAATTAGCGGGCACTTGGACTATCTAGGTTAACTAGCGGTCCCTTGGACTATCTAGGTTACCTAACGGGCACTTGGACTATGTAGGTTCCCAGCTGGCACTTGGAGTATGTGAGTTCCCTATCGGGCACTTGGACTATGTAGGTTACTAGCGGGCATTTGGACTATGTAGGTTACCTAACGGGCACTTGGCCTATGTAGGTTCCCTATCGGGCACTTGGACAATGTAGGTGACCTCGCGGGCACTTGCACTATATAGGTTAACAAGCGGGCCTGTGGATCATCTAGGTTACCTAGCGGGCACTTGGACTATCTAGGTTACTTAGCGGGCACTTGAACTATGTACGTTCCCTAACAGGCACTTGGAGTATGTAGGTTCCCTAGCGGGCAATTGGACTATGTAGGTTCCTCAGCGGGCACTTGGACTATGTAGGTTCCCTATCGGGCACTTGGACTATGTAGGTTACCTAGCGGGCACTTGGATGATGCAAGTTCCCTAGCCAGCACTAAGACTATTGGTTCCCTAACGGGCACTTGGACTATGTAGGTTCCATAGCGGGCACTTGGACTTTGTAAGTTCTTTATCGGGCACTTGGACTATATAGGTTTCTATCGGGCACTTGGACTATGTAGGTTAACTAGCGGGCACGTGGACTATCAAGGTTACCTAGCGGCCACTTGGTCTATGTACATACCCTAGCGGGCTCTAGGAGTATGTATGTCCCCTAGAGGGCACTTGGACTATCTAGGTTAACTAAAGGGCACTAGGACTATCTAATTTAACTAGCGGGTACTTGGTCTATGTAGGTCAACTAGCGGGCCCTTGGACATCTAGGTTAGCTAACGGGCACTTGGCCTGTCTAGGTTAACTAGCGGGCACTTGGACTATGTAGGTTAACTAGCGGGCACTTGGACTGTCTAGGTTACCTAGCGGGCACTTGGACTATATAGGTTCCCTAGAAGGCACTTGGACTATGTAGGTTACCTATCGGGCACTTTGACTATGTAGGTTAACTAGCTGGCACTTGGACTATCCAGGTTACGAGGCGGGCACTTGGACTATCTAGGTTAACGAACGGACACTCGGACTATGTAGGTAACCTAGTGGGCACTTGGACTCTCTAGGTTCCCTAGCGGCCACTTGGACTATCTAGGTTAACGAACGGGCACTTGGACTATGTATGTTAGCGAACAGGCACTTTGACTATCTAGGTTGACTAACGGGCGCTTGGACTATGTAGGTTCCCTAGCGTGGACCTGGACTGTCTAGGTTGACTAGCAGGCAATTGGACTGTCTAGATTACTTAGTGGGCACTTGGGCTATGTAGTTTACCAAGCAGGCACATGGACTATGTAGGTTAATTATTGGGTACTTGGATTATGTAGGTTCCCTAGCGGGCATTTGGACTATATAGATTACCTAGCGGGCACTTGAACTATCTAGGTTACCTAGCGGGTACTTGGATTATCTAGGTTAACTAGCGGGCATTTGGACTATCTAGGTTACCTAACGGGCACTTGGACTATGTAGGTTCCCTAGCGGGCACTTGGAGTATGTGAGTTCCCTATCGGGCACTTGGACTATGTAGGTTACTAGCAGGCATTTGGACTATGTAGGTTACCTAACGGGCACTTGGCCTATGTAGGTTAACTAGCTGGCACTTGGACTATCCAGGTTACGAGGCGGGCACTTGGACTATCTAGGATAACGAATGGACACTTGGACTATGTAGGTTAACTAGCAGGCCCTTGGACTATGTAAGTTAACTAGAGGGCACCTGGACGATCCTAGTTAACTAGCGGGCCCTTGGACTATCTAGGTTAACTAGCGGGCACTTGGACTATGTAAGTTACCTAGCGGACACTTGGAATATCTAGGTTAACTAGCGGGCACTTGGACTATCTAGGTTAACTAGCGGGCACTTGCACTATGTAGGTTACCTAGCGGGCAATGGACTATGTAGGTTACCTAGCGGGCACTTGGACTATCTAGGATACCTAGCCCGCACTTGGACTATGTAGGTTAACTATAAGGCACTTGGACTATCAAGGTTACCTAGCGGGCTCTTGGAATATGTAGGTTACCAGCGGGCACTTGGACTATCTAGGTTAACTTGCGGGCACTTGCACTATGTAGGTTACCTAGCGGGCACGTGGACTATTTAGGTTACCTAGCGGGCACTTGGATTATCTAGGATACCTAGCCCGCACTTGGACTATGTAGGTTAACTATAAGGCACTTGGACTATCAAGGTTGCCTAGCGGGCTCTTGGAATATGTAGGTTACCAGCTGGCACTTGGACTATCTAGGTTAACTTGCGGGCACTTGCACTATGTAGGTTACCTAGCGGGCACATGGACTATTTAGGTTACCTAGCGGGCACTTGGATTATCTAGGATACCTAGCCCGCACTTGGACTATGTAGGTTAACTATAAGGCACTTGGACTATCAAGGTTACCTAGCGGGCTCTTGGAATATGTAGGTTACCAGCGGGCACTTGGACGGTCTAGGTTAACGAACGTGCACCTGGACTATGTAGGTAACCTAGCGGGCACTTGGACTGTCTAGGTTACCTAGCGGGCACTTGGACTATCTAGGTTAACGAACGGACACTTGGACTATGTAGGTAACCTAGCGGGAACATGGACTGTCTAGGTTACCTAGCGGGCAATTGGACTATCTAGGTTAACGAACGGGCACTTGGACTATCTAGGTTTACTAGCGGGCCCTTGATCTATGTAGGTTAACTAGCAGGCCCTTTGACTATGTAAGTTAACTAGAGGGCACTTGGACGATCCTGGTTAATTAGCGGGCACTTGGACTATCTAGGTTAACTAGCGGTCCCTTGGACTATCTAGGTTACCTAACGGGCACTTGGACTATGTAGGTTCCCAGCTGGCACTTGGAGTATGTGAGTTCCCTATCGGGCACTTGGACTATGTAGGTTACTAGCGGGCATTTGGACTATGTAGGTTACCTAACGGGCACTTGGCCTATGTAGGTTCCCTATCGGGCACTTGGACAATGTAGGTGACCTCGCGGGCACTTGCACTATATAGGTTAACAAGCGGGCCTGTGGATCATCTAGGTTACCTAGCGGGCACTTGGACTATCTAGGTTACTTAGCGGGCACTTGAACTATGTACGTTCCCTAACGGGCACTTGGAGTATGTAGGTTCCCTAGCGGGCAATTGGACTATGTAGGTTCCTCAGCGGGCACTTGGACTATGTAGGTTCCCTATCGGGCACTTGGACTATGTAGGTTACCTAGCGGGCACTTGGATGATGCAAGTTCCCTAGCCAGCACTAAGACTATTGGTTCCCTAATGGGCACTTGGACTATGTAGGTTCCATAGCGGGCACTTGGACTTTGTAAGTTCTTTATCGGGCACTTGGACTATATAGGTTTCTATCGGGCACTTGGACTATGTAGGTTAACTAGCGGGCACGTGGACTATCAAGGTTACCTAGCGGCCACTTGGTCTATGTACATACCCTAGCGGGCTCTAGGAGTATGTATGTCCCCTAGAGGGCACTTGGACTATCTAGGTTAACTAAAGGGCACTAGGACTATCTAATTTAACTAGCGGGTACTTGGTCTATGTAGGTCAACTAGCGGGCCCTTGGACATCTAGGTTAGCTAACGGGCACTTGGCCTGTCTAGGTTAACTAGCGGGCACTTGGACTATGTAGGTTAACTAGCGGGCACTTGGAATGTCTAGGTTACCTAGCGGGCACTTGGACTATATAGGTTCCCTAGAAGGCACTTGGACTATGTAGGTTACCTATCGGGCACTTTGACTATGTAGGTTAACTAGCTGGCACTTGGACTATCCAGGTTACGAGGCGGGCACTTGGACTATCTAGGTTAACGAACGGACACTCGGACTATGTAGGTAACCTAGCGGGCACTTGGACTCTCTAGGTTCCCTAGCGGCCACTTGGACTATCTAGGTTAACGAACGGGCACTTGGACTATGTATGTTAGCTAACAGGCACTTTGACTATCTAGGTTGACTAACGGGCGCTTGGACTATGTAGGTTCCCTAGCGTGGACCTGGACTGTCTAGGTTGACTAGCAGGCAATTGGACTGTCTAGATTACTTAGTGGGCACTTGGGCTATGTAGTTTACCAAGCAGGCACATGGACTATGTAGGTTAATTATTGGGTACTTGGATTATGTAGGTTCTCTAGCGGGCATTTGGACTATATAGATTACCTAGCGGGCACTTGAACTATCTAGGTTACCTAGCGGGTACTTGGATTATCTAGGTTAACTAGCGGGCATTTGGACTATCTAGGTTACCTAACGGACACTTGGACTATGTAGGTTCCCTAGCGGGCACTTGGAGTATGTGAGTTCCCTATCGGGCACTTGGACTATGTAGGTTACTAGCAGGCATTTGGACTATGTAGGTTACCTAACGGGCACTTGGCCTATGTAGGTTAACTAGCTGGCACTTGGACTATCCAGGTTATGAGGCGGGCACTTGGACTATCTAGGATAACGAATGGACACTTGGACTATGTAGGTTACCTAGCGGGCACTTGGACTCTCTAGGTTACCTAGCGGGCACTTGGACTATCTAGGTTAACGAATGGGCACTTGGACTATGTTTGTTAGCTAACAGGCACTTTGACTATCTAGGTTAACTAACGGGCGCTTGGACTATGTAGGTTCCCTAGCGTGTACCTGGACTGTCTAGGTTGACTAGCAGGCACTTGGACTGTATAGATTACCTAGTGGGCACTTGGACTATGTAGGTTAACTAGCGGGCACTTGGACTATGTAGTTTACCTAGCAGGCACTTGGAATATGTAGGTTAACTAGCGGGCACTTGGACTATCTAGGTTACCTACCGGGCACTTTGACTATGTACGTTCCCTAGCGGGCACTTGGGCTATCTACATTACCTAGCGGGCCCTTGGACTACGTAGGTTAACGAACGGGCACTTGGACTATGTAGGTAACTTAGTGGTCACTTGGACTGTCTAGGTTACCTAGCGGGCACTTGGACTATGTAGGTAAACTAGCGGGCTCTTGGTCTATGTAGGTTAACTAGCAGGCCCTTGGACTATGTAAGTTAACTAGAGGGCACCTGGACGATCCTAGTTAACTAGCGGGCCCTTGGACTATCTAGGTTAACTAGCGGGCACTTGGACTATGTAAGTTACCTAGCGGACACTTGGAATATCTAGGTTAACTAGCGGGCACTTGGACTATCTAGGTTAACTAGCGGGCACTTGCACTATGTAGGTTACCTAGCGGGCAATGGACTATGTAGGTTACCTAGCGGGGACTTGGACTATCTAGGATACCTAGCCCGCACTTGGACTATGTAGGTTAACTATAAGGCACTTGGACTATCAAGGTTACCTAGCGGGCTCTTGGAATATGTAGGTTACCAGCGGGCACTTGGACTATCTAGGTTAACTTGCGGGCACTTGCACTATGTAGGTTACCTAGCGGGCACGTGGACTATTTAGGTTACCTAGCGGGCACTTGGATTATCTAGGATACCTAGCCCGCACTTGGACTATGTAGGTTAACTATAAGGCACTTGGACTATCAAGGTTGCCTAGCGGGCTCTTGGAATATGTAGGTTACCAGCTGGCACTTGGACTATCTAGGTTAACTTGCGGGCACTTGCACTATGTAGGTTACCTAGCGGGCACATGGACTATTTAGGTTACCTAGCGGGCACTTGGATTATCTAGGATACCTAGCCCGCACTTGGACTATGTAGGTTAACTATAAGGCACTTGGACTATCAAGGTTACCTAGCGGGCTCTTGGAATATGTAGGTTACCAGCGGGCACTTGGACGGTCTAGGTTAACGAACGTGCACCTGGACTATGTAGGTAACCTAGCGGGCACTTGGACTGTCTAGGTTACCTAGCGGGCACTTGGACTATCTAGGTTAACGAACGGACACTTGGACTATGTAGGTAACCTAGCGGGAACATGGACTGTCTAGGTTACCTAGCGGGCAATTGGACTATCTAGGTTAACGAACGGGCACTTGGACTATCTAGGTTTACTAGCGGGCCCTTGATCTATGTAGGTTAACTAGCAGGCCCTTTGACTATGTAAGTTAACTAGAGGGCACTTGGACGATCCTGGTTAATTAGCGGGCACTTGGACTATCTAGGTTAACTAGCGGTCCCTTGGACTATCTAGGTTACCTAACGGGCACTTGGACTATGTAGGTTCCCAGCTGGCACTTGGAGTATGTGAGTTCCCTATCGGGCACTTGGACTATGTAGGTTACTAGCGGGCATTTGGACTATGTAGGTTACCTAACGGGCACTTGGCCTATGTAGGTTCCCTATCGGGCACTTGGACAATGTAGGTGACCTCGCGGGCACTTGCACTATATAGGTTAACAAGCGGGCCTGTGGATCATCTAGGTTACCTAGCGGGCACTTGGACTATCTAGGTTACTTAGCGGGCACTTGAACTATGTACGTTCCCTAACGGGCACTTGGAGTATGTAGGTTCCCTAGCGGGCAATTGGACTATGTAGGTTCCTCAGCGGGCACTTGGACTATGTAGGTTCCCTATCGGGCACTTGGACTATGTAGGTTACCTAGCGGGCACTTGGATGATGCAAGTTCCCTAGCCAGCACTAAGACTATTGGTTCCCTAACGGGCACTTGGACTATGTAGGTTCCATAGCGGGCACTTGGACTTTGTAAGTTCTTTATCGGGCACTTGGACTATATAGGTTTCTATCGGGCACTTGGACTATGTAGGTTAACTAGCGGGCACGTGGACTATCAAGGTTACCTAGCGGCCACTTGGTCTATGTACATACCCTAGCGGGCTCTAGGAGTATGTATGTCCCCTAGAGGGCACTTGGACTATCTAGGTTAACTAAAGGGCACTAGGACTATCTAATTTAACTAGCGGGTACTTGGTCTATGTAGGTCAACTAGCGGGCCCTTGGACATCTAGGTTAGCTAACGGGCACTTGGCCTGTCTAGGTTAACTAGCGGGCACTTGGACTATGTAGGTTAACTAGCGGGCACTTGGACTGTCTAGGTTACCTAGCGGGCACTTGGACTATATAGGTTCCCTAGAAGGCACTTGGACTATGTAGGTTACCTATCGGGCACTTTGACTATGTAGGTTAACTAGCTGGCACTTGGACTATCCAGGTTACGAGGCGGGCACTTGGACTATCTAGGTTAACGAACGGACACTCGGACTATGTAGGTAACCTAGTGGGCACTTGGACTCTCTAGGTTCCCTAGCGGCCACTTGGACTATCTAGGTTAACGAACGGGCACTTGGACTATGTATGTTAGCGAACAGGCACTTTGACTATCTAGGTTGACTAACGGGCGCTTGGACTATGTAGGTTCCCTAGCGTGGACCTGGACTGTCTAGGTTGACTAGCAGGCAATTGGACTGTCTAGATTACTTAGTGGGCACTTGGGCTATGTAGTTTACCAAGCAGGCACATGGACTATGTAGGTTAATTATTGGGTACTTGGATTATGTAGGTTCCCTAGCGGGCATTTGGACTATATAGATTACCTAGCGGGCACTTGAACTATCTAGGTTACCTAGCGGGTACTTGGATTATCTAGGTTAACTAGCGGGCATTTGGACTATCTAGGTTACCTAACGGGCACTTGGACTATGTAGGTTCCCTAGCGGGCACTTGGAGTATGTGAGTTCCCTATCGGGCACTTGGACTATGTAGGTTACTAGCAGGCATTTGGACTATGTAGGTTACCTAACGGGCACTTGGCCTATGTAGGTTAACTAGCTGGCACTTGGACTATCCAGGTTACGAGGCGGGCACTTGGACTATCTAGGATAACGAATGGACACTTGGACTATGTAGGTTAACTAGCAGGCCCTTGGACTATGTAAGTTAACTAGAGGGCACCTGGACGATCCTAGTTAACTAGCGGGCCCTTGGACTATCTAGGTTAACTAGCGGGCACTTGGACTATGTAAGTTAACTAGAGGGCACCTGGACGATCCTAGTTAACTAGCGGGCCCTTGGACTATCTAGGTTAACTAGCGGGCACTAGGACTATGTAAGTTACCTAGCGGACACTTGGAATATCTAGGTTAACTAGCGGGCACTTGGACTATCTAGGTTAACTAGCGGGCACTTGCACTATGTAGGTTACCTAGCGGGCAATGGACTATGTAGGTTACCCAGCGGGCACTTGGACTATCTAGGATACCTAGCCCGCACTTGGACTATGTAGGTTAACTATAAGGCACTTGGACTATCAAGGTTACCTAGCGGGCTCTTGGAATATGTAGGTTACCAGCGGGCACTTGGACTATCTAGGTTAACTTGCGGGCACTTGCACTATGTAGGTTACCTAGCGGGCACGTGGACTATTTAGGTTACCTAGCGGGCACTTGGATTATCTAGGATACCTAGCCCGCACTTGGACTATGTAGGTTAACTATAAGGCACTTGGACTATCAAGGTTGCCTAGCGGGCTCTTGGAATATGTAGGTTACCAGCTGGCACTTGGACTATCTAGGTTAACTTGCGGGCACTTGCACTATGTAGGTTACCTAGCGGGCACATGGACTATTTAGGTTACCTAGCGGGCACTTGGATTATCTAGGATACCTAGCCCGCACTTGGACTATGTAGGTTAACTATAAGGCACTTGGACTATCAAGGTTACCTAGCGGGCTCTTGGAATATGTAGGTTACCAGCGGGCACTTGGACGGTCTAGGTTAACGAACGTGCACCTGGACTATGTAGGTAACCTAGCGGGCACTTGGACTGTCTAGGTTACCTAGCGGGCACTTGGACTATCTAGGTTAACGAACGGACACTTGGACTATGTAGGTAACCTAGCGGGAACATGGACTGTCTAGGTTACCTAGCGGGCAATTGGACTATCTAGGTTAACGAACGGGCACTTGGACTATCTAGGTTTACTAGCGGGCCCTTGATCTATGTATTTTAACTAGCAGGCCCTTTGACTATGTAAGTTAACTAGAGGGCACTTGGACGATCCTGGTTAATTAGCGGGCACTTGGACTATCTAGGTTAACTAGCGGTCCCTTGGACTATCTAGGTTACCTAACGGGCACTTGGACTATGTAGGTTCCCAGCTAGCACTTGGAGTATGTGAGTTCCCTATCGGGCACTTGGACTATGTAGGTTACTAGCGGGCATTTGGACTATGTAGGTTACCTAACGGGCACTTGGCCTATGTAGGTTCCCTATCGGGCACTTGGACAATGTAGGTGACCTCGCGGGCACTTGCACTATATAGGTTAACAAGCGGGCCTGTGGATCATCTAGGTTACCTAGCGGGCACTTGGACTATCTAGGTTACTTAGCGGGCACTTGAACTATGTACGTTCCCTAACGGGCACTTGGAGTATGTAGGTTCCCTAGCGGGCAATTGGACTATGTAGGTTCCTCAGCGGGCACTTGGACTATGTAGGTTCCCTATCGGGCACTTGGACTATGTAGGTTACCTAGCGGGCACTTGGATGATGCAAGTTCCCTAGCCAGCACTAAGACTATTGGTTCCCTAACGGGCACTTGGACTATGTAGGTTCCATAGCGGGCACTTGGACTTTGTAAGTTCTTTATCGGGCACTTGGACTATATAGGTTTCTATCGGGCACTTGGACTATGTAGGTTAACTAGCGGGCACGTGGACTATCAAGGTTACCTAGCGGCCACTTGTTCTATGTACATACCCTAGCGGGCTCTAGGAGTATGTATGTCCCCTAGAGGGCACTTGGACTATCTAGGTTAACTAAAGGGCACTAGGACTATCTAATTTAACTAGCGGGTACTTGGTCTATGTAGGTCAACTAGCGGGCCCTTGGACATCTAGGTTAGCTAACGGGCACTTGGCCTGTCTAGGTTAACTAGCGGGCACTTGGACTATGTAGGTTAACTAGCGGGCACTTGGACTGTCTAGGTTACCTAGCGGGCACTTGGACTATATAGGTTCCCTAGAAGGCACTTGGACTATGTAGGTTACCTATCGGGCACTTTGACTATGTAGGTTAACTAGCTGGCACTTGGACTATCCAGGTTACGAGGCGGGCACTTGGACTATCTAGGTTAACGAACGGACACTCGGACTATGTAGGTAACCTAGCGGGCACTTGGACTCTCTAGGTTCCCTAGCGGCCACTTGGACTATCTAGGTTAACGAACGGGCACTTGGACTATGTATGTTAGCTAACAGGCACTTTGACTATCTAGGTTGACTAACGGGCGCTTGGACTATGTAGGTTCCCTAGCGTGGACCTGGACTGTCTAGGTTGACTAGCAGGCAATTGGACTGTCTAGATTACTTAGTGGGCACTTGGGCTATGTAGTTTACCAAGCAGGCACATGGACTATGTAGGTTAATTATTGGGTACTTGGATTATGTAGGTTCTCTAGCAGGCATTTGGACTATATAGATTACCTAGCGGGCACTTGAACTATCTAGGTTACCTAGCGGGTACTTGGATTATCTAGGTTAACTAGCGGGCATTTGGACTATCTAGGTTACCTAACGGACACTTGGACTATGTAGGTTCCCTAGCGGGCACTTGGAGTATGTGAGTTCCCTATCGGGCACTTGGACTATGTAGGTTACTAGCAGGCATTTGGACTATGTAGGTTACCTAACGGGCACTTGGCCTATGTAGGTTAACTAGCTGGCACTTGGACTATCCAGGTTATGAGGCGGGCACTTGGACTATCTAGGATAACGAATGGACACTTGGACTATGTAGGTTACCTAGCGGGCACTTGGACTCTCTAGGTTACCTAGCGGGCACTTGGACTATCTAGGTTAACGAATGGGCACTTGGACTATGTTTGTTAGCTAACAGGCACTTTGACTATCTAGGTTAACTAACGGGCGCTTGGACTATGTAGGTTCCCTAGCGTGTACCTGGACTGTCTAGGTTGACTAGCAGGCACTTGGACTGTATAGATTACCTAGTGGGCACTTGGACTATGTAGGTTAACTAGCGGGCACTTGGACTATGTAGTTTACCTAGCAGGCACTTGGAATATGTAGGTTAACTAGCGGGCACTTGGACTATCTAGGTTACCTACCGGGCACTTTGACTATGTACGTTCCCTAGCGGGCACTTGGGCTATCTACATTACCTAGCGGGCCCTTGGACTACGTAGGTTAACGAACGGGCACTTGGACTATGTAGGTAACTTAGTGGTCACTTGGACTGTCTAGGTTACCTAGCGGGCACTTGGACTATGTAGGTAAACTAGCGGGCTCTTGGTCTATGTAGGTTAACTAGCAGGCCCTTGGACTATGTAAGTTAACTAGAGGGCACCTGGACGATCCTAGTTAACTAGCGGGCCCTTGGACTATCTAGGTTAACTAGCGGGCACTTGGACTATGTAAGTTACCTAGCGGACACTTGGAATATCTAGGTTAACTAGCGGGCACTTGGACTATCTAGGTTAACTAGCGGGCACTTGCACTATGTAGGTTACCTAGCGGGCAATGGACTATGTAGGTTACCTAGCGGGGACTTGGACTATCTAGGATACCTAGCCCGCACTTGGACTATGTAGGTTAACTATAAGGCACTTGGACTATCAAGGTTACCTAGCGGGCTCTTGGAATATGTAGGTTACCAGCGGGCACTTGGACTATCTAGGTTAACTTGCGGGCACTTGCACTATGTAGGTTACCTAGCGGGCACGTGGACTATTTAGGTTACCTAGCGGGCACTTGGATTATCTAGGATACCTAGCCCGCACTTGGACTATGTAGGTTAACTATAAGGCACTTGGACTATCAAGGTTGCCTAGCGGGCTCTTGGAATATGTAGGTTACCAGCTGGCACTTGGACTATCTAGGTTAACTTGCGGGCACTTGCACTATGTATGTTACCTAGCGGGCACATGGACTATTTAGGTTACCTAGCGGGCACTTGGATTATCTAGGATACCTAGCCCGCACTTGGACTATGTAGGTTAACTATAAGGCACTTGGACTATCAAGGTTACCTAGCGGGCTCTTGGAATATGTAGGTTACCAGCGGGCACTTGGACGGTCTAGGTTAACGAACGTGCACCTGGACTATGTAGGTAACCTAGCGGGCACTTGGACTGTCTAGGTTACCTAGCGGGCACTTGGACTATCTAGGTTAACGAACGGGCACTTGGACTATCTAGGTTTACTAGCGGGCCCTTGATCTATGTAGGTTAACTAGCAGGCCCTTTGACTATGTAAGTTAACTAGAGGGCACTTGGACGATCCTGGTTAATTAGCGGGCACTTGGACTATCTAGGTTAACTAGCGGTCCCTTGGACTATCTAGGTTACCTAACGGGCACTTGGACTATGTAGGTTCCCAGCTGGCACTTGGAGTATGTGAGTTCCCTATCGGGCACTTGGACTATGTAGGTTACTAGCGGGCATTTGGACTATGTAGGTTACCTAACGGGCACTTGGCCTATGTAGGTTCCCTATCGGGCACTTGGACAATGTAGGTGACCTCGCGGGCACTTGCACTATATAGGTTAACAAGCGGGCCTGTGGATCATCTAGGTTACCTAGCGGGCACTTGGACTATCTAGGTTACTTAGCGGGCACTTGAACTATGTACGTTCCCTAACGGGCACTTGGAGTATGTAGGTTCCCTAGCGGGCAATTGGACTATGTAGGTTCCTCAGCGGGCACTTGGACTATGTAGGTTCCCTATCGGGCACTTGGACTATGTAGGTTACCTAGCGGGCACTTGGATGATGCAAGTTCCCTAGCCAGCACTAAGACTATTGGTTCCCTAACGGGCACTTGGACTATGTAGGTTCCATAGCGGGCACTTGGACTTTGTAAGTTCTTTATCGGGCACTTGGACTATATAGGTTTCTATCGGGCACTTGGACTATGTAGGTTAACTAGCGGGCACGTGGACTATCAAGGTTACCTAGCGGCCACTTGGTCTATGTACATATCCTAGCGGGCTCTAGGAGTATGTATGTCCCCTAGAGGGCACTTGGACTATCTAGGTTAACTAAAGGGCACTAGGACTATCTAATTTAACTAGCGGGTACTTGGTCTATGTAGGTCAACTAGCGGGCCCTTGGACATCTAGGTTAGCTAACGGGCACTTGGCCTGTCTAGGTTAACTAGCGGGCACTTGGACTATGTAGGTTAACTAGCGGGCACTTGGACTGTCTAGGTTACCTAGCGGGCACTTGGACTATATAGGTTCCCTAGAAGGCACTTGGACTATGTAGGTTACCTATCGGGCACTTTGACTATGTAGGTTAACTAGCTGGCACTTGGACTATCCAGGTTACGAGGCGGGCACTTGGACTATCTAGGTTAACGAACGGACACTCGGACTATGTAGGTAACCTAGCGGGCACTTGGACTCTCTAGGTTCCCTAGCGGCCACTTGGACTATCTAGGTTAACGAACGGGCACTTGGACTATGTATGTTAGCGAACAGGCACTTTGACTATCTAGGTTGACTAACGGGCGCTTGGACTATGTAGGTCCCTAGCGTGGACCTGGACTGTCTAGGTTGACTAGCAGGCAATTGGACTGTCTAGATTACTTAGTGGGCACTTGGGCTATGTAGTTTACCAAGCAGGCACATGGACTATGTAGGTTAATTATTGGGTACTTGGATTATGTAGGTTCCCTAGCGGGCATTTGGACTATATAGATTACCTAGCGGGCACTTGAACTATCTAGGTTACCTAGCGGGTACTTGGATTATCTAGGTTAACTAGCGGGCATTTGGACTATCTAGGTTACCTAACGGGCACTTGGACTATGTAGGTTCCCTAGCGGGCACTTGGAGTATGTGAGTTCCCTATCGGGCACTTGGACTATGTAGGTTACTAGCAGGCATTTGGACTATGTAGGTTACCTAACGGGCACTTGGCCTATGTAGGTTAACTAGCTGGCACTTGGACTATCCAGGTTACGAGGCGGGCACTTGGACTATCTAGGATAACGAATGGACACTTGGACTATGTAGGTTAACTAGCAGGCCCTTGGACTATGTAAGTTAACTAGAGGGCACCTGGACGATCCTAGTTAACTAGCGGGCCCTTGGACTATCTAGGTTAACTAGCGGGCACTTGGACTATGTAAGTTACCTAGCGGACACTTGGAATATCTAGGTTAACTAGCGGGCACTTGGACTATCTAGGTTAACTAGCGGGCACTTGCACTATGTAGGTTACCTAGCGGGCAATGGACTATGTAGGTTACCTAGCGGGCACTTGGACTATCTAGGATACCTAGCCCGCACTTGGACTATGTAGGTTAACTATAAGGCACTTGGACTATCAAGGTTACCTAGCGGGCTCTTGGAATATGTAGGTTACCAGCGGGCACTTGGACTATCTAGGTTAACTTGCGGGCACTTGCACTATGTAGGTTACCTAGCGGGCACATGGACTATTTAGGTTACCTAGCGGGCACTTGGATTATCTAGGATACCTAGCCCGCACTTGGACTATGTAGGTTAACTATAAGGCACTTGGACTATCAAGGTTGCCTAGCGGGCTCTTGGAATATGTAGGTTACCAGCTGGCACTTGGACTATCTAGGTTAACTTGCGGGCACTTGCACTATGTAGGTTACCTAGCGGGCACATGGACTATTTAGGTTACCTAGCGGGCATTTGGATTATCTAGGATACCTAGCCCGCACTTGGACTATGTAGGTTAACTATAAGGCACTTGGACTATCAAGGTTACCTAGCGGGCTCTTGGAATATGTAGGTTACCAGCGGGCACTTGGACGGTCTAGGTTAACGAACGTGCACCTGGACTATGTAGGTAACCTAGCGGGCACTTGGACTGTCTAGGTTACCTAGCGGGCACTTGGACTATCTAGGTTAACGAACGGACACTTGGACTATGTAGGTAACCTAGCGGGAACATGGACTGTCTAGGTTTACCTAGCGGGCACTTGGACTATCTAGGTTAACGAACGGGCACTTGGACTATCTAGGTTTACTAGCGGGCCCTTGATCTATGTAGGTTAACTAGCAGGCCCTTTGACTATGTAAGTTAACTAGAGGGCACTTGGACGATCCTGGTTAATTAGCGGGCACTTGGACTATCTAGGTTAACTAGCGGTCCCTTGGACTATCTAGGTTACCTAACGGGCACTTGGACTATGTAGGTTCCCAGCTGGCACTTGGAGTATGTGAGTTCCCTATCGGGCACTTGGACTATGTAGGTTACTAGCGGGCATTTGGACTATGTAGGTTACCTAACGGGCACTTGGCCTATGTAGGTTCCCTATCGGGCACTTGGACAATGTAGGTGACCTCGCGGGCACTTGCACTATATAGGTTAACAAGCGGGCCTGTGGATCATCTAGGTTACCTAGCGGGCACTTGGACTATCTAGGTTACTTAGCGGGCACTTGAACTATGTACGTTCCCTAACGGGCACTTGGAGTATGTAGGTTCCCTAGCGGGCAATTGGACTATGTAGGTTCCTCAGCGGGCACTTGGACTATGTAGGTTCCCTATCGGGCACTTGGACTATGTAGGTTACCTAGCGGGCACTTGGATGATGCAAGTTCCCTAGCCAGCACTAAGACTATTGGTTCCCTAACGGGCACTTGGACTATGTAGGTTCCATAGCGGGCACTTGGACTTTGTAGGTTCTTTATCGGGCATTTGGACTATATAGGTTTCTATCGGGCACTTGGACTATGTAGGTTAACTAGCGGGCACGTGGACTATCAAGGTTACCTAGCGGGCACTTGGTCTATGTACATACCCTAGCGGGCACTAGGACTATGTATGTCCCCTAGAGGGCACTTGGACTATCTGGGTTAACTAAAGGGCACTGGACTATCTAATTTAACTAGCGGGTACTTGGTCTATGTAGGTCAACTAGCGGGCCCTTGGACTATCTAGGTTAGCTAACGGGCACTTGGTCTGTCTAGGTTAACTAGCGGGCACTTGGACTATGTAGGTTAACTAGCGGGCACTTGGACTGTCTAGGTTACCTAGCGGGCACTTGGACTATATAGGTTCCCTAGAAGGCACTTGGACTATGTAGGTTTCCTATCGGGCACTTTGACTATGTAGGTTAACTAGCTGGCACTTGGACTATCCAGGTTACGAGGCGGGCACTTGGACTATCTAGGTTAACGAATGGACACTCGGACTATGTAGGTAACCTAGCGGGCACTTGGACTCTCTAGGTTACCTAGCGGGCACTTGGACTATCTAGGTTAACGAACGGGCACTTGGACTATGTATGTTAGCTAACAGGCACTTTGACTATCTAGGTTAACTAATGGGCACTTGGACTATGTAGGTTCCCTAGAGTGTACCTGGACTGTCTAGGTTGACTAGCAGGCACATGGACTGTCTAGATTACCTAGTGGGCACTTGGACTATGTAGTTTACGTAGCAGGCTCTTGGACTATGTAGGTTAACTAGCGGGCACTTGGACTATCTAGGTTACCTACCGGACACTTGGACTATGTACGTTCCCTAGCGGGCACTTGGGCTATCTACATTACCTAGCGGGCCCTTGGACTACGTAGGTTAACGAACGGGCACTTGGACTATGTAGGTAACCTAGTGGTCACTTGGACTGTCTAGGTTACCTAGCGGGCACTTGGACTATGTAAGTTAACTAGCGGGCCCTTGGTCTATGTAGGTTAAATAGCAGGCCCTTTGACTATGTAAGTTAACTAGAGGGCACTTGGACGATCCTGGTTAATTAGCGGGCACTTGGACTATCTAGGTTAACTAGCGGGCACTTGGAATATCTAGGTTACCTAACGGGCACTTGGACTATGTAGGTTCCCTAGCGGGCACTTGGAGTATGTGAGTTCCCTATCGGGCACTTGGACTATGTAAGTTACTAGCGGGCATTTGGACTATGTAGGTTACCTAACGGGCACTTGGCCTATGTAGGTTCCCTATCGGTCACTTGGACAATGTAGGTGACCTCGCGGGCACTTGGACTATATAGGTTAACAAGCGGGCCTGTGGACCATCTAGGTTACCTAGCGGGCACTTGGACTATCTAGGTTACTTAGCGGGCACTTGAACTATGTACGTTCCCTAACGGGCACTTTGAGTATGTTGGTTCCCTGGCGGGCACTAGGACTATGTAGGTTCCTCAGCGGGCACTTGGACTATGTAGGTTCCCTATCGGGCACTTGGACTATGTAGGTTAACTAGCGGGCCCTTGGACTATCTAGGTTACCTAGCGGGCACTTGGATGATGCAAGTACCCTAGCCAGCACTAAGACTATTGGTTCCCTAACGGGCACTTGGACTATGTAAGTTCCATAGCGGGCACTTGGACTTTGTAGGTTCTTTTCGGGCACTTGGACTATATAGCTTTCTATCGGGCACTTGGACTATGTAGGTTAACTAGCGGGCACGTGGACTATCAAGGTTACCTAGCGGGCACTTGGTCTATGTGCATACCCTAGCGGACACTAAGACTATGTATGTCCCCTAGAGGGCACTTGGACTATCTGGGTTAACTAAAGGGCCCTAGGACTATCTAGTTTATCTAGCGGGTACTTGGTCTATGTAGGTCAACTAGCGAGCCCTTGGACTATCTAGGTTAGCTAACGGGCACTTGGACTGTCTAGGTTACCTAGAGGGCACTTGGATTATCTAGGTTAACGAACGGGCACTTGGACTATGTAGGTTACCTAGCGGGCACTTGGCCTATGTAGGTTAACTAGAAGGCACTTGGACTATCAAGGTTACCTAGCCGGCTCTTGGACTATGTAGGTTACCAGGGCGCACTTGGACTATCTAGGTTAACGAACGTGCACTTGGACTATGTAGGTAACCTAGCGGGCACTTGGACTGTCTAGGTAACCTAGCGGGCACTTGTACTATCTAGGTTAACGAACGGGCACTTGGACTATGTAGGTTATCTAGCGGACACTTTGACTATCTAAGTTAGCTAACGGCCAATTGGACTATCAAGGTTACCTAACGGGCACTTGGACTATGTAGGTTACCTAGCGGGCACTTGGACTATCTTGGTGACCTAGCAGGCACTTTGACTATCTAGGTTAACTAACGGGCACTTGGACTATGTAGGTTGCCTAGCGAGCATTTGTACTATGTAGGTTCCCTAGTGGGCGCTTGGACTATGTAGGTTCCCTAGCGGTTACTTGGACTGTCTAGGTTAACTAGCGGGCAATTGGACTGTCTAGGTTACCTAGTGGGCACTTGGACTATGTAGTTTACCTAGCAGGCACTTGGACTATGTAGGTTAACTAGCGGGCACTTGGACTATCTAGGTTACCTACCGGGCACTTGGACTATGTACGTTCCCTAGCGGGCACTTGAGCTATCTACATTACCTAGCGGGCCCTTGGACTACGTAAGTTAACGAACGGGCACTTGGACTATGTAGGTAACCTAGTGGTCACTTGGACTGTCTAGGTTACCTAGCGGGCACTTGGACTATGTAAGTTAACTAGCGGGCCCTTGGTCTATGTAGGTTAACTAGCAGGCCCTTTGACTATGTAAGTTAACTAGAGGGCACTTGGACGATCCTGGTTAATTAGCGGGCACTTGGACTATCTAGGTTAACTAGCGGGCACTTGGACTATCTAGGTTACCTAACGGGCACTTGGACTATGTAGGTTCCCTAGCGGGCACTTGGAGTATGTGAGTTCCCTATCGGGCACTTGGACTATGTAAGTTACTAGCGGGCATTTGGACTATGTAGGTTACCTAACGGGCACTTGGCCTATGTAGGTTCCCTATCGGTCACTTGGACAATGTAGGTGACCTCGCGGGCACTTGGACTATATAGGTTAACAAGCGGGCCCTTGAACTATGTACGTTCCCTTACGGGCACTTTGAGTATGTTGGTTCCCTGGCGGGCACTAGGACTATGTAGGTTCCTCAGCGGGCACTTGGACTATGTAGGTTCCCTATCGGGCACTTGGACTATGTAGGTTACCTAGCGGGCACTTGGATGATGCAAGTACCCTAGCCACCACTAAGACTATTGGTTCCCTAACGGGCACTTGGACTATGTAAGTTCCATAGCGGGCACTTGGACTTTGTAGGTTCTTTATCGGGCACTTGGACTATATAGCTTTCTATCGGGCACTTGGACTATGTAGGTTAACTAGCGGGCACGTGGACTATCAAGGTTACCTAGCGGGCACTTGGTCTATGTACATACCCTAGCGGACACTAAGACTATGTATGTCCCCTAGAGGGCACTTGGACTATCTGGGTTAACTAAAGGGCCCTAGGACTATCTAGTTTATCTAGCGGGTACTAGGTCTATGTAGGTCAACTAGCGAGCCCTTGGACTATCTAGGTTAGCTAACGGGCACATGGACTGTCTAGGTTACCTGAGGGCACTTGGATTATCTAGGTTAACGAACGGGCACTTGGACTATGTAGGTTACCTAGCGGGCACTTGGCCTATGTAGGTTAATTAGAAGGCACTTGGACTATCAAGGTTACCAAGTCGGCTCTTGGATTATGTAGGTTACCAGGGCGCACTTGGACTATCTAGGTTAACGAACGTGCACTTGGACTATGTAGGTAACCTAGCGGGCACTTGGACTCTCTAGGTAACCTAGCGGGCACTTGGACTATCTAGGTTAACGAACGGGCACTTGGACTATGTAGGTTATCTAGCGGACAATTTGACTATCTAGGTTAGCTAACGGCCAATTGGACTATCAAGGTTACCTAACGGGCACTTGGACTATGTAGGTTACCTAGCGGGCACTTGGACTATCTTGGTGACCTAGCAGGCACTTTGACTATCTAGGTTAACTAACGGGCACTTGGACTATGTAGGTTGCCTAGCGAGCATTTGGACTATGTAGGTTCCCTAGCGGGCGCTTGGACTATGTACGTTCCCTAGCGGGTACTTGGACTGTCTAGGTTAACTAGCGGGCAATTGGACTGTCTAGGTTACCTAGTGGGCACTTGGACTATGTAGTTTACCTAGCAGGCACTTGGACTATGTAGGTTAACTAGCGGGCACTTGGACTATCTAGGTTACCTACCGGGCCCTTGGACTATGTACGTTCCCTAGCGGGCACTTGGGCTATCTACGTTACCTAGCGGGCACTTGGACTACGTAGGTTAACGAACGGGCACTTGGACAATGTAGGTAACCTAATGGTCACTTGGACTGTCTAGGTTACCTAGCGGGCACTTGGACTATGAAGGTTAACTAGCGGGCTCTTGGTCTATGTAGGTTAACTAGCAGGCCCTTGGACTATGTAAGTTAACTCTAGGGCACTTGGACGATCCTAGTTAACTAGCGGGCACTTGGACTCTCTAGGTTAACTAGCGGGCACTTGGACTATCTAGGTTAACCAGCGGGTACTTGGACTATGTAAGTTACCTAGCGGACACTTGGAATATCTAGGTTAACTAGCGGGCACTTGGACTATCTAGGTTTACTAGCGGGCACTTTTACTATCTAGGTTAACTAGCGGGCACTTGCACTATGTAGGTTACCTAGCGGGCACATGGACTATGTAGGTTACCTTGCGTGCACTTGGACTACCTAGGTTACCTAGCCCGCACTTGGACTATGTAGGTTAACCATAAGGCACTTGGACTATCTAGGTTACCTACCGGGCACTTAGACTATGTACGTTCCCTAGCGGGCACTTGGGCTATCTACATTACCTAGCGGGCCCTTGGACTCTGTAGGTTACCTAGCGGGCACTTGGGCTATGTAGGTTAACTAGAAGGCACTTGGACTATCAAGGTTACCTAGCGGGCTCTTGGACTATGTAGTTTACCAGCGGGCACTTGGACTATCTAGGTTAACGAACGTGCACTTGGACTATGTAGGTAACCTAGCGGGCACTTGGACTGTCTAGGTAATCTAGCGGGCAGTACGACTATCTAGGTTAACGAACGAGCACTTGGACTATGTAGGTTAACTAGCGGACACTTTGACTATCTAGGTTAGCTAACGGGCAATTGGACTATCAAGGTTACCTAACGGGCACTTGGACTATGTAGGTTACCTAGCAGGCACTTGGACTATCTTGGTTACCTAGTAGGCACTTTGACTATTTAGGTTAACTAACGGGCACTTGGACTATGTAGGTTGCCTAGCGAGCATTTGGACTATGTACGTTCCCTAGCGGGCGCTTGGACTATATAGGTTCCCTAGCGGGTACTTGGACTGTCTAGGTTAACTAGCGGGCAATTGGACTGTCTAGGTTACCTAGTGGGCACTTGGACTATGTAGTTTACCTAGCAGGCACTTGGACTATCTAGGTTAACTAGCGGGCACTTGGACTGTCTACGTTACATAGCGGGCACTTGGACTATCTAGGTTAGCTAACAGGCACTTTGACTATCTAGGTTACCTAGCAGGCACTTGGACTATGTAGGTTACCTAGCGGACACTTGGACGATCTAGGTTAACTAGCGCGCACTTGGACTATCTAGGTTAACTAGCGTGCCCTTGGACTATCTAGGTTAACTAGCGTGCACTTGAACTATATTAGTTACCCAGCGGGCACATGGACTATGTAAGTTACCTAGCGAGCACTTGGACTATCTAGGTTACCTAGCGGGCTCTTGGACTATGTAGGTTACCAGCGGGCACTTGGACTATCTAGGTTAATGAACGTGCACTTGGACTATGTAGGTAACCTAGCGGGCACTTGGACTGTCTAGGTTACCTAGCGGGCACTTGGACTATCTAGGTTAACGAACGGGCAGTTGGACTATGTAGGTCAACTAGCGGACACTTGGACTCTCTAGGTTAGCTATCGGGCAATTGGACTATCAAGGTTACCTAACGGGCACTTAGACTATGTAGGTTACCTAACGGGCACTTGGACTATGTAGGTTACCTAGCGGGCACTTGGACTATCTAGGTTACCTAGCAGGCACTTTGACTATCTAGGTTAACTAACGGGCACTTGGACTATGTAGGTTGCCTAGCGAGCACTTGCACTATGTAGGTTCCCTAGCGGGCGCTTGGACTATGTAGGTTCCCTAGCGGGTACTTGGTCTGTCTAGGCTAACTAGCGGGCAATTGGACTGTCTAGGTTACCTAGTGGGCACTTGGCCTATGTAGTTTACCTAGCAGGCAATTGGACTATGTAGGTTAACTAGCGGGCACTTGGACTATCTAGGTTATCTAGCGGGCACTTGGACTATGTACGTTCCCTAGCGGGCACTTGGGTATCTACGTTACCTAGTGGGCACTTGGTCTATGTAGGTTAACTAGCAGGCCCTTGGAAGATGTAAGTTAACTAGAGGGCACTTGGACGATCCTAGTTAACTAGCGGGCCCTTGGACTATTTAGGTTAACTAGCGGGCACTTGGACTATCTAGGTTAACTAGCGGGCACTGGTACTATGTAGGTTCCCTAGCGGGCACTTGGACTATATTGGTTACCTGGCGGGCACTTGGATTATGTAGGTTACCTAGCGGGCACTTGGACTATGTAGGTTAACTAGCGGGCACTTGGATTATCTAGGTTAACTAACAGGCACTTGGACTATGTATGTTCCAGAGCGGGCAATTGGACCATGTAGGATCCCTAGCGGGCAATTGGACTATCTAGGTTCCCTAAAGGGCACTTGGACTATGTAGGTTAACTAGCGGACAATTGGACGATCTAGGTTAACTAGCGGGTACTTGGACTATCTAGGTTAACTAGCGGTCCCTTGTACTACGTAGATTAACTAGCGGACACTTGCACTATGTAGGTTACCTAGCGGGCACTTGGACTATCTAGGTTAACTAGCAGGCCCTTGGACTATCTAGGTTACCTAGCAGGTACTTGGACTATGTAGGTTAACTAGCGGGCACTTGCACTCTCTAGGTTACCTAGCGGGCACTTGGACTATGTACCTTCCCTAGCGGGCACTTGGATTATCTATGTTAACAAGCGGGCACTTGGACTATGTAGGTTACCTAGCGGACACTTGCACTATGTAGGTTAACTAGAGGACACTTGGACAATCTAGGTTAACAAGTGGGCCCTTGGACTATGTAGGTTAACTAGCGGGCACTTGGACTATCTAGGTTACCTACCGGGCACTTAGACTATGTACGTTCCCCAGCGGGCACTTGGGCTATCTACATTACCTAGCGGGCCCTTGGACTACGTAGGTTAACGAACGGACACTTGGACTATGTAGGTAACCTAGTGGTCACTTGGACTGTCTAGGTTACCTAGCGGGCACTTGGACTATGTAAGTTAACTAGCGGGCCCTTGGTCTATGTAGGTTAACTAGCAGGCCCTTTGACTATGTAAGTTAACTAAAGGGCACTTGGACGATCCTGGTTAATTAGCGGGCACTTGGACTATCTAGGTTAACTAGCGGGCACTTGGACTATCTAGGTTACCTAACGGGCACTTGGACTATGTAGGTTCCCTAGCGGGCACTTGGAGTATGTGAGTTCCCTATCGGGCACTTAGACTTTGTAAGTTACTTGCGGGCATTTGGACTATGTAGGTAACCAAACGGGCACTTGGCCTATGTAGGTTCCCTAT